>NW_027397072.1:48612195-48802774 GCF_003265705.2 Callorhinus ursinus
TTTCTTTCTTTCTTTCTTTCTTTCTTTCTTTCTTTCTTTCTTTCTTTTTCTTTCTTTCTTTCTCTCTCTCTCTTTCTTTCTTTCTTTTTCTCTTTCTTCTTTCTTTCCCTCTCTCTCCCTCCCTCCCTTCCTTCCCCTTCCTTCCTTCCTTCCCTCCTTCCTTCCTTCCTTCCTTCCTTCCTTCCTTCCTTCCTTCCTTCCTTCCTTCCTTCCTTCCGTTTCTTTATACTAGCCATCTGAATGGGTGTGAGGAGGTATCTCGTTGTGGTTTTGATTTGCAGTTCCTTAGGGATTGGTAATGTTGAACATCTTTTCATAAGCTTATTGATCATTTGTGTATCATCTTTGGAGAAAGGTCTGTTCAGGTCCATTGCCTATTTTTTTTTAATCAGGTTGTTTGTTTTTTATTGTTGTTGAGTTTCTAGGAGCTCTTTATATAATCTGGATATTAACCCCCAATCAGATATATGATTTGCAAATATTTTCTTCCATTTTGTGGGTTACCTTTTCACTTTGTTGATTGTGTCCTTTGATGAACAGAAGTTTTAAGTTTTGATGTTTAAACAAAAGTTTAACTTTTGTCCAGTTTATTTTAACTTTTGACCAGTTTATTTTAACTTTTGTCACCTGTGCTTTTGGTGTCATATCTAAGAAATCATTGTCAAATCCAATGTCATAAAGCTTTTCTCCTGTGTTTTCTTCTAGGAGTTTTATAATTTTAGCTCTTGCATTTAGGTCTTTGACCCATTTCTAGTTAAATTTTAATATGGTATAAGGTAAGGGTTCAACTTCATTCTTTTGCATGTGGATACTCAAGTTTTCTCAACACCATTTATTGAAAAGACTGTTCTTTCCTCATTGAATGGTCTTGGCACGCTTGTTGAAAATCATTTGACAAGGCATAAGGGTTTATTTCTAAGCTCTCTGGTCTATTCCATTGGTCCATATGCCTGTCTTTATGCCAGTGCCACACTGTTTTGCTTACTGGAGCTTTGTAATAAATTTTGAAATCAGAAAGTGTGAGACTTCCAACTTAGTTCTTTTTCAAGATTCTTTTGGGTATTTGAGATTCTGTATGAACGTTAGTATGGATTTTTCTATTTCTGAAAAAAAAAGTCATTGGGATTTTGAGATTGCTATAGGACTTTTGAATTCTCTTTTAAAGAAAACATTTGCCAGACTGATAAGGGGAGGAGGGGGCATTTTAGGCAAAAGGAAAAGCATGATAGAATACATGAAAAGATAAAAGAACTTGGTGTGTTTGGGTAACTAAAAGTAAGTTGGTAATGTTGGAGCATTAGGCGTGCCTACATTTCTGTGTGTATGTGTATGGGTATAGACTCAAGTAGGAGATGAATTAGGAGCTAAGGTAGGGGTCAGATATTATGGAAGTGGCTGTGTATTGTGTTAAGAAGTGTAATGGGGATACCTCCTCATCTAGCTTGAAACACGGGCTCCGGCAAGATGCTGGCTTACCACTCTTCTCTCATGGACCCTGACACCAAACTCATTGGAAACCTGGCACTGTTGCCTATCAGAAGTCAATTCAAAGGACCTGCCCCTAGAGAGACAAAAGATACAGATATTGTGGATGAAGCCATCTATTACTTTAAGGCCAATGTCTTCTTCAAAAACTATGAGATTAAGAATGAAGCTGATAGAACCTTGATATATATAACTCTCTACATTTCTGAGTGTCTAAAGAAACTCCAAAAGTGCAATTCCAAAAGCCAAGGTGAAAAACAAATGTATACGCTGGGAATCACTAATTTTCCCATTCCTGGAGAGCCTGGTTTTCCACTTAATGCAATTTATGCCAAACCTGCAAACAAACAGGAAGATGAGATGATGAGGGCCTACTTACAGCAGCTGACACAAGAGACTGGACTGAGACTTTGTGAGAAAGTTTTTGACCCTCATAATGATAAACCTAGCAAGTGGTGGACTTGCTTTGTGAAGTGACAGTTCATGAACAAGAGTCTTTCAGGACCTGGACAGTGAAAGGAGCCTGGGCAGACACTTTCCACAGCCGTGGGCAGCATTTTACAGCAAGATGTACACAGTTATTTGCCTTTATTTGATAAAGTTTTATACAGAAGAGAGAAGAGAGTGATCTTCACTTGGACAACTCTTTATCAAGAATTTGGGTGGGGGAGGGAAGAATGGGTGATTTGAAATTTTCTGAAGTATTAAGCTGGTGCTTAATAAAGAATAAAGAAATTTCTAACAACAACAAAAAAGAAGTGTAATGGGGATTAGTTGAAGGGTTGGGCTGTGGAGTGAAGTAATTAGATTTGTACTTTATAAAGATGACTCTGTGGGTGAGAGTGTGTGCTAGACTGAGCAGGAAGAAGGCGTTAGCAGAAGGATTAGGTGTGGACTGTTGCAAACCTCCAGAAATGAAATGGTAAGACTTGTGCCATAGAGTTAGTGGGGATAATAGGAGGGAATGGATCTGAAATAGCTTTGCACCACCACATACTCCGACATTTTCCAGTGACTTCACTGTCTTCCTGGGTCCTGAAGTCTTCACATCTTCAGAATAGTCTCTGAACTCAGAGCGGTGGTTCCAACTCTTCACCCGTATTGTATAGCTGTGACCTTTTAAGAACTCAAATGTTTGTTGAAGAAGGCCCAGGACTCTGGCCCAGAGAAGCAGAGTCCCTCAGCAGTGGCCAGCCCCTTCTCAGCCCCTGAAGCTCTGACTCCTCATCCTGCTACTCTTGGGCCTCTGGCTGCTCCAAGGACCTTGCGGTCATTTCTCTCTTACCTGCGGGTTGGGCTTTCTTTCCTTGCTGTGGTTTTCCCTGAGCCCATTGGAATCCACCAGAAAATGAGCTGTCTTCTCTGTTGTGACCCAGTCTCTCCACCTGCAGAATTGCAGCTCCCCAGGCCCTTTTGTGTGGTCCATGTTATTGAGACCATGACCCCCCTAAGAACCCATTTCTTCTCCAAGGACTGGAGGCTTCTGCTTCTTTAGCATTCCCCAACCTGACATCCCTCCACTCACTGTGATTCAGTTGCCCATCCTCAGCTTAGGGCAGCATTGAATAGGAGTTGTCAGGGTCTTTGCCATTTCTTCATCCCTTCATCTCAGCGAGAGCATCTCTGAGTGAACTGGGTAATGATAATGTCAGGTCTGAGCCGCTGCAGCAGCAGCTGGGGAGAGGATGTGCTCCATCAGCCAGAGGCTGAGCTGCTTAACACTGAGATCCCAAGTCCCTCTTCTGAACCCTGGTGGCACGGTTCTGCTGGTGGGCAGGCTGTGGCAGTGTGTGTGTGTGTGTGTCTGTGTGTGTGTCTGTGTGTGTGTGTATGTATATGTGTGTGTGTGGTTGGCCCATCATGGTCACAGGTGGAGTCATGAAACTGGGGGCAGAGAGTGGGCTCAAGCTCCCAAGTTCTTGTGGGCATTTAAGAACTGGAACCACTTCGGTATATCTGGGACAGCCAGCTCTGACCCATTGCCAAAGACACACAATTGGTGACCTGTGGGATGAGGCAAACTGATCAAAGTACAGCAATACTGTCAATGCTAGAGAAAGCAGAGCCAGGCAAAGGGGGGGGGGTTACAGTGAGTGACCGAAGTGCTGATGGGCTGTGCCTCCAAGGTGAGCCAGACAGAATGCAATAAAAAGTTCCAGGGAAGGTGAGGGGAAAGTGTTAAAAGGGAACTGGGGAGGAGATGTGGAAGAGAAAGAAGAAAGTCCAGGAAAAACAGAAATGGAAGGAGTTGCTGCTTCCTTGAAAGTCAAGAACTTGCTAGCTAGAACAAAGCACACAAGACCCCAGATCCCTGGCTGGGAAGGCTGGCTGGTATTTAGGAGACTGGTTCTTTGTTCTTGAGTCCAGTCTACCTGGAACACGGCCTCAGGAAAGCAGAATGTGTTCTCATCACTCACTTTGTGTTCCCAAACAGAAGAGAAGAGAGGGAGGTGCCGCCTTGGTCCAGCTCAAGCATTTCCAAGAGGCTTCCTCTGGATGCGACGTCGAGGCCACCCTTCTGCTGTAGCACGGAGCTGGTGATTACCGAGTGCGTGAACATGGCTTTGCTCAGCAACATCCTAGCGGCCTATTCCTTTGTCTCAGGTAGTTGTCCAGTCTTGGCTGGGCCAGGGCTGAGGGCTGAGGCTATCTCCTGGGTGGCCATCAGTGGCCTTATTCTCAGGAGAGAAATGGTACATAGTTGTAGCAGAGGGATTCTGCTGTGCTAAATTTTGGGTGAGAATTTTGAGATGAAAGATCTTCTGGTTTGAAAGTTAAGCTTGGCATTCTCTAATGTGGTAATCAGTGGCGGTGGTGGTGGGGACTCTAAAAGCTTTATCTTGCTAAAAATGTTTGGTTTCCTTTGGGCTCAAGAGAGTGAATGAAGTAGCCTGGGGCTATTGTCTTCCGGTCATTATGCATTTGACTCCCTGTGAGAGAAGCTCTTGGAGTATCCTCAGCCTGCTCATTTCTATGCGGTGGTTCTCAGTCCCGCCCAGGTGTGTGTGTGTGTGTGTGTGTGTGTGTGTGTGTGTGTGTGTGTGTGTGTGTATGTGTGTGGTCTGTGTTTGTGCGGCTGTATGAGGTGTGTGAGAACCTCCTGGGAGACATGAAGACACAAAGCATGTGAGTCTGAGAGAGCCTGATATTTGTCCCTTCCTTAATTCAAAGTTACACTCTTAGGAAGATGGCTTACTGTTCCTCAAGATCCTTTCTTGAGAACAGATGCTGTTCTTGTAAGAGGAGCCATTTAAAAATACATGAAAATATACCTCAATCAAGTTGAAATTAAAAAAAAAAATACACGAAAATGCTCAATGGTTTCAATGACCAAACCAATTTTCTACTGCTTGAAGGAGTTTTACATTTTTTTTTTTTTTGATAGTTGGCTTTCACTATGTTTTGTTTTGCCTGTTGTTTCAGGGTGTTGTATAAAAAGGAAGGGGCTGAGGTTCTGATTAGAATCCCTCTAATCAGAGGACTGATTTTGCTTTCTGGTTCTCTAGCCAGGGTTGATATGTGGTAACCTCAGAGTTCAGATACAAAACCCGACATTTCTATTTACAGTGGCAAATCTGAGCCAGGGTCGAGGATAAAGGAAGCCCATGGGTTCTCTTTGAGAGAGGATCTCAGATGACATGTAACCTGATTTTAGAAGGGAGGACTTCTCAGGGGCGGCAGGATGCTGCATGTAGTCTACGTAGGCCTCAAGGCCAAGGTTCTCCCTTCCTGGGTCAGCAAAGGCCTGGGTCATCGGTCAGCTCCTCACCACCCTAGGAAGTCTGGGGCCTGGGACCTCCTTCCCCCTGGCACCGCACATCAGAGGAATCTCATCTTTGCTCTTTCTTCAAGGCCGTACTGGTATTATGTTTCACAAGCAATTGAATGATGATGCTCTCAACTCCCTAGTGAAGACGTCCCCAAAATGAAGTGGGTGGTGGCAGGGAGGACCCGGAGGTTCCAAGGCCTCCAAGGACACTTGCAAATCAGCTGTTGCAAGAACATATCTTGGGTGAGAGCATACAGGCTCCTGGACTTTGGAGTTCTACTTGGCACAGGAAGTACCTGGCAGTTTTCCATTTCAGCCAGCATGACCCTGAGTTGTGATCATTGAACGTGGTAATTCATTGAATAGTCTGGTGTTTACCGTGTGTCTTGTGATCTTGCTAGGGCTGATAGATTGCATGGCCCTGTTTTTCATCCCCCCTCCAACCTTTCTCCTCCTCACCCCATATTCTGGAATTAAATATTGGTTGGAACACAGGAAGATAACGCTCCTTTTGAATAAATATGGGCTGAAATAAAAAGAGAATGCAAGGAAATGTAAAGTAAAGTGGCTAAAATAAAATGGGTCATATCCAGCAAATAGACTTGCTGGCTGAAAATGAATTCTAAGTGTGATGGGCACCAATCCCTGGCTGTAAAGAAAATGAGTTAAGAGAATTTAAAATATGAAAGTGAATATAACAGATACAAAATAATTGTTTTAAAAGAAGAAAACGGAACAAATGGATTGAAGGCAATAATAAAAAGTATGTTCAAAGAAAATTGTAAAAAATGTCCTAATCTTGTAGCTCACTTATGTTCTCACTCAGCTGTATCTGGTCTTCAACTACACAGGGGCCCCTGATCCCTCCTAATTTCTTCCGGAGCATCAGTTGCCTCTTATTTTGTCCATGTGGTGCATCATTGCAGCAACATATTTGCTAATGCACACAACTCCCTTCTTCTTTGTCTAGCTCCTGATTAAAACAACAGGCAAAACACTAACTCTAAGTAAATCCCTCTTTCTCCCCTTTTGCCCTCTGCACTGAAGTAACCAAATGCTGCTACAGCTTTGCAGATTGAAACCATTAGAAATTCATGGTATCAAACCTCAGCTGAGCCTTTCAAGTCAGTCTCTATTTGCTTTTGGAAACATCTTGTTCTCATTCTTCACAATAGCCATTTCAAACCTTGACAGTTTGAATAATTTTATTTTGTTTTTTAAAGATTTTATTTATTTATTTGACAGAGAGAGACACAGCGAGAGAGGGAACACAAGCAGGGGGAGTGGGAGAGGGAGAAGCAGGCTTCCTGCAGAGCAGGGAGCCCCATGCGGGGCTTGATGCCAGGGCCCTGGGATCATGACCTGAGCCGAAGGCAGAAGCTTAACGACTGAGCCACCCAGGCGCCTCGACAATTCAAATAATTTTAAATACCTGTTTATCTAAATGTACCCTAAAATTATATGGCAAATGCAAACTAAGAGAAAAATGCAGCATTAATGAAGAAGGGTTAAAGTTTATAACATATAAAGAGCTTTTACCAATCAATAAAAGATCAGATTTCCCAAAGAATAGTAGACAAAAAACAAGAATCAGCAGTTTGCCAAGGAAAAATTACAAATCGCTGATAAAACATACACGGCCCGAGTTCAAGCAATTAAACAAATGCCAAATAAAAACAACAATGAGATTAACATTTTTATTTTATAAAATTCTCAAAGATTTGAGTGGTTATATATATAATTTCAGTTTTGGAGAAAGTGTGGAGAAATGAGTACTCACACACAGTGTTATGGGATTGTAAATTGCTACAACCTCTCTAGAGAGTGATTTGGGAACATCTGTCAAAAGCCTTAAAAACATGTATACCATTTAGCCAGAAGTTCCACATTTAGGAATTTATCCTAAGGAGATAACTAGGGATATGGGCAAAAATTTTACTATGAGGACAGTTGATCTCAGAACTGTTTATATAGTAAAAAATCAGAAAAATGGGTGAATATTAATTGAAATAGAAAAATGTTTATGATGTGTTTTTAAGTGAATAAAGCCTGTTACCATATAGCATATGCAGTATGGGGCCATTTATGTTTGTATATTCACATGTATATGTAAGTACATTTTATTGCAAATTATATCTGGATGCTGAGATTTTATGAATGTGTCTGTGTATTTTTAAATTTCTTTTGCTTAGCTGTATGCTTAAGTATTCTATACTTCATTGATACCACTTTTGTAATAAGTAATGTTATTTTATTGGAATTTAAAATTTAGAATTAGGGCACCTAGATGGCTCAGTTGGTTAAGCATCTGCCTTCGGTTCAGGCCATGGTCTCAGGGTCCTGGATTGTTGGGAATCCCTGCTCAGCTGGGAGTCTGCTTCTCCCTCTCCTCTCTGCCCCTCCCCCCTGCTTGTGCTCACCCACTCTCTCAAATAAATATAATCTTAAAAAATAAAATAAAATTTAGAATTATATCATCCATATATTTTAAAAATTACCACTTCCTTATTCTTTTCTGACTTCTAGACCTGTGTATCTAAATGCCCTGAACATTACAACTTGGGTGTGCCATAAACATTTCAAATTCAACCTGGCCTGCAATGGAATATTGTCCTTCTCTGTCAGTTGTTCTTTCTTTTAGGTACCATGTAGGGCATCACCTACGCCAGAAGATGTATCTTACTCACTGTGCATATCCAATTGCTTAGGGTCAGTCCATTTTGCCTCTCAGTGTTTCTCAGATGTGTCCCCTCCATTTTATTCCCACCATCAATGACTTAATTGATCCAAACCCCATTCTGTTTTTGCTTAGCTTGCATAACAGCATTTTCCATGGTCTATCTCCCTCCCATCTTGCTTCATAGCAAAGACTGTATTTTGTAGCAAAATGATCTTTCCAAACTAGGTCTGATGATGTAATTCTTTTGTATTTTTTTAGAATACTTTAGTGGATCCTCATTATCTCTGGGATGAAATCCAAACACTTTTGTATGGTTTAATAGTTAGGATTGCTTTCAGCTGCAAATAATAGAAAGTCTCAACTTGGTGGCCTAAACACATAGGAGTTATCTTACCTTCATAACAAGAAGTCTGGAAGTAGGTGGTGCATTGGCTCAAAGATGTAGGGACCACCCTCTCTGTGATTCTCATGGCCTTTCTTTTCTGCTTGTCATCTCATGGCTGCAAAGCGGTAGCTGTTGCTCTTGCCTTCATTCAAGATGGGTGAAAAAGGAAGGACGATCCAGTAGCTCTCATATTTCATTGGCCAGAACTGTGTTACATGACCATCTAGCTGAAAAAAAATGACACAGCTTTTTCAACCTTTAGACCAGTGGTTCATAACCAGGGATGATTTTGCCCCATGGGGGACTGCAGGAAATATCTAGAAACACTTTTGGTTGTCACAACTGGGGTGGGGGGGTGCTGCTATTGGCCTCTAGCGGTGGAGAAACATACTACAATGCACGAGACAACCCCCTACAACAAAGAATTAACTGGTCCAAGAGGTCAACAGTGCTAAGTTTGGAAAACATGCTGTAGAGACAAGCAAGGGAGAAGAGATTTGGGGATAGTGTGAGTTCTCCAATCCGCAGTTTCTTATGTGGTTTCTCAGGGCTTTTAGTGTCTGAACTTGACTTCTCGGTGTTCTTGTTTAGTTGTAGAGCTCCCTGATCAAGATCTTACTCCAATTATTCTAAACCACTTCCTGCACCTTTTCTCACCTCTGCTTTTTTGCAGCCATTTCCTTTTCCAAGAATTCTTCCCTTTGGTCCTGGACTGGCTAACTCCCTCACAGTCTTCAGGTTCTAAGATCCTCTCTCCTCACTCCCCCACCCTGGCTTAGGTGCCTGCCCATCCATGTACTCCTCCACGCATGTTTTGTTTCCCTGTATCTCAGTACTGGGATTGGAGCAGTTAACATTTCTTGTTTCAGGTCTGTGCAAGCAACCCTTTGGGATCATAATGTAATAATTTATGATGAGGATAATCATCTCATTAATAGTAATAACCTCATAAATGACTTCTAATAGAGTTGTTAGAAAGATTAAATGGAATGATTGCTCTTTAATTTAATGTTTTGAATTGATAATACATTCTCCTGATCACTCTTCCATTTCCTTTCATTTCTTCCTTAAAAGTCACCTTCTCGATTAGATTCCGTCTGGTTACTCCACCTGCCTGCTCCCCTCCAGCACACATCTGACACTTCATACCCTCCTTCCTATTTTTACTGTTTTCTTCTCCTTATCACCTTATTGCCATCTAACATACAACTGTTTTATTTATCTTGTTTATTTACTATCTCTCCCAGTAGGATACAAGCTCCCAGGAACACTGAGATTTTTGTTTCTTTCCTCAGCCTCTAGAATAATGTCTGGCACCTATTAGGTGCTCAACTAATCAGTGCATAAACATGGCTCAATGATCAAATGATATAAAAAGATATATAGTGAGAAGTCTTACCTCAGAGCTGGCCCCTCCATCCAGTCCCCACGTTTGAGCCATCATCAGTCCTTTCTGCATCCTTCCGGAGTTCTTTGTGCACAGGTAGGAAAAGATGAACATCCAGTCTCATCCTCGCCCCTTTTAAACACAGGTAGCATATCATACAGACTCTTTTGTGCTTTGCTTTCTTCACCAAAAACATTATCATGAAGATATGTTATATCGGTGTATAAAGAGCCTCCTCATTTTAGATGACTATATACTGTTCCGTTGTACAGATGAACCATAATTTAACCACTCAGTGGGAGTGGTTCAAATCTTTTCAAACAGGGCAACAGAGTTGCAATAAAAATAACTGTGGGCACACACACATGTTCAAGTGCATTTGTAGAATAAGTTCCAAAAAGTGGAATTGTTGGATCAAAAGGTGTATAAATTATTAGTTAAGGTCAGTATCACCAAAGTGCCACTTAAGGAGTTTTACCCATTTACTCTTTTTAAGATGCCTAAGAAGGTCCTGCAACACTATTTTTAAATTGTTGAGATTTGACAATCTGATAAATGAAAAATAATATCTAAATGTCATTTAATTTCTGTTTCTGTAGGTCACAGGTCAGCAAACGTTTTCTGTAAAGGGTCAGATAATAAATATTCTTGGTTTTGTGGGCCATACAGTCTCTGTTCTAACTACTGAACCCCTGTGCTGTTGGCGTGAAAGCAGACATAGAGCACGGACAAATGGGCATGGCTGTGTGCCGACAACAAAACACATGGTGGTCAGGTTTGGCTTAGGAGCCATAGTGTGCCAAGTCCTGCTTTGGGTGAGCAGCTTTTCATACACTGAACGGCCATTTGTCTTTCTTTTTCTGTGAACTCTCCATAATCTTTTGTCCATTTTCTGTATTGGTTGTTGGTCTTTTTTCTTAATGCTCTTTCTAGGCGTTCTTTATATACCAGCCCCTTGTCTCTGTGGCATATTTCAAATATTTTTCATAATTTTGGCATTTGTCTTTTAGCTTTGTTTACAGTAATTTTTTCCAACACAGATGCACTGGGGATCATTTATTTTTTTTTATTTAAACAATATTCCTTGTTTTTTTTTTAATTTAAATTCAATTAGCCAACATAGAGTACATCATTAGTCTCAGATGTAGTGTTCAACAATTCATCTGTTGTGTATAACACCCAGTGCTCATCACATTGTGTGCCCGCCTTAATGCCCATCACCTAATATTTTTTGAATGTGTAACTGTAAGCACAGCAGCGTGAACTACGTAGTAGCCAGCCAGAATTTAAATCACTTTTCCTATGAGATTGGCTTGAGAGAGGTGGTCTCTTCGCAGTGAGGGAGCCTAACCCAGCATAACTCAATTGATAGTCACAAATTTGGGGTTTGAAAAAAGTACTGTAGTTTCTGTTTCATGTTATTCCCTTTTATACTGGAAATCCTGTGAGAGTTGAGAACCTTTGTGTCTTTAGCCCCAAAAGCACTATAGACTAACAGTAAATTTCTGTGGAATAAAACCGTTTATTGACCTACTGTATTAGAACAAATTTTAACAGTTGGACTATACTCTCCTGGAGAGGGTTTGGTAAAAGTAGTACTTTCATACACAGCTGATGGCAAGAAAATTTAATGTTATTACTTTTGAAAAGCCACTGGCAATATGTATTAAGAGGTATAAAAATATCCCCTTTAACACAAATATTCCTTTTCTGAGAATGCATTATAAGGCAACAGATGAAACAAGGAGAAAAGGAAATAGCATTATACACAAAAGTACTCTATGCATTTGTCCAAACCCATACAATGTACAACACCTAGAGTGAACCCTAATGTAAAATATGGACCTTGTGTGATTATGATGTGTCAGTGTAGGTTCCTGAGTTATAACAAATGTATCACTCTGGTGGGGGATGTTAATAATGGGAGAGGCTATGGGTATGTGCGGGTGAGGGTTATGGGGAATCTCTGTACTTCCCTCTTAATTTTGCTGTGAACCTAAAACTGCTTTTAAACATAGTCTTACAAGCAAACAAAAAAAGTATGCAGATAAATACATAAATTGTATAAATACAACCAAGTAAATATAAATAAATATGTACATATTTATATGATAGGAAGAAAGAACAGAAGAAAATTCACTTCACTACACTATACAGTGTATAGTTATATTCATTATGGTGATTTTATAAATTTTTTTTCATCCGTTACTCTTTTAATGTACCATTACACACACACATTTATATGTATACACACATATATACACATACATACATCTATTATATTTATGCATATATAATAAATTTATTACCTGGACTTTTAGAAATTGTGTATTCATGATATAATTCAGTAAGTATTTGTGAGATACACACAATGAGCAAGGCGATGTGCTGGATGTTCCGGAAATTCAAAGTGAAACAGGTGGATTCTGCCCACAAATTTTTCACTGTTGTATGGGAAAGATAGTCATTACATAACTAACTATAATACAACTACATAAAGTGCTGCCTAGATCAGCAGGGCTAATTAATCACATTCTTCCTCCTTCCAGACTCAAGGAGCCAGAAAAGCATCAGAATAGGGTATCAACTGCAGCATTGGTTACGCCAGAGCAGAGAATGTTCAGGGCCTTCTACCTAGCTCCCCTGAGTCCTAGAGCTATAGGACCATAGATCTTTCCTGCCGTAGATGAAGGAAGGTGAGCAGGGTGGATTAGGATGATGGGTAATGTCAAAGGAAGGCCTCTTTACCACCTGGCCTGGACAGGTGGTAAGGGAAGATGAAAGAGGCAAAAGCGAGGGAGTATACTCCAGAGCCAGCCTAGTGGGGCAGCGATTCTCCCACACCCCCTCTTCCCGAGGAAGAACAAGTCAGGGATGGAAGAAAGAGGGCAGCTTTCTCCAGCGTTTCAGAGAGGGCAGAAGTGTTAGGGGGAGTTTTTGCTTCTCTATGGGGAGGGGCAGAATCCCATAAAGAGGAATCCTTGCAAGGCTTTAAGAGTTCAGAGAAGAGATTATGCTGACTACTCCCTGATTCTACAAAAGCCCCATTACTCTTCTTTAAAACTATTTGTAAACATTTTTCTTTCCAATCAAGGGATTGCAAGCTTGGGACGCCTGGGTGGTTCAGCTGGTTAAGCGTCTGCCTTCAGCTTAGGTCATGATCCCAGGGTCCTGGGATTGAGTCCCCACCTGGGCTCCCTGCTCGGCGGGGATTCTGCTTCTCCCTCTCCTTCTGCCTCTGCCTCGTCCCTTGTTCATGCTCTCTCTCTCAAAATAAAATAAGATAAAATAAAATAATAAGTATATTTGTTAAAATATATTTATTAAATTAAATAAACAATAAATAAATAAATAAATAAAATCTTAAAAAAGGGGGGATTGCAAGCTTTGAGGCCAATAGTCTAGGCAGGGGAACCAGTTACACTTGCACGGAGCCCAGCTGATCTGGCCTAGGCTGATGCTGCTCTCCTCCTATAGAGTCTGCTGGGCATGATCTGACCTCCGAGGGTGCAAATGAAATTAGCCCAGGACCTCCACATAGAGCCTCTTCCTGCCCATGAAAACAATGACCCTGCAGGAAGCAAGATACAGCAAAACATTTATTTTTATTTACTGAGGGAAAGCAACTGACAATAGCCCTCCCCACTCTACTTCCTGGGCACTTAACAGCTGTCTGGATCTGGCCAAGACCAGGGTGGATCATTGGCCAGGAGGAAGTGACCTGGAGCACTGACTAGAAAAAACAACCACGATAGAGCTACAGTTCTGATTTTTGCAGAAGCATGATGAAGAAAAACAAAACAAATTATATCAGCTGTGAAAATCAGCCCTGAGTCACCTCCTCAGGAACCAGTGAGGCCCAGTCAACTCTTTGCCCTCTCTCATTGCTTTTATTGGGCTTTTCTGGGAATCCATGTCTAAGAAAGCTGGAGGCAAAAGAGTATGTTTTCTGGTTGGAGTAGCAGGGTAGGATGCACTAGGTAAGCTAGAGGGAGAAGAGGGGTTCCCAAGATAAAGTTCAGTAACCATCTTCAAAGTTAACCTCTGAAATGGGGGCGTGGTGAGGGCAGGGTTTGAAAAACACGGAGACACACTCCAGGGAAGACAGAGTGGGATGAGAAGGGAAGGAAGGGAGGAGGAGGAAAAAAGATTAGATGGATGGAGGGATGGATGGAAGGGAGGTAGAGAACTTGGAAAGAAGGAAGAAAGGGAGAGAGGGAGGAAGGAAGAAAATAAATAGAGTTATCATTTATTGAATGCCTCTCCTTGCCAAGATCTTGGATAATCCCTTTATGCCGGTCATCTGTAATACCTTTAACCTTTACCACAACTCAGCAGGGTAGGTAAGTAGTGTTTAAAAGATGACTGAGGGAGGCTTCAAATTGATGCTGGTCTGCCCAGTGGTTTTCCATCCTGGTAAAAGCATGGATTTGGGTATCTTTCCTAGAAAGCCTTCTCAGATCCCCATATCTGAACGTTAGCTTTTCCACTCACCTTTGTGTTTCTGGAGATCCCTCTTCATGCTTCTATAGAAACTCTTCCCTTTAGTATGGGAATGGGTGGGTCTGCTCCCTGCTGGGCTGTTAAGCTCCTCAAGGCCAAGAGCTCCCTCAATCCTCTCAGTGTTTCCTGGGTATCAACTAGACAGAGTTCAGTTTCATCCTCCTTCGCTGAATATTTATTTATTTATTTATTTATTTATTTATTTATTTATTTCAAGCAATCCATTAATTTTTATTGAGATATAATTGACATATGACATTATGTAGATTTAAGGTTACAAGGTGTTGACTTGATACATTTATATATTGCAGTATGATTACCATCGTAACATTAACTACCATGTCTTTCACATCACCTAATTATCTTTCTTTCCATGGTGAAAACAATTAAGATCTAGTGTCTTAGCAACTTTGAAGTCTATAATACAATATTGTTTTCTATATTCACTAGGCCGTGCTTTAAACCTCCAGGACTTATTTATCTACTGGTTGCAAATTTGTAGCCTTAAACAACACATACCCAATTCTCTCACTCTCCAACCTTTATTAACAACCATTACTATACCCTGTTTTTATGAGGTCTTTTTTAGATTCCGCATATTAGTGATATCATACAGTATTTGTCTTACTTTTTTTGACTTAATCTCAATTAGAATAATGTACTTAAGGTTACAACACATTTTCTTTATCCATTCATCTCTTGACGGACACTTAGGTTGTTTCCACGTCTTGGTTATTGTGAATAATGCTGCTGTGAATATGGGAGTGCAGATAGCTCTTAAAGACAGTGATTTCATCTCCCTATGTTTCCTTGATCATCTTAAAGGATGCAGGAGAAGCATTTGACAAAATACAACATCCTTTCATGATAAAATCCTTAACAAATTGGGTATAAAAGGAGCATACCTCATTATAATAAAGGCCATATATGACAAACCCACAGCTAACATCATGCTCATTGGTAAAACATCGAAAGCTCAACTGCATACAAAAGCTCCACCCGTTTATTCCCCCTCTTTATAGTTTTGATGTCACCATTTACCTCTTTTTATATATTGTGTTCATTAACAGATTATAATAGTTACAGTTATTTTTAGTACTATTTTCCTTTAACCTTTATACCATAGTTTAGTGGTTAACACACTATTCTATTACAGATTTAGAGTTTTCTAAATCTGATTGCATACTTACCTTTACCAGCTTGTTGTACACTTTCAGATGTTTTTGTGCCACTAATTAGCATCTTCTCACTTCAGCTTGATGGACTCCTTTCAGCATTTCTTGTAAGGCAAGATACCTTCAGCTTTTGTTTCACTGAGAAAGTCTTTATTTCTCCTTCATATCTGAAGAATAACTGTCATATAGAGTATTCTTGGCTGGTAATTTTTTCTTCAACATTTTGACTCTGTCATTCCACCCTCTCTCTCCTGGCCTGTGGGGTTTCTGCTGAGAAATCCACTGATAGCCTAATCCTAAGTTATACTTTTTTTCCCCCCTCTCGATACATTTATGTTTCTTTTTCTTTGATTTTTGGCAGTTCCACTATAATGTGGCTTGGAGGTCTTTTTGCATTGAGATAATAGGGTGATCTATTAGCTTTGTGAACTTGGATGTCAAAGTGTCTCCTCAGTTTTGGGATGTTTTCAGCTATTATATTTTAAAACAAACCTTCTGGCCCCTTCCTCCTCTCTTCTCCTTCTGGAACCCTGATTATGCTAGTATTTGTACATTTGACCGAATCCCATAGATCACATAGGCTTTCTTTGCTGTTTGTCATTCCTTTTTCTCTGTTTGCCTTGCACGGGGTTGTTTGAAAAGCACTGTCTTCTAGGTCACTTATTTTGTCTTCCATTTGATTTACTCTGCCGCAGATTCTCTCTATTGCGTTTTTCATTTCAATCATTGAATTCTTCAGCTCCAGAATTCTGTCTGGTTCTTTCTTATGGTTTCTATCTTGTTGCTAAATTTCTCATTTTGTTCATGTATTTTTTCCTGATTTCACTGAATTATCTTCTGTGTTTCTTTGTAGCTCATTGTTTCCTCAAAACAGTTATTTTGAATTCTTTATCTGCTAGATCATAAGATTTCATGTCTTTGAAGTCTTTATTGAAGGATTATCTTTTGATGATGACATGTTTTCTTGATTCTTCATGTTCCTTGTAATTTTGTGTTGCTGCTTTGCCTTTGAAGTAAAAGACACCTCCTCAACTCTTCACTAGTTGCTTTCAGATGGGGTATATTGTTTGTTGGTCCTGTTGTATATGGGGTTCTCTCAGACCTTGTATTTATACACCTGCTCCACACTTCTTGCTCCCTCTTGTGGCAGAATTCTTAAGCTTTTAGTCTTCTCTGGACCTTACCGCTCACCTGGTTGGCTCCTGGAAACCTCTCTTTTGTTTTTCCAGAAGGTGGTGCTACAGCTCAAGATTGTGGTTTCTCTCTTGCCCACAGTTCCAGGTCTGTTTTTCTGATAGCACTCTGGTTTACCCAACTTTTGCTGCCAATCTTGGAGCCCGAGTAAGGAGCCACCTTAGAGTGAGGGAAGGTATGGGTTTAGCACTTGGGGTATTAGGGATGTCTGCCAGCTGGTAGGAAGATCCTTGGCTGAGGTTCTCCCAGAGGCTTGTGGGTAGACGTTCTCCAGACATGCTGAGCTCAGTCAGCATGAACCGTGTCCCTTTATAATGCCCTTTGATATTCTTACTTGCCTCTTTCCCAATTTATTCCCTCCTCTCAGTCATGGAGGTCCCACTTTAGTACTCTGGATGTTGCTGGAGGGAAATGGGTTTCCTGTGCAGCATCTGGCAAAGCTAGGGTAACCAGGCACTCACACACTGCTCCCCTTTCCCCCCCAGAGTGGTGCCACGGGATAGTTCAATTCTGTGTTGTGTCAACTTGGGGCGGGGGAGGGGCACTGCTGGAAAATTTCCTTCAAACTTGTTTTGTTTGTTTGTTTCCTTCAGTGATGTGCTGGAATTCTGTTTCATCCATGGGTATTTGCCCAGGTCAACACTTTTCAAGATTTTCCCCAAACACAGCTGGGAAGGGTCAGGGTTGGGGTTGCTAGTTCCACGGTCCAAACCAAAGCCTGTCTGCAGTCTGTCTATTACTGGATGATCTGGTGGGTGGGTGGGCGAGACTCCTCCTGGGTTTCTTGGCCTATGCTGTTGGATCACAGGACTCCCACAGAGACACTTTTGTTTGTGGGTGGATGCTTAATTAGCTGTTAAAAAAAAAGGGACACAAAAAATTGGGATATCTTACACCACCATGATATTGGTCACCCCCGTTTCACCACATTTGTGTTGTTTGTTGACTACCCTTGTATCTGCTACTAGTGTCTTCTATTTTCTTCTCTCCTCTCCTCTTTGTACCTAAAATTTATATCTATTGTATTCAGATCACTGTCATTTTGGTAGAAGTTTCAAAGGGAAGGAGGCGTCATAAACACATGCATTCAATATGCTGTGTTTAGACTGATAGAACCTTTTTTGGGTACAATTAAGAATGCATAACTTCAAAATGCCTATGCCCTTTGATGCAGTTGTCCTATTTCTAGATAAAACTAACCTGTAGAAATAATTCTACATGTATATAAAAAGATGTGTACAAGGATACAAGCATGTTGACATTAGCATTGCTCATAATAGTGAAAAATTGTAAACCATTTATGTGATAGTAATAAGGAAATAGTTAAACTTTGATGTGTCTATACTACAGAAGACTATGCAGTAGTCAAAAAGAATGCTCTTGGCATATCTGGAAATCTCTCTAGGAAATATTCTTAAGTTTAAAAAAAATGGATATATATTATATATGATCCCACTTATATTCTTTAAAAACCCACAAAACAATGTATGTTTTGATTCATACTAACTAGTGAATAAAGATTATGGAAAACTAATTTGCTGATGGTAATCTTGAGTCCTGTCAGATTGACCATGCCCTGGGACCCAAGGCCAGGCATGCCCCTATGTTCTCAAACTTACCACAAATGGAAGGCTGTTCACCCAAAGGCTCTCATCCTGTTGAGCACATCAGACAGGGATCATCACTGGGCCTACAAAGCATATTGCACATTAACAGAATGATTATTCTCTTTTCTCACCAAGGAAAACTGCAAATTTCTCCCCCACAAACTCACCTGATGAGGTCATCACAAAATACCTACACTGGTTTTCCATCTGTGACTGTATAAGTTATCAATTGCTGCACAGCAAATTACCTCAAAACTTAGTGACTTGAAACAACACACATTTATTATCTTGTTTCTATGGGTCAGGCCAGGCCTGCACCAGGAGGGCGTGATTCACTTCCAAACTCATGCATATGGCTGTTGGCATGATTCAGTTCTTTGTAAGCAGTTAGCCAGAAGCTACTCTTAGTTCCTTGCTATGTGGGCCTCTCTGTAGAGCAGCTCACAACATGATAGCTGGCCTCATCAGAGCAAGTGAGTGAGAAAAGCCAGAGAAAACGCATAAGCAAGTTGGAAGTCAGTCTTTTGTAACTTAATCTTAGACTCATCCATCACTTTTGCCATATTCTGTTTTTTAGAAATAGATCACTGGGTCCGGCCCACTAGGTCCAGCCCTCAAAGGAAGGGGCTTGTATAAGAGTCAGAATACTAAGAGGTGGGGGGCATCTCAGGAACTGACCACATGTGTTGACTTAGGCCTGTGATGGTATAGTTAGAATAAAGGAGGCATTGGTCCTTGATTTTATTTATAAATTTGTCGTCAAAAAAAAAAGCTGCTTACATCTGTGATTAAAAGTTTCTTCAGGGGTTGCAGGAGCAAATTCAGAAGCCAAGAATCTTCCTCTGTAGGCGAAAATAGGCTTTAAACACGTATATACCTCCTAAGCAAATGACGTTTAGGTACAGTTGCTTGCTTATAATACATCCTAAATAATACTTTTCTTTCTTTTATCTTTTCATTCTGAAATTACTTCAAATTTAAAGTTGCAAGAATAGAGGAAAAGAATCCCATACGCCCTATACCCAGATTCACCATTCGTTGATAATTATGTTTTGAATACACTATGTAGTTTGTCACATGGGAAGGCAATATTTGTAACCATTGGAGCTTTGGGGTGTGGTGAGAGGTGTGCAAGGCGGGCAGGAGCCCTATGTGCTCTCTGCATATGGAGTCGTCATCTCTCAAATGCCTCTTCCTCCTCCTGCAGAAAATCCCGAGCGAGCAGCTCTGTACTTTGTCTCCGGCGTGTGCATCGGGCTGGTGCTCACCCTGGCTGCCTTGGTGATGAGAATCTCTTGCCACACGGACTGCCGGCAGCGTCCCCGGAAGAAGTTCCTGCAGGACCGAGAGAACAGCAGCGACAGCAGCGACAGCGAGGATGGCAGCTCAGACACGGCGTCTGACATCTCGGTCAGGAGGCACCGCCGCTTCGAAAGGACTTTGAACAAGAACGTGTTCACCTCGGCCGAGGAGCTGGAGCGTGCCCAGCGGCTGGAGGAGCGGGAGCGCATCATCAGGGAGATCTGGATGAATGGCCAGCCCGAGGTTCCCGGGACCAGGAGCTTGAACCGCTACTACTAGCGGCGGGAGCCCAAGCCCAAGCCCTTGCCGCAGGAAGTCCTCGGCAAGGGCCAGGGGCCGCAGGGAGGGTGGGCACAGAGCTGAACACAGTTCTGCTGCAGTCCTGGGGTCAGAGATAAGCAGGGCACGCCCATTTTCTAGCCAGGAGGACTGAGCTTTCCTTTTCGACTAAATTTATGGAGAAGTAGAAAAACCAAGTCAGTTCATCAATCTTTGCAGGTCGTAGAATGGTGCTGAAAAACCCTCCCCAGCAATCTGGATGGAGATTAGAGAAACGGGACTGTGGTTTCTCTTGATTTCTGAGGATCTCAGAAGTTTCTGCAGACTTCATTGCTATGTGTTACTCCTTTACAAAAGGAAGATTATCATGGCATGAAGGCTAGGAATAGCAGGGTGAACTTAACCCAGTAAATGCAATTTTCTAAATGACCCCATGCTATGGAGGTGACTCTCATCCAGATAGCATGATTTATGATTATTATTTAAGGCTGATTTTTAAAAATCTTGTGTTGCAATAGCAACCTTGTCCATTTTAACTGGCACCTCAGGGATTAAAATCCTATTTTTTAGTATAGTTCCCACCTCATTCATGAAAATGGGTAGAATTACTATATTATGGGAGATGTGTCAGTGAGCTAGAAATATCAATAACCTCAAAGGATGAAGGGTTTTATTTTAAATAGTTTATAAAATATATATTAACATGCATATTTGAAGATGGTGCATAAGAATAAAAGCTGTGTTTTCCCCCTTTTTGGAGAGAAGAAATTTTGTTATGACTCTAGATAATTATGATTTTAAACATTTTGTTAAAAAAAAAGTTTGGATTTCCAGGAAAAGAATGGGAATAGGAGATGAGAAATAAAGCCAAAATTAGGATGAGATTAAAAAAAATGCTACATTCTTTTTTTTGTTTCATGTACGTCTCTGTTGTAATGCTTACTTTAAATGGCAGCCCTTTTACATAGGTGGCTATGGTCTTTTGCCAGGCCCTTTCAACAACTGGAGAATTGGGAGAAATGGAGAAACTGGAGAATAAAGAAATGGCCGCTGTGTGACTAACTGGGGACCTTTCATTTGCTGTGTGTTGTATATTATAGTTACAATGTAGCTGAGTTGTTGTTAAGCAGAGGATAGGCTTGTCCAAGACTAAGAATAAGATGGTGGCCATATGGAGAAGGGAAGTCAGTAGAGAAGAAAGACAGCAAGGCTGAAACACATTTAGAAATGGGTTACAGAGAAGGAAGCAGCATCCTCCAGCCTTATAGACAGGAATAGTGAGTTCTATCTGTCGGCTCCCTTCTCTTGACATGCAGTGGGTTCCTTAGTCAGCCAGTTTGGCTGTTCCCGAGCCTTCCTACTGACATCCATCGGCATCATCACCAAGCCTGAAAGGATGGTTGGGAGACTTTCTCTGCTGGGGTCTCTATTGCTTTAGCAACCCGCTGTCTGTGATAAGGGCTTGGAAGGCTGTCTTAAGAAGTGAACACTCACAAATCTCTGTTTGCCCAGGGGGCAATACAGTTGGCTTGAAACCTTGGTGGCTGATCTGATTATATCATTTTGGGTTGCCCCATTGGCTCGTAACAACTGCCAAAAATCTTGTAAATCAGTGTCTTTGAATCTGGGTTCCCACTCTTGTGATTTCAGTCCCTAGGCAATAATTGTCTAGGCTTCAGATTAATAACACCTTTGGTCTCTGTCTCTTAGAAAAGTGAAACAAGGTGTTGCTTTCATCCCCAGAATTCACCCAAAGCTGATAACGGGGAAGGATATGACCCTTGTTAGGCCAGGGGCTAAGGGGGCTGCAGTAATGGAGGTGTTTGGGAAGGTTCTGGGTCATCTGGCTTTCTCACCCCAATATCCTGATGCCTTTCTACCAAGTCCATAAAGTTCCTATCTTTAGGGTGGTGGGGACTTTGCCTAAGGCACAAAATAGTAGATAACAGTTTAACCCACTGCTTCACTTCCATATACTAAGGATTTCAGCTTTTCAGCCAAAGATAGGGAGACCTCAATTGTTATATTCCTTATCTTGACTCAAGCAGTTCCACATTTAGGTCTGTCATTCCTTGTTCCAGTTTCTGCATTTTAGGCCATTTCATTTTGCAACAGAATAATATCCAACTTAAGAGCATTTATTGGTTCATATAACTGGGAAAAGTAACCCTGGATTAGGCTTCATGGATGACGGGGTCCAGATGCTGAAAGGCTATCAAAAGTTTGTTCTTTCTCAGCTCTCATCTCTGCTTCTCTCTCTTGCTGGTCTCATTTTCTTCTACTTCAGATGAAACTGTGACCTATGTATACCTCTACAGTGTACTGGATTAATTGCTACTGACCAAGCTCCCATATAGCTCACAGGTTGTGTGTGTTTTGGGGGGAAGGGTGGTGGGGGAAGGGGGGCGGGGTGGGGGGCAGTTTCACAGTTAACTTAGCTCAGAAGACAGCATGGAAAGGATGCTTCTGATGCAGCTTCCCTGGTCTTCCATGGTTCCTCAGAGAAGCACTCACTGACAGTTAAACATCTAAGAAGATGTTAGGAGTACAGTTACCCTAGGAAGCTCCCACCCACTTCCTTTAAGGGCCTCTTTCTGCACTGTGAGGCACAGGTGGTCACCATCCACTCATGGCATATCTGAACCCCCTCAGCTGAACCTTCACTACTGGCAGGGAGTGCACCCTAGGCACTTTTGGACTTAACATCATTCCAATATAAGGACATGAAAGGAAAGAAACATCTTGCCTCAAGGTTCAAAATTAAAATCACAGAGAAGGACTACTTGGCCTGGCTTGTATAGTGCTCCTTCTAGGAGTTCTACCATGTCAGATATTACATTTAAGTCTTTTTTAAGGATTTGTTTACCTACTTTAGAGAGAGAGAAGCAAAGGGAGAGGGAGAGAGAATCCTAATCAGACTCTGTGATAAGCACAAAGCCTAATGCAGGGTCAATCCCATGACCTCAAGATCACTACCAGAGCTGAAACCAAGAGTTGGGCACTCAACCAACAGCTCTACCCAGGCACCTCTACATTTAAGTCTTTAATCCATTTTGAGTTAATTTTTGTGAGTCATGTATGATGGGGCTCAATTTCATTCTTTTGCATGTAAATATCCAATTTCCCCAGCACTATTTATTGAAGAGACAATCCTTTTCATATTGAGTATTCTAAGCTCCCTTGTCAAATATTACTTAACTATATATGTGTGGGCTTACTTCTAGACTCTCAGTTCTGTTCCATTGGTATATGTGTCTGTTTTTGTGCCAATACCAGACTGTCTTGATTACTACAGATTTGTAATATGATTTGAAACCAGGAAGTGTGATGCTTCCAGCTTTCTACTTCTTGCTCAAGCCTAATTGGGCTATTTGGGGTCTTTTGTGGTTCCATATGAATTTTAGGATTATTTTTTCCTATTTCTGTAAAAAATGCCTTTGGAATTTTGATAGGGATTGCACTAAATCTATAGATGGCTTTGGATAGTATAGACATTTTAACAATATTAATTTTTCTAATCTACGAACATGGGATATCTTTCCATTTATTTGTGTCTTCTTCAATATATTTCATTAAAGTCTTACAGTTTTCTAGATACAGATCTTTCACCTACTTGGTTAAACTTATTCTTAAGTTTTTAATGGTATTGTAAATGGAATTGTTTCCTTTATTTCTTTTTCAGATGGTTCATTATTGAGAAATACAACAGATTTTTGTATTTTGAATCCTGTAACTTTGCTGAATTTGTTCATTAGGTCTAAGAGTTTTTTGGTGGAGTCTTCTAGGTTTTCAATATATAAGATAATGCAACCTTCAAACAAAACAAGTATACTTCTTCCTTTCTTATTTGGATGCCTTTTATTTCTTTTTATTTCCTAATTTCTCTGGCTAGGACTTATAGTACTATGTTGAATAGGACCGTTGAGAACTGGCACCCTTGTCTTGTTCCTGACCTTAGAGGAAAATTTTAGACCTTTCACTGTTGAGTATGTTATTAGCTGTGGGCTTGTCATATGTGGCCTTTATTAAGTATTTATTGAGAATTGTTATCATGAAAGGACACGTTTAAGTTCTTATGCTTTAAATAGACTTACTTTATACTCACTGAGGATATCTATCCATCCATCTCCCTTTGCAATAATTCATGTTAGAGTCAAAGTTAACTTGTTCCCGCCTTTCCCCTCTTGATGCTAAATATTTTCACACTTACTTATTTTTCTCATGGTACTTTTTCCCTTTTACGCTAATATTTTATTTACACATATAAATTTCTAGTATTCATTGTGTTGAAGTAAAATGGCCCCACTTCCTGCCTGTTGCCATCGCTTTCACAGCTTTAGCATCATTCTTATCAGAGTGGCAGTTCTGATAGCTATACTTACTCTTCTAATCAGCTTTGGGCAGAGCAAAATGAGCCTCATTTATTATGTTTTTCCTCATCTTCTCAACCTATATCGAGATAACACATATTGAAAGATGGATTCCTCTTGAAAATTGTGGTTGAAAAAAAATTGTGGTCAGAAAGGGGTGTCAGTCTTCTAATTATCTCCCAGCCCAAATCAGTCTTTATAGATCAGGATACATCCTTTCTTTGCCCTAAATATTGGATTTAATATTTAACAAATTTAGTACTCTTAAGTATTAGGCTTCAGGGTAAGGGTCTCCCCAGGTCTTGCTTGAGAATCTGCATCATGACCTCACTTTATCCTAATTGTAGATTTGAAAATTCATGAATTTTTCTTTAAGTTTTAAATATATGAATTGCTCTTTCACCCTGGGATAAGAGTATCTTCCTTACATTTTCCAAATAGAATCAAATCTTCCCTTGTGTCCCCTCAGTTGCTTGCACACTCACACTCTATGTGATTTTTCTGCACCTACCTTTGTGGCCTAGCCTTTAAGCCCCTGGCAGCTGTACAGTACCTTATTCACCTCTGTATTCTCAGTGTGCATGCAGGACCTGGATCATAGTAGCTTCTCATTAGAAAGTTTTGAATAATAAAATAACACAAAGCCTCAGAGAATGGGAAATAGGACTAATTGCAGTGTGCTGTTCTACAGAGCTTCAGAGCCTTAACTGTTTGCAACGAAGATGATTTTTCTTAAGTTTATGAAGGTCTGCTTTATCTGCCTTCATTTATTCTTTCCTCTACTGTTAACCATTTTCTTGTCTCTTTCCAATTTAGAATCTCTCCCATCTTCTTTTACATTAACTTAGATGTGACCAGGTGGTAGGACTCTCGGCACTTTCCACGTTTAATCCAGCACTGAGAGTCATACAAAATTTTTACAGGTTTATAAGGAATGGGTATTCCTTCTTGAAATTGCAACAGCTATTCTTAACCTCACTGATGACCAATATTCCAGTCCCTCAGGCTTGAACCAAATAAAGGGAAACTTTTATATTAGACTTAACCACTGGGAGTGTGCCTCCAAAATCATTACATCATCTATCTTTTATTATTCCTACTTTCAAGATCATCTTGGCCTCACTTGATCTGAGGCACTAGACCCTCAGATGCATTTTAAAGTCTCCTTTCTGTAGGAAAAACCATCATTCAGTCTCTAAGAGAGGGAACTGTCATATGAAAGTCTCTTTCCCTAGCTCTCTCTTCCTTTCTGTATTCTTTCTTTCAGCAGTAGGCAGAGATCAGGGCCTAAGAGTGGCATCAGTGAAATTAAAAATGACCTTCCTTCCAGCTCCCATCTGAAGAATACAAGGAACTTCTGAGACTCAAAGAAGAAAGATTTCTCTGGGCTTGGGGCCAGGCCCCATGTTTGGGAGTCTGTTCAGATTCAGAATTGTGCAACCAGCTCCACATAGTCAAAAAGACCAGGTGATGAACCAAAATCTGTCCTTTGTACTCCCCTAAATTTGTGTTTTTATCCATAGTCTCTGGTCTTTTCATGGAGAATATCTGATTCCTTAGACTGTGTTATGACACCAAGTCTCATAGATGTCCTCAGAATGGAAAAACTGTTATCACTCAGGATAACATGTGGATATACCCTAGTGGATTCCTTGAATGGGAAGAATGCATTTCTGAACCAGGATCTTTTGATAGGAAGGAGAGATACATAAACAGAAATATATTTTCTCTTTAGGATATTACTGTTATTTTGCAGAATTAGACTTTTGCATATCCAGGACTCAAGTGGCTGTTCCTACCTTTTTGAATACTTCTCCAGGTGGGCAATTAATCAGTGGGTATTGAAGAGTGACCAGGATATCTGTAAGTGACAGAGGCAAAATGAAGCAAAAGTGATTTAGCAAAATGGCATGAGCTTCTAAGGAAGTACTTTATAAGAGCTTGTAAAGCAGAATTTTGCAAACTTCAGCTCATGGGCCAAATCCAGCCTACCACGTTTTTTGTACCACTTGCAAGTTAAGAAAGGTTTTTACATGTTAAAATAGTTACATTATAAATGTTTAGTTATGCAAGTACCTACATAATATCTTCGATGTTGCCTTGATCCACAAAGTCTAAAATATTTACCATTTGGCTTTTTATGGAAAAAGTTTGCTGACACTGTTGTAGAGGAATGGTCTGGAAATAATGATAAAGAATAGGATAAATGCAGAATTCTATCCCCTCCTCAACTGTGGCAGGCTGAGTAAGATATCCACATCCAAGTCCTTGGAACCCGTGAATATGTTACCTTACATGACAAAAGGGACTTTATAAATGTGATTAAATTAAGGAGATAACAGAGATAGGAGATTATTCTGTATTATCTGGGTAAACCCGATGTCACAGGGTCCTTATGAGGTAGCAGGGTTTGAGTCAGAGAGGATGTGTGATGACAGAAGCAGAGTTTTCAGTGATGCAACCATGAACCAAAAAACACAAGCAGCCTCTAGATGCTGGAAAAAAAACAGATTCTCCGCAGGAATCTCCAGATGGAACCAGCCCTGCCAACACCTTGATTTTAGCCCTAAGACCCATTTTGGACTTCTGAACTTCGTAACTTATAAGATAATAAATGTGTGTTGTTTTAAGCCACTATGTTTGTGGTAGTTTGTTACAGCAGCAATAGGAACAACAGGAAATGATATGTTTATTAACCCTATGCTCCTTGGGTTGTAGAAGAATCATAGGCTTCACCATAGAGTCTCAGGAAATATAGGAAATTCCTATAGACAAGCTGGGTAAGAGGGAGAGGTGACGTTGAAGAGGAAGTTTAGCATGTAGAACACATAACTGATTGCAGATTGATGGTTTTAGAGAACATTTGGCAAAGGCACCCAAGGAAGAGCTCAATTATTATCAGTTAGGGAAGGAAGAACTCGGAAGTATGTGACTGAAAGTCAAGGGGAGGTAAATGACTGGCAGACCTGGGAGATGAGACAGTTGTATTAGCTAGCCTCAGGTTTTAAATGGCCTCCACCCAAGTATCTATCTGAAAGCTAATGATGTCTCCATTGGCAGAAGAAGATAAATGACGGAGGCCCTTAAAATGATGAGGGTGTGTTTTTATGTCAGCCATATAAACTCTGTGACTTCTTTTCCAATCAAAATATTTATCTCCACCTGCCTCTTACTTTCAGATCAATTCTTCTCCCTCCAAGAATCCATCTGTTCATTATGTTTTCTGTAATTTGCACACAGTGGTATCCTTGGCAACCAGTCAGTTATTGCAGATATAGTCCTTAGAGTTCAAAATTGGGTCCTTATTTCAAAAACTACTCACTAAACAAAAAACCATTCATTAAACACACCAATATCTTTAAGATAACTATTCTCAAATTATGTTCTGCAGCTCACCAATTACCACTCCTTGGATCTGGGGGTCCATAGAACACACTTTGGGAAGCACTCCTTTAAATCAATAAAACTGAATGCAAAGCACAGATTAAAACTGAAATTTGGAGTGAGCTCCTGCTTGTATTCCAGGCCTTCAAAGAGCCACCAGTACATAGAATTCCTGAAGCTTTCTCAGAAATTTGGGTCCATACCGAAATCAACTCTATTATTCAAAATTTTTTATGAACCATATGAATATAAAAGCATGAAAATCTAAAGCTACTTTTGGAGGGTTTCCCCAAATATCTAAGTAGTTTTTAAACTTTTCTGCACCAACTTGCGTGTGAGTGCAGTGACCCACATGTCCCAAGATGCCTGCAGCTCAACAGTTCCTTCTAAGTGAAGGGGACCATTGGCAAGATTTCTCTAGGGACCAGGAAGGCAACAGGTGCTGCTAAAGGTGTCCTTGACATGCCCAACTCTGCCCTTTTGCCTAACCTAAAAGTGTGGAAAATTATAAGAATGCTGATGTTCCCTGACTGGACTTGAAACAGAGCCCCAAGGATCAACCTTGACTGTAAATAAAGAGGCAGGCAATTTGTTCATTGAGTTTAAATGCTCTAACATACTCAGTGCTTAAAGGGTATTTGTCAGGTAATTTCTTGTTTAATTGTCTCTCTCTCCTCCTAGATTCTGGGTTTTATGAGGTCAATAAATCTGTCTTTTCAGTATTCCTAGCACAATGCCATGCCTTAGTATGTGCTCAGTAAATGTGCATTGAATGAATAACTGAATGTTAAGTTTTTAGCATCCAAAAGCTCTTCTGAAATTCAGAGGCAATTTTGGTGTTATTGCTGTTGCTATACCTGGTGGCAATACTAATTGTGTTGATTGTTATTTTCTGCCAGGCTCTTTGAACTGCCAATAGGGGAAAATTTGTTCTTTGGTAAAAATGAACAAATAAATAAAATAACCTCTGATTATATCTGAAGATTTTATTAATATGAGGAAAATCTATGAAAGAGTAGGATGTTTGTAAAGCACTTTTTTTTTCTTTTTTACCACTGAGATTCCTTGGCATAGATTCTGGACTTTCCAGGGGTATCATTTCAGCAAGTGTTTACTGAGTACTTATTATGTTCAAGACACCAAGAGAATTGTGTCCTCTACCTTAGTTAGTCTTTGAAAGACTATGAAAGAAAGTAAGACTGCTAGAACTTTCCAGCAGCTGGGGAAAATAGCCATGGAGCTGCCTCTATTTCTCTGAAGCATTCAGTCTTAGGGAGAATGAAGACTCAATGACATAAGAAGGAGAAGTGAATACACATTCGAAGTAGATACATATCTATTAGCCATCTTTCCTTAAAGCAGAATGCCTCCTAGCTTTTGGGGAACAGCATATACACATAGTGTTTCCCTTCTTCCGAAGGAAGGGCAGCCTTATCAGTACATTCCTGTTACCAGTAATGCTTACCTCCACATCTTGTTGGTGCTTCATGCACCAGCATACTGGGTTATTTCTTCTTTACCAAAGACTTTTGTGGATACATAAGGTGTTCTCATATATATGAGAATCTTATAAGCCAGAAATCAATCATCCAAGTTTAGCAGAAACTGCCCATCTAATCCAAGCTTGTTTATTCAAAATCATTTAAAATGACTACATAACAATTCCTTTCTGAACATCCACAGAGGTCCTGGAGTTGGGCCTGAAAAATGGTGAGGACACTGACAAAGGAGAGGAGGGACAGCATCCTGGGTTGTAGACAACAGCCAGAGAGAACTTTAGAGGCAGCATGAGGGGCAGTGAGTAGCTGCAGTTAGCTAGAGGCATGAGACGTACTTAGGGAAGAGGTGGGGATTCAGTCCTAAAAGGTCTAGTTTCTGGAGGGTTGGACTTTGAGAACTGGCTAATAAGACTGGCCATTTGCCTTCAAGCAATGGAAAGGAGAAAGCAAGGAAAGATTTATGAACCAGAAGGTTATATGATCAGCACATGCTTCAGAAAAATGAATCTGGATTGGAGAAGGTAGAGTCTTGTGGAAAGGGGTTTAGGTAGAAGACTAATAGTTTGGTTACAGAATCAAGAAGATCTGACAACTGATTGAGTGTTGATGGGGAATAAGGGAGAAAAAAATGAAGTCCTAGGGGGTCTGAGGGTTGACATCTTAATGATATAAACTTGTGATATCATTAAAATAGTAATAAGATTAAAAACATAATGTTTTTACATAATTATCTCTTTTAAAATAAAAAGTGAATCAGTGGGGAAACTTGTTTTTTGGGGGAATAGATTGTAGTTGACATCTGTTGCTTTTGCCTATCCATCATACTTTCTCCTTTTTCTCACTTTTTGTATGAAAGACTACAGTTCATGTGATTGAAGCCAATCCGTTGCTTCTAAGGACTTAGATCAATGGTAAGCATATCTCTACATTTCAGTCATGTGATTGGTTACAGGATGGTCAGTGTCCCAAGTTAGCCCAGTGAAATTCAACTGTAGAATTTTTGATGGAATTATTGGGAAAGAGAAGTTCTTTCTTTCTCTAGGTTTACTAAGGCAGTGAAAGTAAGCCTGGTGCTTATGGCAACTTAAATGAACATATTCTAATAGAGAGACCCTGACTTAGAAAGAAGGGAGTGAACACACATACATACATAAACAAGACAGAAGGACAGAGACAGAGAGACAAAGACAGAGAGAGGGAGGGAGGGAGAGAGGGAGGGAAGGAAGGAAGGAAGGAAGGAAGGAAGGAAGGAAGAAGGGGAGGGGAGGGAAGGGAGGGGAGGGGAGGAAGGAAGGAAGGAAGGAAGAAGGGGAGGGGAGGAAGGAAGGAAGGAAGGAAGAAGGGGAGGGAAGGAAAGGGAGAGAAGGAAGGAAGGAAGAAGGAGGGGGGGAAGGGAAGGGGCAGGGGGAGGGGAAGGGAGGGAAGGGAAGGGAAGGGAAAGAAAAGACAAGAGGATGAGATTCAATTCTCGACAACACTGAGTTCCTGGATCTAGCTCAGGACTCTTATGGCTACATAGGGAAATATATTCCTCTTTTCCCCATTTCAGCTATTTTAAGTTGGATTTCTGTCATTTGCAATACAAAAGACCCTGGTGAATGCAGCGATGATGTGTTTGACTTCAAACATATAGAATCTCAGGTTCCAGAATGATATCTTGGTGGACTTTAACTCCAAAGAGAAGCTGTAACCAGGGATACATATTTGAAACACACCTGCGTGAAAGCAATGTTAAATCTCTGGGAGTGACTGAGGTCCCCAAGAGAAAGAATGTAGAGAAAGATGGGAGGGAACAGAGGGCAGAACAATGCTTAGTCATAGGAACTGAGAGACACAATTGGAGAGCAAAAAAGAAATGGTCCTCAGGGTTAAGTAGAAATTAAGTAGAATGAAGATTGTCACTGGGCTGGCAACTAGCAGTCACTGGCTATCATTAGGTAGTGATCTGTAAGGTCATGGGTCTTAAAAATGGTTATGAGAGGATAAGATTTGGATTTTCCCTTATATAGTACTTTATCCTCCATTGGCATCTGTAGAAGATTTCAGTAAGACATCATGTGTCTTACCTACCTTTAATAACACTCTGTGCCTGACACCCAGTGGGTACTCAATAAATGAATGAATAAAAAGAAAATTGGTTGATGTATGTATAGAGTGTTTTTATTTAGGAAAAGGATTTTTGTCAGGGAAACATGTTATTTACAATGTGCTTCAAGTTGAAGTCTGAGAATGTTCCTCTAGGATAACAGCATCCACAATTTAAGGCTGGTACATAGGAGAAATCAGCCTAGGTAGCTGCAGAGCCCTGTGACTATAAATGGGTCATAAAATACCGGAGCCTTGAGTTATAAACTCAAACATACAAAGTAAACGCTGCAAAAGGATGGAAACATCTTGTATTTATGACAAGAAAATGGAAGAAGATAATCAATCTTATATCATTAGGTTCTTAATGATGGGCAAAACCTGTCCCTAGATTCATTCTCTATTTTACATTTTCCTCCTTGCTCTAGAAAAGGAAGGGCTTTTTGGAACAGGATGGAAAACAGGCCTAATCATGCATGCTAACACCAACCAAATGGTAGTGATAGCTTGGACGGCTAAGAGGATTGTATGGCTCCATGAATAAGAGTTGATGGCATTGATTGATTATTGATGTCTGCCGTGGGCAAGGAAGGGGTGAAATCTCTATTTCATCAGATCTCTGCTCAAATGATACCTCAGAGGGGCATTCCTTGATCATTCTATCTAAACTTATCTTATTTTTCTTTATAACACTTAGCACAATCCAATATTACATCATTTTTACATGTTGTGTTATCTATCTTTTCTTCACTGGATCACAAGATCTGCAAGGATTTCACTGCTGTAGTCCCAGCTCCTAAAACAGCCTCCTCAACAAACGTTTACTGAATGAATGAATGGTTTTCGTGCTCTGTGTTAGTCAAACTGGACTGAGATAAAGTTCATTTTGGGGACTGGAGAACTCAGACATAGTATCACATACACACAGTTGTACCCCTTTCAAATTTTTCCTGTCTCTTAGTGAAACGAAGGGGGAGTAGAGTCCCCGTAATCCATGTGTACAGCACAGACATCCACTGAAAGTTAAGTTTTTGGGAAAGATAAACAAGCATAACCTTCCTTCCCTCCCCTTCCCAGAGCTGTATTCGGAACACAGGGCCGGGACCACCCACAGAGCCGGGGATTTTGGGAGGACATATGTGTGTGTTCTATGCTGGCTCTTCCACCTTAATGGAAGAGCTGCTTAAAAGAAACAGTCACAACCCTGAGCGAAAGTTAGAGCAATGAATCATAACATTGTAGTGACATTAATTTAAGATTCAAAGGGTTTGGGAAGCACAACTGTCAAACAGTGGGATGAGCGTGCCAGGCTTGAAAGCCTTAGTTGTGAATGAGTGAGCACGCATTTACCAAACAGCAGGATGGAAATACACAAAGGGAGACCTTGCTTAAGCTATTTCATTGCTTGGGATTTGGGGCCAGAGCTTTAGAATTCCTGAACCAAGTCCTGTGTAGGTCCTCCAGGTGAATGCTCAATTTCCCTGGGAGAATCCTTTGTGGAAAGGAAGGTGACTCTGATCCCCCTCCAGTGGAATGGGTGTCACGTGGTCAGGATCCAGGCGGCAGAGTGAGGCATTGGTGGCAGGAAGAGCAATGAACGCTAACCTTAGGGGTCAGGGCAGAGGTGGGAGCCAGAAGCAAGGCCAGCAAGTGGGAATCAAGGCGAATATGAAGGAAATGAGAGTTTCCAGGGGCATGTTGGTGCCTGCAGTGAACAGTAACTAAGGATTATTATGAGGACTGGGGAAAGGCCAGAGAAGAGGCAATGTAGTCAGAGCGAATGTTAAGGGATTGCTGTGTGGGAGAAAATGGACACATGTGCTTGATTTATTCATAATTTATGTCTGCATAAAACTTCCAAAAAATTTAAGGCAGCCTTCAAGAATAGAAACAATTGCAGTGCAGCTGTTAAAACAGAATAGAGAAATATTTTTTAAAAAGGAGAAGTAACAGGAAACAAATTTACTAAATGCTGAGGACAAATCTGATTGTTTTAATTGGACTTCGACTTCAGCTCTGAATTTCCTAGTAGCCAAGGAAAAGAAGAGGACAATTTTTGTAACTGGCAGTCAAAGGAAAGAAAGCAGGATTAAATTCCAGTTTTCTTTTTTATTCAAAATGACGAGAACAGAACCTGCCTGTAGGAAGAGATGTAGTACATGTGAAAGGCACAGGGAGAAGCTGAGGATGAGGTGGGCAGGACCACACCGCGTCTGCTGCTTGCGGCTTGGGTCCCTTTCTCCCTCTCATGCTGGCTCCACACCCCCGCTGACCGGGGGCCATAAGATTCTCCCGCACCGTCTGTCTTCTTCCCACTTGCCTGGTTGCTTGTGGCCCCAGGAAATGAATGTAAGCCTCTCACCCCCTTTGTGCTATGCTCTGAACGAGCCCACCCCCTCTTTCACTTTCTGGCTTTTACTATTACTTTGGGTGAGGCTTCAGATGCCGCAGAGACTGGGACAGTTTTCCACCTCCCGCTGACATTGAAACAGCCTTTGGTCCTCACCAGCGCATTCCGTGGATGGGGTAGAGTTCTTCCACACCCTATCGCATCCCTCTTTTATTTCCACAGGGGGCACCCAGTCTGCCTCCCAACCTTCCCTGGCCTCTGAGTCCCTTCAGGTCTGACTGGCTGTGGGAGCCCTCAAGCATCTGTGTCGGGAAAGGGGAGGGAGCCATCTGCACCTGAATGGTAAAGAAGGGGTGTTGGACCTTGCCCTCCCTTCTGTGGCTTCCTGAGTCACATCCACAAACCTTGATATTAGTCTCACCACCCCTGATCATAATACTCCTTACACTTTATTGTAATCGCTTGTTTAGTCTCCGACCTGTCTGCTGCTTGCCTCCCCCTACCCCAAATACCAGAAGCTGTGAAGGGAGAGGGCCAGCCTCCGCTTGTCTGGTTTGCTGTGGCGGGCCCAGCACTTAGGCGATGCCTGACACAAAGTGAGCGTTCAAAAAACATTTCATTTATTTAAGGAATATTTATTAAGCAGCTACTACATAAGTGGCACTCTTCTGAGAATCTGGGCTACGCCAGCAAACAGACAGACAAATCACCCTTCCTTGTAGATCTTACATTCTCATGGGCTTTTGTCAGTGAATGACTAATGTTATGGAGGAAATGAGGGGCCGTCAATTAAAGAGCCAGGAAAGGGGTCAGGACATTCTGATGGTGGTTCTCAAAACTGGAATGTGCCTGAGAGCGCAGTGATAAACATGGAGATCCCAGCCCAGCTCTAGGGAGTGCAAGGCTGGTGTGGAGCAGGGGCTCTTTCCTGTGGGTGGTCCTCAGACCACACTCAGAGCCATCTTGCCTGGCCTCCTGGTGGCGGAAACTTGAGAGCAGAATATTGATGAATGGGGTCAGGTTCCACGGTGGTGGGGTCAAAAGCGACATTCTCTACAGAGCACCAAATTGTGGAACAGTTTTAAAAAATAACAAAAACAGGTGAGGCTGTCTTTTATCACAGGTGAAAGACTGGCTGACTTCTGCCCTAAATCAGCACAGCACGTCCGTCCCGCTCAGAGGCATTAATTAAAGTGTGACCTGACCACCCCCTTTGCTGGCATAAAGAACCCAGGTATAGGAGAAGGCTCTGGGAGGACATGGAAAGAGGCCTGTGCCATATTTTACTGAGAGGCCAAGGTGTCCCTACAAGCTTCTGGCTCAGATTGTCTGCTTTTTACTCATATATATGACAGTGGGTAGAGGGCAACTCTGTTCTTGCTGTTCACATTCTCTGCAATTGAGGCATGTGGATAGGCAGCCCAAAGGCACATTTTCCCCTGGGCTTTCTCTACCTCACACAATTTCCCTAACTCTCAATCCTTCCTGCAGTTCTTGGAAAGAAGGCACGTTGGCAATGAGGGACAGAAGCATCCCCTGGGGCCCTAGCCAGCCCCCACCTCGGCTTTTGCAGGCCCTATGCCAGCGCCTGGAACCTCAGCCTAAACTGGCCAGGACAAAAGCGTGCTCCAGAGCCCCACGGCATCTGTAGGGCACCAAATGCCTCTACAGATCATAAGGCAAGTCCTTGGGTGGGCTAACCTCTCCTGGCCTCTGGATCCTGCACACTCCTTGCTTTCTTTACTCTCACTTCCAAACCTTTCTACGCCACCTTGTGGATTCCTCATTATAAGGTAAAAAAATGATTATCCTATATTATCCACCTCTTTCCTGAGGGTTTCCTCCACATCTTGTTTTAATGGAAACCTGACTTCTATCTATGCGACACTCCTCCTTGCAGCCCTCTGGGTTGGAGGCTGCTTGTTCCCCCAAGTTCCATGAAGTGCAGGACAGGGAAGAAGAAGTCCTATCATCTTCCAGGTACATGCCACCCGCTGTGTCTGGAGAAACCCAACTGTTTATATTTCTGTTCTAACATATAGGCCCTTGATGAAAACAAAAATCATCTAAGTGTGCAGAACGGTGCTTCTACAAAGCATCATTCCCTAGTGCTGTCCACTAGTTGTCTCTCTCTCTCTCTCTCTCAGTTCTCCAAGTTCAGCACTTCGAACATTTATCAGACTGGTCAACCTGCCTCCCTTCACTCCCAGCAGTTGAGTTTATGCCGTACTCTGAGGTAGGGCCCTGGAGCCCAGCAGAGACCAGAAGTAGGAGCTGTCTGGCTCTGAACCTGGGCCCCTCGGCTTCTTGGCTATATAGCACCAGGCAAAAAAAAAAAAAATTGTGTTTTTTTTTTCTTCTCTGTGCTTCAGCTTCCTTCATAAAATGAGGGTGATAATATTTACTTTGTAGGGCTATTAGGAGAGTCAAATGAGTTAATGCATAGGAAAATAAGAATAGAATCTAGAATATGATACAAACTCAAGAAATATTGCTGTTCATCTCCTTTAGTATTTCCAGGACTCCTCCTTTCACTAAGAGTATAGGCTTCTGGACATAGAACCTTCAAGGTGGAGGGCAGAGATGGGTCATGTTCACAGAATACAAGGAAGCTTTATTGATGCCTGCACTTATCATAGGAGCAGGCCACGTGACGTCTCAAGTCCAGGTCAAAGGACATTTGCACAGAAGTTTGTGTAGCTTATAACCTCCCTCCCCATTGCCCAATCTCCTTCCAGTTTAATCTTTGCCTATCACTAACAACTCATATCCCTTTAATTTTAAAATATGTCTATTTTTATTAAGGTTTTAATTTTAATTCTAGTATAGTTAACAACTCATATCCCTTAAGGAGGGGAAGAAGCACTTTAAAGAAAAGCAGGAGCTGTGTCTATAAATGCAGTCTTTGTCCTGATTTAGAATTGCTTGCCCTCAGGGTGTAATTCTGGCATTTTGTGGCATAGAGAACCTGCTCCTGAGCACTTGGAAATCCATGTGGTGGATCCAGGGGATTCTAATGTCTCGGTACCAAGGAGATTCCTTTCCCAGTGCCTAGGAAATAGCAGTTTTAGAAAAATCTATCCAAGTCACAAGAGGAGAATATGGCGCATGGCAAACAAGCCATCACAAAGGCTCTGTTCTAAGTGGTAGAGGGATGCAGTCCTAGGCAGGCGTGAGTTATCAAGTGCAGAAGCTTCGGCTCTCGATGCACGTACCTAATCTAGCTCACCTTCACCCAAAGTGCATTTGCGTTTTCTATAAATCTACCTAATATTTACAGTTTGTTTTCATAACAAAAGACTTAGGCTTCCTCTTCTATATGCCCAGATGCCCTTTACATCAAAGTGCAATGAATTCCAAACACTCCGACTTGGCTTCAGGGAAGACCACAGTGAACCACAGTCAGGCGCAGATCATGGATGTGGGAATGGTGTGGGCTCTACCGTACCCACAAGCTGATATTAACACCTGAAACACCTGACTCACACAGAACACCTGAAACAAAACAAACCTGACTCTCCCAAGATGAGCAACAGCCCCAAACGTCAGATCTGCGAAGGGAGTCCCTAATCTCTTCATAAAAAGCAATCAGAAAAAACAAGAATAAGGAAAAAGTATTATTTGAAAAAAATCCCTCTTACCACTTTTCTTTTCACATAATCTCATAATTTGCCATTGCTCTGCCTCTTGTTGCAGGCAGTATAGACCAACTTTCTCTTCTCCATCTCCTTAGGCCAGGTTTATTCCATCTTCCAACATCTTGTTCATATCTAGTTTACAGATAACAGCATCAGAAGGTTCTGCCTAATCTCCATCCCCCGGAGTTCTGAGTCCCATTAGTGAGAAAGATCTGAAAGGACTGTGTTGGGTATAGCAGGACAGATACTGAGAACCTATGGTCACATGGCAGTTTTGGTTTCATTGAGGTGACCTTCATCACGGTTTGCCCAGGACTATCTTGGGCTTAGTACCGAAACCCCTCAATCTCAGGCATACCAGGACAGTTAGTCACCCTACGATACCTGGGAACTTTATAAAAAACACTGCTGTTGAAGGCCCCTCTCCGGACAATATCTTTTAATTGGCCTGGGGTGGGGCTAGGTATCATTGTTGTTCAAACATTCCACAAGGTGGTTCTGAGGCTCAGTGAAGGTTGAAAACCACATCTCTAAGAGATAATCAGTCAGTTTGGATCAGGCCAGTGAAAAAAGGCTTCTCTTAGGACATGATGTGTCCTCTAATAGAGTTCTAGCCTGACCCATTTTCTCAGAGGCCTTTGAGAAATAAGGTACTTATGGTTTAGCACTCTTCCAATCCTCAAACAACAAAGAAGTGCCAAGCAGGGAAATGAGACTATCTAACAAAAATATCTAAAATCATCATAGGGATACATCTGACATTGCTCTTCAATTCCCCAGACAACTAAATGAGAACAATTTCTAAGAGTCCATGTATCTTACACCATATCATCTGGGTTCTCAGGAATCCAATACCAATGAATTAAAAATTCAAACTGAAAAGGCCACCACTCAGGCTCAGCTGATGACCCAGTGATGTGTACCTTCCATTGCTGACTGCAGCACATCCAGGTAATGACCACATTCTTCTTATATTCAGATAGCCTTCAATACATGCAAAAGTGAATCTGGAAACCCTTGGCAAAATCCAGGGATGCTTTTCAAAAAGAAAAATCAAACTAAATAAAAAAAAATTAAACCAAACCAAACAAAAAAATTAAGAGCAAAAAAATATTAAAAAATTACTTAGTACTTCTCAATAAGTTTTGCTGCAGCATGGGTGAATTTTCTCTCTGTAATTTTCAGCTTACCCTCTTAGAAACCCAGTAGGAACTGGCATGAGGCCTTGGGAAAGGAGTCCACTTTGGCCTGCCTCATCCAGACAGCAGAATATCTTTACCCAATGACCAAGGCTGGAGTTTGACATGAGGGTTCGACATGGAGTTTGGCATGAGGAAGTGTTCCTTGACCTGGCATTGAGGAATGTACCCCTGGATGCTTCCTCAGCAAGGCTAGGAGAGAACACAACCACCATGTTCTTGACCCTGGGTCCCAGCCCTTTTAAAATCTGAATAGTGGAAACTCATCCACAAGAGGAGACTGATTGCCAGCTGTATATAACAGGACTTACATTAAGGCAAGAGATGAGGATGGGTTATGACAGATACCTGCAGATTTAAATTGAATGTATAAGACTATCAGTAATAAGTTGCAATTTAAAGTAGCACAACTGTTACAACTGTGGTATTCATGACAAAATTCTGTGAATCTGTGTACCAGAGTTACCTGAAGAGTGGAGAAAATATGGATTCTGTGGCCACAACTCTATAGGTCTCAAATCAGTAATCTGGAACCTAGGAATCTCTAGTTTTCAAAACTATTCAGGTAATTTTTGCTCATGCCTGGTCCGTGAGCTAACTCTGTAGGTTTTTTTACTCCATCAGCCATGTCTCTGAGAAGATTAGAAGATTGCAGACCGATGTTCTAATCTGACATGATTCTAAAGAAAAGATGAGAACCATGGGGTCTTCAGTTTTCAGATAACAGATCCATTGAAGACTGGCTACTACTATTGTTCTTTTGAATTTCTCTTCTGTCCAGCTCTTCGTTCATCTAATGAGCTCCTCTGGCCTTACCAGGCAAGCCCTGTATCTGGTACCCAGCATCTGCCAGGCATAGCAGCTGAAGGTGTTTTATTATTAAGTGACCATATCAGTGATCTTTTGAAAGTGAAAGGGGGAACCATTAATAATCATTCTGGACAATAGGCATAAACTGGGGCTGTCTGAGATAAACCCTGATGTGTGTCAAAACTTATTTCTCAGTAAGCTCCTACCACCGCATGGTAGACCCTTATTCCTTGAATCTGTTGATTCGTGAAAAAAATGTCTGAAACTTCTTCCTCCTCCACCCACTACAAAAGCTTTGGACCTTCTGGTGTTTGAGTGAAGGTTTGTAGCCTTACATATAACCCTAGGCTTCTTTTAAATCCCCTTTATTACAACTTATTTCCCTTATACACAAAAGTTCATAGAATTACATGATAAATAGCAAGCTTATCAGATGTACAACAGAAAGAGGTAGAACTCCTCATACTCCCTTCCCCTTGCCATCCCTCCTTCCTTCACCAGAAAACCACCATCCTGAATTAGCATTCCTGAATTTATTATGCATCTGTATGTTTTCTCACTTTACCACATAGGATTAATCCACAAATAATGTCTGGCATTGTTCTCCCTATTTATTTTTTTAGAGAGAGAGTGCACTGTGCAAGCAGGGGATGGGGAGGAGCAGAAAGAGAGGGAGAGAGAGAATCTTACGCAGGCTGCATGCCCAGCACAGAGCCTGATGTGGGGCTCATTCTTGGGACACTGAGATATAACCTGAGCCGAAATCAAGAGTCAGACGCTTAACCGACTGAGCCAGCCAGGTGCCCCTGTTCTCCCTATTTTAAAACTGTATGTGTTACTCCACAATTTGCCTGTTCTCACTAACATTATGTTTTTAGAGACATCTCACTCTACTTCATTCACTTTAAACACTGTGTGAAAGTCCATTCTAACAGACCACGATTTAGGTATCCATTCTTCTATTCATGTACATTTATCTACATGCAAATTTTTTTTTTTTTTGCTGTTACAAACAATGCTGCCATAAAAATTCTCCTATATATTTTCTTTTGGAACATGTATGAGAGTTTTTCTAAGGTATATTCCTAGAGACTGAATTTTGGGTCATAATTTTGTGCCTCTTCAACTTTAGCAGATATTGCTAAATTTTTGTCTAAAGTGATTGTACCGGCTTACACTCTCAGGATCTGCCCAGAAGAGCTCCCCTTTTGCCTCAACTTTGCCAACACATGGTATTGTCAACTGTATTAATTTTATTACTCTGGCATATGAAATAGTACTTGGTTATTTTAAATTGCATGTCCCTGATTATTAGTGATGTTGAACATATTTTCACATATTTATTAGCCATTTAGGGTTCCTCTTCTGTGAAGTACTCAATCATATTCTTTGCCCTTTTCCCCCACTGGGTTGTTTTACTCTTGCTGGCTTGTGGTAGTTCTTTATAAATTCTGGATACAATCCTTCATTGGTTATATGCTTTGTAAATCTCCTCGTCTGTGGCTTGGAATTTTAATTTTGTTGTTGTGTCTCCTGTTGAACATAAATTTTTATTTTACTGGAGTCAGTTTTATCAGTCTTTCCTCCTATGATTTGTGCTTTATTTGTGTCTTATTTAAGATTCCTTCCCCACCTTGAGAGCAAAAAGATATTCTCTTATATTTTCTTCTAAAAGTTGAAAAATTTTGTTCTTCATGCTTTCCTCATGTTAGAATTGATTTTTATTGTTGAGATGAGTTAGATATCTAACTTCATTCCCCCCACCCCCGCAGGGACAACCAATTGTCCTGGTATCATTTATTAACTAGTCCATTCTTTTTTCCCCCCTGCTCTGCAAGGTCGTCTACGTTACTCATCAGGAATGTCTTTTCCTCTTATTTTATCCTATTGACCTATTTGTCTAACCCTACACCATTACCACAGTCTTAATTAACATAGCTTTATAATAAGTTTTGAGATCTGGTAGATAAATATCCTTAGGTTTTTTCCTCTTCAGAATTGTCTCTGCCTTTCTTGCTAGAGCCTGGAATATTTGCTGTCTGGCCCTTTGCAGAAATAGTTTGCCAACCCTTAGTCTAGGGTGATCAGCAACGCTGTTACTGGGCCAGGGAGCAAAGATCCCGAGTGTGGGCAGTGAGTTCTCTCCTGTGACTCTCTGCCACTTTATTCTCCAGGGCTTCACTGAGGCTGGTGGGGCTTTGAGGGCCTGGGGTCAGAGCCCCTTTAAGCACTATCTCTATAGCTCCTAATGATTTAGACAAGCCCCGCCCATCTTTAGGGAGTAGCTAGTCCCTGCTATTCTGGTGTGCTTTTTCCTTGGGTTTACCTTTTGTTTGGCCTACCTTTATTTGCCATCAGAGAAGCAAGACCTAGAAGGCTAAATTTAGGGCTAAGGCCTTTGGGGGAAAGGACCAGGAAAACCATGAAGCCTGCTTTGGTTCTAAACCTTAGTTTGGGACTTCATGAATTTAGCCTAATTCATCAGGAGACAGTGTTAAAGGGGTCATATGATGAGGGTAGAGGAGAACCTGCCTTTGTCAGGCCTCTTCTTCATATTGGATGTGGTGTGTTGTAGGTTGAATAGGTTCAAAATCCTGGGTGCTAGCCAAGACATCATTACTCGAAAATGTTTATTCACAAGATATACTCTATAGTAAAATAATGCAGCTGGCCACACCAACCCTGAATGTAGAAATCTTCTACATCTAACTAGCTTGAACTTCTTAGGGTAGATTCCCTGAGTCCTTTGCTAACCATTCTACTCTCAGATGGGGCCATGTGTTAATATCTTTCTGCAATCCAGACAGCCTGGACTGAAGAGAACTTTGCAAGAATCTCCAGGAGCTTAGTTGCTATGTTGCTTTGTTTCCCTTTTTCTGTCTGTTATATTTAGGCAGACTTCAAACCACCAATAACCCTGGTTGGCATGATTTTATATCAAACCATTTTATAAGTTCTTATTCTCACTCCCCCCCCCCCCCCAGAAATCTGAGCATTACTATGTAATGAATATTGTCTTTGTAATTTGGGGAGAGACCTCCCTCTACTGGGCAGACACAAAACTGCTGCCCAGACTTAAGATGAGTAATACTAATCTTCACATTGTATACTGAAAAAGAAAATAACTTTTATCTTTGGTTAAAAAAAAGTTTAATAGTGCAGTTGATCTTGACCTAGTTTGACCTAAGATGAAATGTCACCAAGTCTCTGCCCCTTCTGCTTTCCTCTGTCATTTACCCAAAGCAGCTGAATCAGTGTTGCTATGACCTGGCGTGGTAATGACTGAAGCAACACCAGGCTGTTTGTCGGCTTTTTCACTGCAGTAATGTGAAAAACTGATGCAAAGCCAGCAGGCAAAACCAAAGTACTTTTAACTTGGTCCTGTATTGGAGAAGTTTATTTTAAAGCCAATTCTATAGTAGATTCAGACTATACACGGGTTTGACACAGATAGGTACTAAGTTCTGAGGCTTCCTAATGCAGCGGAGTGATTCTAATGCCTTGTCTGGGGAGAAATTCTGTAGTCTTGCTGCAACTGGTTCTCATAGCTTCTCCCCCACACCCTGCCCCTGCAAATCCTTTGTTCATTCTTTTTTCCTTTTTTAAAAAGATTATTTATTTATTTATTTATTTATTTATTTATTTTGAGAGAGAAAGTGCAGGGGGAGGAGCAGAGGGAGAGGGGAAAAAATCCCAAGCAGACTCTGCCAATTGCGGAGCCTGATGCGGGGCTAAGTCCCACAACACTGAGATCATGACCTGAGCCAAAACCAAAAGTCGGATGCTCAACTGACTGAGCCACCCAGGCATCTCCTATGTTCATTCTTAATAAACAGGTACTGGCTGGGCAGATGGGGCAGCATGTTCATGGGTTGAGAGATAGGAGTAAGCAGGGTCTATTGTGGCTATTTTCCATGAACCCAGAGAAACTAGAACACTGGGATGCAGATGTGATGATGCTGGGGCGGTGAGCTGGGGAGAGGTTGAATAGGTTTGTGATGCCGACTTTAGACTTTATCCTGAGACAAAGGGTCACAATCTTAAAAGCCTTCAAGGGATAGATAGATCTGAAAGTCACTGAAACATCTGAGTGGGGAAAGGGGAGAAACTAACCCATTCAGAGAGGACAACCACAATTTTTCCAGCCAATGGTTGCCATGTGCAAGTGATTTTTCCCCCAAGTTAATCCGTACTTTAAAAGTTTGGCAATTAATTTTTAAAAACCCTTAATTTAGGCTACCTTGTGAAAAAAGTTAGTAAGATCATTGGACAGACAAGTGATGAGAATCTGGACCAAGATTAGGTCAATGAGAACAAACTCATCTCTGTTGTTTTGTCCCTGGAGTCATCATTATCTGGCTAGTTCTCTCTATGGCAAATTCTGAGAATGATGAGAGTTGAGTTCCTAGCCTGGTAAAAAGCTATTCAGCTTCTCCACAATATGCCTTGTCTGACCCATAGAAGTAAGTCTAGAGTTTATGACAGACCCATCTATTAGCTGACTATATACCAGTGACTGTGCATAGAGGAGGTGCTTAGTTCACACTAAATAAATAAATGAATGCAAGAATGTTTCAGTTCCTCGCACAGAAAATACAATTCCCTGAATTAGAAGAAATCCTATACCCTCCATAATTGATGACAGATAGCTTTATTATAGGGTTATAAAATAAAAACTTGCCGTTTCCAGCTCATGGCTGACTTGGTTATATGCCAAAAAAGGATGCTAAAGCCTATTATTTTTACGTGAGAAAAAGGGTAGATGATGAGGGGAAATTTCAGGATATGTAGCCTCTGTAGGCCCTTGGAAATAGACTTTTAGTACTAGAGAACTAAGTACTAGAGTCATAAGTACTAAGAGCACTAAAGAAAGTAAAGCTTCCAAGGAAAGTGAGGGAGATTATCCTCCAAAAAAGGAGATTCCATTGTTAGACCAGGGCCACTTGTGGGGACACTTTTCTTCAATCACTCATTCAACATCCTTTATGAAGAAAGTACTCTTTATCAGGTGCTGGGAGTAGAGCAATGAAAAAGACATCGCTCTGGCCCTCATAAGCAGATAATCACAACATAGAGTGACAGGTTGTTTGGGGAACTCTTAGGAACATGGGATGGGGGTCCTGAGGGTGTTTTGTGGATGTGATGCCTGTATGGATAATATTAGATGAGTGGAAATAATCCAGGAGAAGATACTTCTTTGGAGGCTCGGGTGGGATGGGCAGGGGAGAGTACCAAGAAGAGTTTCCTCAAAGCCCAGGAGAAGAGAGCATGTCCCTAGAAGGGAAAGAAGTCTATTCTAGCTGGAATTTGGAGTGTGAAGGTGAAGTGGTAATACATCAGTCTGGAGCCATAATTAGAGGATGGACCCCACAGGGCCTTGTAACTATGGTAAGGAGTTTGGACTTTCACATAAGAAAAAAGGGAAACCATAGAATTTTAATCAAGAAACTCATCAAGGGATTCTCATGATCACTCTTACATTTTAGAAAGGTCACTTTGAGGGAAGGAGAAGGATTGAACTGGAGCAGACTTGAAGCAGAGGGATCAATTAGGAGCCTGTTGCTGTATTCCAGGAAAGAACTGACAATGGCCTGGAGTGGAAGAAGGGCAGTGTGGCTAGAGGAAACGACGTAGATGTGAGGGGTTCTTAAGAGTCTTCGCTCTCTCATATGTGCACACATCCCTCGAGAATTGATTAATGGGGGCGCCTGGGTGGCTCAGTCGGTTAAGCGTCTGCCTTCAGCTCAGGTCATGATTTCAGGGTCCTGGGATCTAGTCCCGCATCGGGCTCCCTGCTCAGTGGGGAGTCCGCCTCTCCCTCTGCCTGCCACTCCCCCTGCTTGTGCTCTCTCTCTCTCTGACAAATAAATGAATAAAATCTCAAAAAAAAATTGATTAATGATGGTGGGCTAAGAAGAAATCGGGGACGAAGTCTGCTGTGTTGGGCCCACTGAGATAAAAAACATGAGGGGGAGTAGGCTGGAGGTGGGGAGCAGTGGGTGAATATGGTTTGGGATATTGAGTTTATTTTTTTGTACACCCAAATGGAAGTATCCAGTAAAAGTTCCCCTAAATGGGTCTTAAAGTCGGAGATTTGGGAGACGTCAACATTTTGATGATAACAGAAGCTGTATAAGGGGACGCTCTTCATCAGTTGTCATGGGGACCAGCACGTGGACAGGTAGTCAAAATTTTGGTTGAGGTAAAGGACAAAAAGGTCACACTTGTGTGTAAAATAGTCAAACATTTTAGGTTATCTTAAAATGTAAATATATTCACATGACAATCTTTGATATAAAATTATGGCTTTTAGGGGCTTCTGGCTGGCTCAGTCTGTGGAGCATGTGACTCTTGATCTCAGGGTCATTGAGTTCAAGCCCCATGTTGAGTGTATAGCTTGCTTTAAAAAAAAATGATGGCTTTTAAAAAACTTAGGTCCAGTGATTAGAATTTTACCTGGTCTTTTTGCTTAGATCACACTTTGAATGTACCACCGGGGATTTCCAGTTTCAGTTTCTATAAAGTGGAATGAGAACCAAGAGACACTTGCAAAAAACCTTTGTTATGTATTCTCTCTAGATGTTCACTTTTCCTTTTGGTTATTTATGGTTGTCTCAGTCAACCTAATTCATTTTTTAAAGCCATTTTTCTTTATTGACTCTAAAGCATTCAACTTTTTCTTTTTGAAATCACATTTTATCAGATTATGGAATATTTCATTACAGTGGATGTAAAATAACAAGTGGAATTAGGTGAGGAACAAAGATGCATGGTAAGTTCACAACTTAATGGGTGGGGGCATTTTACACAGTAATGGGGCAGCCTGAGCATGGGTCAGATTGCTTTACAAAGAGAATGGGGAATATTGGTCTAGCTATTAATTCGTTGAGATTGTTTAAGAGAGTTTCTACTATAATATAAATCTTATGAATATAAATATGACATTTGTTTTTAAGACCTAAGTTCTGTTTTGCAAAATCAACTTTTAAAATAAAACATTTACCTCTCCATCTATCAGAATGGCAGAAAGCAGTACCTGTCTTTCTGCTTATTATAAGAACAATAAGGCATACACAAGTCAATCTTTTTTTTAATTTTTCAAATAAAAAATAGAATTTCATATTAAAACAATGATTTTAAGGTTACACCAAGTCTTGGTGACCAAGAACAAATTTCATAGTCAATAGGAACTTGCCTTTCCTACTGTTTCAGAAATGTTTTGAACTTTCCCAAACCTAATCTTATGCATGGATAGTGATTTGATTGCTGCATTTTAAAAATCACTCCTTTGAGCTTTGCATTATTGGTCTCCTTTAGCAGTTTGTGTTCAACCTGGTGGGCTGCTCATCATCAAAGTGGCTTTGTCTCTCTCTCTTACTGGCTGGCCAGGAGTGTTTCAGACCAGAAAGCTTTATTTCCCAGTCTGCTAAAAATTCCCTGGGTTCCTCATTCTGCCTCTCTGAGCTCCTCTTTCTTTGTTTTCTCTACATGAATTACAAGGGATAAAACAAGATGTGCATAGCATTGCTATGTGGACAAAATAAAATGTCTATCCCAATTACAGACCTCCCTACTGATTTATTTATTTTGTCTCCATAGAGGAAAGAAAAAGCTTCCCTTTTGAATTCAATATTTCTCATTTCCACCTGTCTTCACCCAAGCTTGTTCGTCCTCCTGTCTTCACACTTGCTTCTTGACACCATCACACCCCATCCACCTGTGATCCCAAATCATAAATGGGAGCGGCCTCCTCGTCTCTCTTCTTTAAACCACAGACCCTGTTGGTCACCACCTATTCAATTCTCTCTTCCAAATGTGTCTCTCTAACTTTGCCCTCCCTCATTCTTTCACCTGGATTACAGCCTTGGGCTCCTAGTTGATCTTCTTCTCATTAGATTCAGCCCATTTTTCATCAGTCATCCACATTGCTGCCAAAGTGATATTTCTAAAACTGCAAAAATGTGTATATCATCTGTGTATGTAAAACTCCACTTGGCCATGCATTCCCTGCAGGACAAAGTCCCAGCTCCTGCTGGGACTCCTGCCTCTCCCGCACCCTGTGTGTTCCAGACTCCTTGAGTTTCCCAATGCCACTGCACTGTGTGTGTCCCCTCAGTCTCGGGAGCCCTTCCCCACTTGGAAGCATGGCAAACTCCTGCTCATCCTTTAAAACCCATGTGTTATTTTCTCCCAGCAGCTGCCCTGTGCCACCTCTGTTCTTCCCTCCTTCCTAGGTGTCACTTTGGAATACTGGTCTGTCTCCAGTGCGCAGACATTATCAGAAAGTCTGTTTCCCCATATGGCCATGAACTTCTTGGCCATTGTTTCATTCATCTTGGTTTCTAGCAAAGTGCTGGCTGCACTGAAGAAAACAAAAATGTCTTAATAGTTGATGTATAAGTTATCTAGTAAACATGCAAATGAAAGCTCCTAGCAGAGTTTCCTTTTCTCCTTTGTACTACTGGGGGAAAATACAGTCCTGAATAAGGGATAGTTCACTGCATCTGTCTCAAGTGGAATTAGAGGAGGGATAGAATAGATCTCCATGAGGAAGAAAATAAGCTGGTTGGATACTCCAGATCTCTGTCACTTCTGGGTATTAGAAAAGAACAGTTGGTCTGTATGAACACTGGGCTTCCCTCACCCCACCCTCACCCTGGAAGGAAACTCCACCAGCAGGCCAGTAACATGGGACTTCCTGCATGCTTTGTGGAAACTACCTCCCCATAAGGTCAGCTAAACTGTGTGTAAACAGTAAATGTCACCTAAAAATGTCTCAAATTTAATGAGCACTCACAGCATCATGCGGCAACCTTAGGGAGAGAGGCTTTTGGGCAAGGGTTAGGGCTTCATGAGTCAGCAATTTGGAATGTGGGTTTTATTATCTATGTAGTAAAACCTATAATAGCTGAGGTGACATTGCCTGTAAAGTAGGCCTCCATTTACTGTGAGGCTTGTAGAGAGGGAAGCTATGCTCCAGCTCCAGAACAAAAATGCGACATCGAACCAGTGATTCTTACTAAATTAGTTAGGATTCTGGATTGCTAATGGAACAGCATAGCTCCACGAGCTGAAGTACAAAAGAATTTATGATAAGAATGTAAGTGTGTCTCGTGGAAGCCAAGAAGAAGAACACAGCTGCCAGAAGAACTGGACCCAAAAGGACTCTGGTTTCTTTCTTATGCCTTTTTGCCTCTGAGTGGTTTTAATTGTTTCTACTTTCTACCTTCGGTGGATCAGCCATCTCTCCTTGCAAATGAGAAAGTTTTTCTTTTTAGTGGTTAAAAATTTTATTTTAAAAAGTACCAGTCAAATTGACTTTTTTCTTTATGAATTTTACAAATTTCAGGACACGTATAAATTTGTGTAACTACTAGCACAATCAGAACACAGCATCTTCATGGCCCTCACAACTGCCTCACGCTCTTGCTTTGTAGCCATGCCCTCCCTCCACCCATAAAAACCCCCGACAACCTCTATCACAGTAGTTTGTCTTTTTGAGAATGTTGTATAAATAGGATCCTACAGTATGCTTCTTTTTGGGGCTGGCTTCCCTCCATCGGCATGAGTCTTAGAGATGAACTCAAGTGGATGTGTTCATCAGTAATTTCTTCCTTTTATAGCTGTACTGCATTCCATTGCATGGATGTACCAGGATTTGCTTATCCATCCATCTACTGAAGAGTGAAATAAAGTCTTAACACTTACCTCGTTAGCCGATGTTTGTAGTTTCAAATCCAGAAACCCGGCAAGGCACTTGGAGGCCTGGCACTGGTTAGATTGCCATCCCTGGAGACATGAGCCAGGAGTGGGGATACGGTGTTAGGATCGGGGCCGCTTGGGTCTGTGCTTAGCCTCCCAGGGCATCATCTTTGACCAGGAGAGGACAGCCGCTAGAGAAACCCTGGGGATGGAGAGGGAGAGGAGTGAGTGGTGGAGGAATAGGGCATTCCTAACTTGTTCTCCCATGAACTTGTTCTTCGTCTCTTCCCTGATACATCAGTCTAAAAGGTAGGGTTCCCCATCCTTAATTCAGAAGCTCTCAGAGTGAACCGCAAACTCCGTGTGGTGGGAACAATGATGTCCCTTCATCGTCTGGGTGGTGACAGACGGGTAGTGATTCCCTACAGGGTTCACCTTCTCTGTGCTGGTCCTCCTCTCTCAGGACTGTGACTTGTGGGATGTTCATGCGATGGTAAGGATTCAAACAGAAGATTAAAGAAATGTAGTTTAAGATGGCGGAGGAGTAGGAGACCTAAATTTCGTCTGGTCCCAGGAATTCAGCTAGATAGGGATCAAACCATTCTGAATACCTACAAACTCAACAGGAGATCGAAGAAAAGAATAGCAGCAACTCTCTGAACAGAAAAGCGACCACTTTCTGGAAGGTAGGACGTGCAGAGAAGTGAATCTGAGGCGATATTTGGGAAGATAGATGGCGGGGGGAGGGGGCCTCCGTCGGCCACTACCAGCAAGTGATAGAGCCGCGGAGCACAAAATCAGAACTTTTAGAAGTCAGCTCCGCTGAGGGACGTCGCTCCAGTGACTAAGCGGGGGGTGGAACACTCGCTGGGACAGTGTGGTCTCAGGACCCTCGGATCACAGAAAGACTGGAGATGCCTGAGTGCGGCAGAGCTCCCAGGTATCGGAGCGGGCAAGCCGGCTGCAGAGACGGAGCTGAGGAGCGCGCTCTCAGCTTGGGGTGGCCATAAACCATGATCTGTGGCTCAGTCGGGCCACTGCTCCTCCAGCAGGGACCCAACAAGCAGCAGATCCGGGGAGATTCCCCTTCCTCCCCTGGGAGGAGCGGCACGGGAGCGCACCGCAGGGATCTGCTGGGTTTGGAGACTCCACACCAAGTCAGGCGCCAGAGATAGAAACGCTCGGTTACAGGCTGGGTGAGCGCGGAGTGCGGCCGGAGACTGGGGAGACAGGAGTGATTGACTGCTTTTCTCTGGCAGCACACAGAGCAGTGGGGCCCTGAGTTCTCGGCTCCTCCAGGGCGGAGATTGGGGGGCTGCCATTTTCACTCTGGTCCTCCAAAGCTGCATGGAAAGCTTGCAGGGAACAAAAGTTCCCAAGAGCAAATCCGAGCAGATTACTTAGCCCAGACCGGCAAGGGCTGGGCAATTCAGCCTCTGCCAAAGACATTTGGGAACCACGGCAACAGGCCCCTCCCCCAGAAGATCAGCAAGAACCACCAGCCAAGACCAAGTTTACAGATCAATGAGAATGGAAGAATGCCAGCACTAGGGGAATAGAGCACATAGAATTCATGGCTTTTCCCCCATGATTCTTTATTCTTTCAAAGTTAATTTTTAAAATTTTCTTTTTCTTTTCTTTTTTTTTTTGAATTTTTCTTTTTCCCTTTTTCAACCAACATCTTATCAAAACCTTTTTTAAAAAATCTTTTTTATTATTCTTTTGTAGTGTCATATTCTATCCCTTCATAGTAGTTAACCTTATTTTTGGTATATATATATATATATATATATATATATATAAGTTGTTCTCTCTTTCAAATTTTGGGATACAGTTTCTTCTAACAGACCAAAATATACCCTAAATCTCTGTGTATGGCTTTGTTCTAGTCTCCTACCTGATCACATTTGCTCCTTTTTTTTTAAATCCTCTTCTTTCTTTTTTCAACCAACTTCTTATCAATTCCTTTTATAAAATCTTTTATAATTTTCATCTTTACAGTCATATTCCATCCCTTCTTCGTATTTACCCTTATTTTTGTACATATATGTTTTTCTTTCTTTAAAATTTTGGGAGGCACTTTCTTCTAACAGACCAAAATACACCCAAAATCTAGCGTGTGGCACTGATCTATGCACCAGCCTGATCATATTTGATCATATTCTGTTTTCTTTGGTTTTTTAAAATCTTTTTCTTTTTTTTTTTCTTTTTTCTTTCTTTCCCTTTCTTTTCCCCTGGTTTCAGGTCTCTTCTGATTTGTTTAGTGTATATTTTTCTGGGCTCATTGTTACCCTGTTAGCATTTTGTTCTCTCATTCATCTATTCTCCTCTGGACAAACTGACAAGACAGAAAAAATCACCTCAAAAAAAAGAACAAGAGGCAGTACCGACTGCCAGGGATCTAATCAATATGGACATTAGTAAGATGTTGGAACTAGAGTTCAGAATGACGATTTTAAAGATACTAGCTGGACTTGAAAAAAGCATGGAAGATATTAGAGAAACCCTTTCTGGGGGAGAAATAAAAGAACTCAAATCTAACCAAGTCAAAATAAAAAAGGCTATTAATGAGGTGCAATAAAAAATGGAGGCTCTAACTGCTAGGATAAATGAGGCAGAAGAGAGAATTAGTGATATAGAAGACTAAATGATGGAAAATAAAGAAACTGAGAAAAAGAGAGATAAGCAACTACTGGATCACAAGGGCAGAATTCGAGAGATTAGTGATACCATAAGACGAAATAATATTAGAATAATTGGGATCCCAGAAGAAGAAGAAAGAGAGAGAGGGGCAAAAGGTATACTGGAGCAAATTATAGCAGAGAACTTCCCTATTTGGGGAAAGAAACAGGCATCAAAGTCAGGAGGCACAGAGAACCCCCCTCAAAATCAGTAAAAATAGGTCAACACCCCGACATCTAATAGTAAAACTTACAAGCCTCAGAGACAAAGAGAAAATCCTGAAAGCAGCTCGGGAGAAGAGATCTGTAACCTACAATGGTAGAAACATTAGATTGGCAACAGACCTATTCACAGAGACCCAGCAGGCCAGAAAGGACTGGCATGATATATTCAGAGCACGAAATGAGAAAAATATGCAGCCAATTAATAACAAAAGCAAAGAAACACATCGACAACAATACAATAATAGTAGGGGACTTTAACACCCCCCCTCACTGAAATGGACAGATCATCTAAGCAAAAGATCAACAAGGAAATAAAGACTTTAAATGACACACTGGACCAAATGGACTTCACACATATATTCAGAACACTCCATCCCAAAGCAACAGAATACACATTCTTCTCTAGTGCCCATGGAACATTCTCAGAATAGATCACATCCTAGGTCACAAATCAGGTCTCAACCAGTACCAAAAGATTGGGATCATTCCCTGCATATTTTCAGACCACAATGCTTTGAAACTAGAACTCAATCACAAGAGGAAACTTGGAAAGAACTCAAATACATGGAGGCTAAAGAGCATCCTACTAAAGAATGAATGGGTCAACCAGGAAATTAAAGAAGAATTTAAAAAATTCATGGAAACAAATGAAAATGAAAACGCAACTGCTCAAAATCTTTGGGATGCAGCAAAGGCGGTCCTAAGAGGAAAGTATATAGCAATACAAGCCTTTCTCAAGAAACAAGAAAGGTCTCAAATACACAACCTAACCCTACACCTAAAGGAGCTGGAGAAAAAACAGCAAATAAAGCCTAAACCCAGCAGGAGAAGAGAAATAATAAAGATCAGAGCAGAAATCAATGAAATAGAAATCAAAAGAACAGGAGAACAGATCAATGAAACTAGGAGCTGGTTCTTTGAAAGAATTAACAAGATTGATAAACCCCTGGCCAGACTTATCAAAAAGAAAAGAGAAATGACCCTAATAAATAAAATCATGAATGAAAGAGGAGAGATCACAATCAACACCAAAGAAATACAAACAATTATAAGAGCATATTATGAGCTACTATATGTCAGCAAATTAGATAATCTGGAAGAAATGGATGCATTCCTAGAGATGTATCAACTACCAAAACTGAACCAGGAAGAAATAGAAAACCTGAACAGACCTATAACCACTAAGGAAATTGAAGCAGTCATCAAAAATCTCCCAATAAACAAAAGCCCAGAGCCAGATGGCTTCCCAGGGGAATTCTACCAAACATTCAAAGAAGAATTAATACCTATTCTTCTGAAACTGTTCCAAAAAATAGAAATGGAAGAAGAACTTACAAACTCATTTTATGAGGCTACCATTACCTTGATCCCCAAACCAGAAAAAGACCCCATCAAAAAAGAGAATTACAGACCAATATCCTTGATGAACATGGATGCAAAAATTCTCACCAAAATACTAGCCAATAGGATCCAACAGTACATTAAAAGGATTATTCACCACGACCAAGTGGGATTTATCCCTGGGCTGCAAGGTTGGTTCAACATCCGCAAATCAATCAATGTGATACAATACTTTAATGAAAGAAAGAACAAGAACCATATAATCTTCTCAATAGATGCAGAAAAAGCATTTGACAAAGTACGTCATCCTTTCTTGATCAAAACTCTTCAGAGTATAGGGATAGAGGGTACATACCTCAATATCATAAAAGCCATCTATGAAAAACCCACAGTGAATATCATTCTCAATGGGTAAAAACTGAGAGCCTTCCCCCTAAGGTCAGGAACACAGCCGGGATGTCCACTATCACCACTGCTATTCAACATAGTACTAGAAGTCCTAGCAACATCAATCAGAAACAAAAAGAAATAAAAGGCATCCAAATCAGCAAAAAAGAAGTCAAACTGTCACTCTTTCCAGGTGATATGATACTTTATGTGGAAAACCCAAAAGACTCCACCCCAAAACTGCTAGAACTCATATAGGAATTCAGTAAAGTGGCAGGATATAAAATCAATGCACAGAAATCAGTGGAATTCCTATACACCAACAACAAGACAGAAGAAAGAGAAATTAAGGAGTCGATCCCATTTAAATTGCACCCAAAACCATACGATACCTAGGAATAAATCTAACCAAAGAGGCAAAGAATCTGTACTCAGAAAACTATAAAATACTCATGAAAGAAACTGAGGAAGACACAAAGAAATGGAAAAATGTTCCTTGCTCATGGATTGGAATAACAAATACTGTGCAGATGTCAATGCTACCTAGAGCAATCTACACATTAATGCAATCCCTATCAAAATACCATCCACTTTTTTCAAAGAAATGGAACAAATAATCCTAAAATTTGTATGGAACCAGAAAAGACCCTGAATAGCCAGAGGAATGTTGAAAAAGAAAAGCAAAGCTGGTGGCATCACAATTCCAGACTTCAAACTGGATTACAAAGCTGTCATCATCAAGACAGTATGGTACTGGCAAAAAAAAAAAAAAAAAAAGACACATAGATCAGTGGAACAGAATAGAGAGCCCAGAAGTGGACCCTCAACTCTATAGTCAACTAATCTTTGACAAAGCAGGAAAGAATATCCAATGGAAAAAAGACAGTCTCTTCAACAAATGGTGTTGGGAAAATTGGACAGCCACATGCCGAAGAATGAAACTGGACCATTTCCTTACACCACACACACAAATAGACTCAAAATGGTTGAAAGACCTCAATGTGAAATAGGAGTCCCTCAAAATCCTAAAGAACACAGGCAGCAACCTCTTCGACCTCAGCCACAGCAACTTCTTCCTAGAAACATCGCCAAAGGCAAGGGAGGGAAGGGCAAAAATGAACCATTGGGACTTCATCAGGATAAAAAGCTTTTGCACAGCAAAAGAAACAGTCCACAAAACCAGAAGACAACTGACAGAATGGGAGAAGATATTTGCAAATGACATATCAGATAAAGGGCTAGTATCCAAAATCTATAAAGAACTTATCAAACTCAACACCCAAAGAACAAATGATCCAATCAAGAATGGGCAGAAGACATGAACAGACATTTTTCCAAAGAAGACATCCAAATGGCCAACAGACACATGAAAAAGTGCTCAGCATTGCTCGGCATCAGGGAAATCCAAATCAAAACCTCAATGGGTATCCCACCTCACACCAGTCAGAATGGCTAACATTAACAAGTCAGGAAACGACAGATGTTGGTGGGGATGTGGAGAAAGGGGAGCCCTCCTACACTGTTGGTGGGAATGCAAGCTGGTGCAGCCACTCTGGAAAACAGTATGGAGGTTCCTCAAAAAGTTGAAAATAGAGCTACCATGTGACCCAGCAATTGCACTACTGGGTATTTACCCCAAAGATATAAATGTAGGGATCCGAAGGGGTACGTGCACTCTGATGTTTATAGCAGCAATGTCCACAATAGCCAAACTATGGAAAGAGCCAAGATGTCCATCGACAGATGAATGGATAAAGAAGATGTGCTGTATATATGTGTGTACACACACACACACACACACACACACACACACACACACACACACACACAGGAATATTATGCAGCCATCAAAAGGAATGAAATCTTGCCATTTGCAATGACATGGATGGAACCGGAGGGTATTACGCTGAGCTAAATAAGTCAATCAGAGAAAGACATGTATCATATGACCTCACTGATATGAGGAATTCTTAATCTCAGGAAACAATCTGAGGGTTGCTGGAGTGGTGGGGGGTGGGAGGGATGGGGTGGCTGGGTGAAAGACATTGGGGAGGGTATGTGCTATGGTGAGCGCTGTGAATTGTGTGAGACTGTTGAATCGCAGACCTGTACCTCTGAAACAAATAATACATTATATGTTAAAAAAAAAAAAAGAAGAAGAAGATAGCAGGAAGGGAAAAATGAAGGGGAGAAAATTGGAGGGGGAGACGAACCATGAGAGACTATGGACTCTGAGAAACAAACTGAGGGTTCTAGAGGGGAGGGGGGTGGGGGGATGGGTTAGCCTGGTGATGGGTATTAAAGAGGGCATGTATTGAATGGAGCAGTGGGTGTTATATGCAAACAATGAATCATGGAACACTACATCAAAAACTAATGATGTAATGTATGGTGATTAACATAACATAAAAAAAAAAAAGAAAGAAAAGAAACGTAGTTTAAGCCCAACCTGGGGCAGACATTTTACTTGCAAGTCATGTTCCCATCTCTCATTTGTCTTTTCTTTCTTTGAAAGGTACAAGGCTTCTTTTTCTTGCTTTCCCATTTACAGCATTTTTCTAACCAGTGCTGCATGGCCTTCAAAAATAACATTTATTCTAGGGGGTGCACAATAATAGCTATGATCGGATATGGGCTGAAACCCGTCTTCCACTCAGCTTTGTCTGTCACCCGCATATCACATGCATCAAACAGAGCCGCCTCTACTTAAAGCACTAGAGCCAAGCAAATGAAAAGAAAAAGCCAAATAGTAGTGGCTCTCACTCTCAGAGGGGCCTTGGCCTTTGTTCCTCAGGAGGGGAGAGATAAGGGAGGGGGCCTCAGGGGTGAATGCAGCAGGTGGGGCTCAGAACCTTCTATCCGTTCAATCAGAGCAATGCTCCTGTGATCTCTGTTATATGCAAGGCCTCTGTGTAGATTTTCTTAGAAGAAAGGATTCCCATGCTGGAGGAAAAAAAAATCTGACAACCACCCCCCAGCCAAACAGAGACACCGAGAGTCCTACCACACTTGTGTGTCAGCAGTCTTGCTTCTATTTCATCTGTTTTGCTTTTCTCTTGGGGACTTTTCTTATTTGTAAGTTGATTCTCCAGGAGCTACCTAGTACATAATCTAGTGATCCCTTTTTGGTGGATTCAGGAAGACTTTCTTTTTTTCAGTTTTTAACAAGCTATTGATATAATCAATGTTCACTCTAAAACAATGACAAAATGTATAAAAGAATAAAAGAGGTGACTAGCAATTATCCTTCAGTTCCACCACCCAGAGACAGCTACTTTTACTATCCATTTCAATACCAAATCCTATCATTGTACATTTAATGCATTTAGGAAATCTATCCCTTTATTCCATTTCTACTGCAACCATTCAAGTTCAATTCCTTAACCAGTCTCTTAATCTCTTAAAAATAGGAATCCAATTTATCACTTTTTTTGGTTAAAGCCTTTCAGAGGCCTCCATGGACATGTGAAACACTCTTCCTAGGAGCTGCTTGTTCTGGCTCTGGGAACTTCTTTCCCTCGGGAACTCCACCACATTTGCTCTGAGGGGCTCCTGTCAGTGCCCAAGGACTCCTCCTGCACAGTAAGGCTGACTAAGTCCTTCAGGTGTCTAGCATGTGTGGGCACAGACCACTGGACTTCAGGGCTAATAGAGATGATTTACTCTCTGGATATTTCATCGAGGATGTGAGAGAGGAGAGATTAGGTGTGTAGAATCATGTTGCCGTCCTGCCTCCTGAAGAAAACACTCATTCTCACTCAGTAGTCAGCTGTGCCTTTTTATGTAGAGCCAGCTGCATCCTTAAGCCACGGTGATGAAGGTCGGAATGAACAGATTTGTCCGTATTGGAGGGCTGGTCACCAGAGAGAGCTGCATTCAACACTGTCGACAAAGCAACATTGTCACCATCTTTGGCCTCAACCACATGGCTTTAGTATGCATGCAAATTCAATGGCATTGTCTAAGCTGAGACTGGGGAAGCTTGTGATCCATGGGAAGTATGCCTCCACCTTATAACATCAAATGGGGATAATGCTGGTGCTGAATCCACTAGTGTCTTTACTACCTTATAGAAAGCTGGGGCTCAGCTCACTCAAAACCCACCTCAAGGGTAGATTCCAAAGGGCTCTTATCTCTGCCCCTTCTGCTGATGCTGCCTTGGTTGTGCTGGCTGGGAACCATGAGAGGTATGACCTCTCCCTCAAGATTATCAGCAATGTTTCCTGCACCAACTCTTGGCCTCCCTGGCCCAGGTGATCATGATGACACTGGCATTGCGGGAGGTCGGTAACCATGTTCACGCTACTACTGCCATATAGAAAGCTTTGGATACCTCCTTTAGAAAACTAGTATGATGGCTGGAATACTGCACAGAACATCATCCTTACATCCACTGGCCCTGCCAAGGCTGTGGGAAGGACCTCCCTGAGTTGAACAGGAAACACTGGCATGGTCTTTCAAGTTCCTATCCCTTGTCTGTCATGGATCTGACTTGACCTCTGGAGAAAGCTGCAAAACATGACAACATTAAAAAAGTTCTAAAGCAAGCATCAGAGGGATGTCCCAAGTGACAATGAGGTTTTATAGTGATACTCACTCTTCCACCTCTGATGTTGGGTCTGTTATTGCCCTCACAACCACCTTACAAGCTTATTTTCTAGTATAATGATGAATTTGGCTATAGCATCTCTGTGGTAGACTTCACAGCCCACATGACTTCTACATAATAAGCACCTTGGACCTTCAGCCACAGCAACAGCATGAGAAGAGTTGGCCTTTGGTGAAGGGCTTTATTGGCTGCTATGGGCTGAATTATGGACCCCTTACCCCCAAATTCATACACTGAAGCCTTAACCCCAGTGTGATGGTATTTGGAGATGGGGCCTTTGGAGGTGGTTAGGGTCAGATGAGGTCATGAGGATGGGGCTCCCACGATGGGATTAGTGTTCTTATAAGAAAAGACACAAAGGTGGGGTGCCTGGTTGGCTCAGATGGTTAAGTGTCTGCCTTCAGCTCAGGTCATGATCCCAGGGTCCTGGGATCAAGCTCCACAACGGGCTCCTGGCTCAGCGGGGAGCCTGCTTCTCCCTTTTCTTCTGCCTGTCCCCCTGCTCATGCTCTCTCTGTTATCTCTGTGTCTCAAATGAATAAATAAAATCTCAAAAAAAAAAAAAAAAAGACACAAAGGAGAAGACGGTTGTTTACAAGCCAGGAAGAGAGGTTTCCCCAGAAACCAACCAAGATGACACTGTGATCTTAGGCTTCCAGCCTCCAGAACTATAAAAAGAAAAAAAATAAATTTCTGTTGTTTAAGCCACCCAGTCTATGGTTTTGTTTTGGTAGCCCAAAATGACAAAGACACTGGCCTAGCTCTATTTCTTAATCACTGAGAATCTCTGCTTCCTGACATATTTCCATCCAAGTCTCCCGAAGAAGAGGAAGGGCTTATACAGACCTAAACTGTCGTGGATCATCAGTCACACTAATCAAGTCTATACACTGTCTCTTCACAAAGAAAAAAAGTTAAATGAAGCAAGCTAAGACAAAACAAAACAATAGCAAAAAAGAAACAAAACAGAGAACCCCCGAAAAGTTCTAATCAGAAAACTGAACACAATAAAAGAAAAAAGAAAAAGAAAGAATGGTAAACAGCTAGGAGCATAAGTCTCCTGGCTGAAACCTCTTACTTGGAGGCAAATGAGATTTTCTGAGCAGTTAGTGTCTATGATATGGGACCCCAGTGGAAGACTTCTGTGATAAATAATTAAGGAACCAAAAGTCATACGTGAAGCTTCTTCCTTTTCTGACAACATGTACTGGCAACTCCTGCTTCTGTAAATTCATGTTTCCAAACTGCTTGACAAGGAATAGATTAATTCTTTAGCAAGTAACTTGTCTTGGGACCAATCTTCCCTCACACTTCACACATCACTCTACTTTTGTATGAATATAGAGCCATCTAAACATTTGTGTAGCAATATATATATAGTTATATATTGATTTTCACATGCATTACGTAATTCCAATTCCTAAATTCAAGTGCAAATTAGCCACATCTCAGCAATCTCCAGTCTTGAGTCTCTAATCTCAGTATTTTCAATAATTTGAATTTAAATGCTGAAGTGGGTCATCTCTGAGCATCCTACTTTCTCTTCCTATGCTAAAGACTCCATTCTCCCCTATACTGACCAGAGGTGTTTATTTGACAAAATGCTCAATGTGAGCACAGTGGGTTGATACATATTTGTTGTGTGAATAACTGAATGAATAAACACATGAATATTTCTACATTTATTTTATTTTTAGAGAGAGAGAGAGCACGCACACACCCATGCATAGGGGAGTGGTAGAGGCAGAGGGAGAGAGAGACGGGGAGGGGAGAATCTTAAGCAGACTCCATGCCCAATTTGGAGCCCAACCTGACTGAGCACCTGGGCGCCCCGAATATTTCTACATTTAAATTAATAGCTTAATGCATTTTCCTTTTTGTCTGTGGCTGCTCAGTTAATTCTCCCTTAGTTTCATCCCCTTTGTCTACATCTCCTTTGTACCCCACTTGTCTGTGTTGAAATCACAGCAAGCAATGAATTGCCCACTGAACATAACAAGTACTTTCCCTCTTTAGCATTCGCACTCAAGCTTTTCCCTCTGTCTGAAATGCCCTTCTCTCCCACACCCTTGTCTGCCAATGAACTCCACTCATCCATCACTGCCCAGCCTAAATACCGTGTCTCACCTGTGGATTTCTCACTCATCCTCCCAGTCGTATTAATTGCTTGCCTCCACTGCACTTTATAGATGCTTCTACTGTAGAATTTACAACACTGAATTATAAATTCTTTTATGGATGTTTATCTTTTTCTTAGACTAGAGAATCCCAACTCAGACTACGTGACAAAATCACCTGGAGAAGTTTTATTGAATCAGAATCTCTGGGTTGGAGCCTGGAGAACTTTATTTTTATTTAACAAGGACCGGAGTTGCAATCTTTTGCAACCCTTTGGGCTGGCTTTAGGACATCTTTGCTCAGGGTATATGGTCCTTAAATAAAAGAATGTATTTTACTCAGCTTTGTATCCTAAGCTTAGCATAGTGTTGGTCTACAGGAGTCACTCAATACATGTTTATTGACCCAAACTGAATTCATTGTAATTTCCTGCTGCAGCTCCCAAATTCCTGAATTTAACAGGGAAAGGGGAAAGATATAAAGGGGGAAAAATTGCTAATAGTGAGATTTCTGGTGGTTGCTCAGAAGATATTTGAGAGCAAAGTAGTCTTCCTAATGATTGTCTATATGACTCATAAATAAGGTCTTCACATAAAGGAGGGAGTCTCTCCCCACCCCCTAAACGTAGTAGAAGCTCACTCTGACTTTGGTTACAGGTTGTATGAATGAGCTAGGGGGATCATCTCCATCGTGGATGTGCACACCAGCTTCCTTTTTTTTTTTTTTTTTTTTGGTTACCATATAGACTCTCACCAAGTGTTAAATTGATCACCAGAGGGCGAGATGGCTTATTGCTGTTGGTCAGGTTATAAAAAGCAGTAAGACGTCAGAAAGTGAGTTCTGTCTTGCCACACTTCAAAGAATTTAAACTAAGAGCTTTATAGTTCTTTGCTGCCTTCTTAGTTCAGAGCAGCTAAGTTTCAAGACCAATAGCAGAGAATTTATTGCTCTAATAAAATGAAACAGTAAAAAAAACAGCTTGAGAGTATTGGCAACTCCTGAGATCCCCTTATCAGAATAGCTTAAAAGCACTTTGAGAATATTAGTATTATGACCACAAATAACCGTCAAATCTTCATATCTGCTCAGATTATTTAATTGCTTCTCTTGGACAAAATACTGAGTTTTTGCTTCATCACACCTTGTAAATATCATCAAGTTCCTTAAAGGAAGGGTATATGTCTCATTTCCATTTCTATCTTACAGCTTTGCCCAATGCAGCTGACCAACAAATGGTGAACTTGTCATATAATATCCTTTGCTTTTATTTTTCATTTTGTTTTAATTGTAAAGGTAATACACACTTCTCAAAAAAAAAAACACTCAAATGTGTATAAATATATCAAGTAAAAAGTTAAAGTCCATAAACAAAGAGAGAAGGCTGGAATGACCCCTGTAGTGTCATTAAAAAAAGGATTTTTGTAGTCATGAGACTTTGCCATGATTAGCATGCCATTCACAGCTATATTAGATATTAGCTACCAGTCCAAAACAAATAAAATGAACAATCCCTTAGCTTAGAAGGAGATATATGTCCTTTTTCTGCCATAGATTCTTCTCTTCCTCTCCCTTTAGAAGTTAGTCTTTCTTTTCTGTCTCTCTATTGTTCAACATCTGACTTTTGGGAAAGGTGCAAGTCTCACCTTCAATACTGATTAGTCAATTTGAACATTATATGGTTGGAGGAATGTAAATAGGAATTCCTGGAACTGAGAGCCGAAGTCAATGTGGGGCTGGGGAGATGAAGTAGGGCTTGGGCACAGAGCAGGCAGAGACAGAGTGAGAAGGGGGCAAGAATGAGAGTGTCCAGGAATGAATCCAATCCTAGATTTCAACAGTTATATCTCTTATGTGAAGCAATTGGGCTCCTGACTGCCCCCTATGACACTGCCTACTCCAATACACACATCTCGGAATGCTTCCGCCATAGCATTTGCAAGAAGTTCTCAGCCTCTGTATTTTATTCATTTGTGTCCCTAAGGCCTGAATAATACCTAGAATGTAGGAAAGAACTTTACAGGCAGTGGTTGAATAAGGGACTGTCTGAAAAATGGTTGGAATGGGTAAAGTGTGTGAAAGTGCTCATAACCTAGATACATTATGTGAGATTAGATCACACATATCCTAATACACAAAATGTTTTATTGGGTAGCTGGGATTCTTAGTGGTTAAGAAGAATCTAGAGTCTACATATGACCAAAATCTTCCCCAACACCTGTTACAGGCACTAAAATAATCCTGAACCAAGGATTTAATAGAAACCTGAGGACAATAAGTCATTTGATCATGTGGTGTCTCCTTTGAATCCCAATTTTATCCCTTATTAGCTATACGAACTTGGGCAAGTTACTTCCCATCTCCGAGCCACAGTTTCCACATCTGTAAAGTGGGGCTATAAAGTAACCTACATCATAGAGGCTGTGGTCAAGTGTAAGTGAGTTGAGTGAGTTGAGACATGTGTTAAGAATAGAGACTGTTTTAAGGACACCAACCACATGCCCGTGGTTCATCATCCAAGGTACACCCCATTACCACCAACTTCTCCCAGGCTGCCATCCTATCTGCTTTACTTTCTTCCTTGCCAATCTCTCTGGTTTTGATAACTTCCCCCTTCTAACCATTTTTACTATGTCCCTTGTATGATTAAAATAACAGCAAAATAACTTAACTTAGATACTGTTCTAAGTGCGAATGAATCCTCTTAATCTTCCTCACAATCTTATGATTTAGATACCTTTATTAGCTCCAATTTACAGATGAAGAAACAATCAGGGACTAGGCAACTTGTCCAAGATCACATAACCTGTGACTGATAGAAATTCCAAGAAAGCCAGCCTGTCCTTGATCTTCATTATCCTTCCTCTCCAGGATGGCAAAGAAATTCTCTTTTCTATTCTCTTCACATGGTACTCCTTGTCCTCCCACCAGGATACTCTGTTTCTTGGGTTGTACCTCTCTTGGGGGACACTGCCTGGATCCATCCACCCAAAGGCCACTTACTGCTTGGTAATACCCAGTTGAATCTGGCCCCTGGAACCTACCCATCCCTTGAGATGGGTTGAGTTTCAAGTCCTGGGTTTTATAGTCTTTGTAGTCATGCTTAGATCACAAGGTGGATCAGCAACAGGATGCCCTCTCTAACCTACTCCTATCTGTACAGATTACACTCTCACTCTGATTCTCCCCTTTCTGCAGAATTTGTGGTCTGCCCTTTTCAAAACTGACTGCTCCCATTTGTATCTTCTATGTTTGATGATTTCTCCACCTATATACCATAATATATACCGCAGAGCCATGTCAGATTTTTTTTTGTTTCGTTCCATTCACAGCCATCTCCTTAAAACAGAGCAGTGATTCTGGAGCCAGCTGGACCTGGAATCTCTATTCTAACTTTGTGATTTGGGGCATGTTACATAACTTTTCTGTGCCTCACCGATTATACCTATATAATGATAATAATACCTACCTCATAAAGTTGTCATGATGGTTAAATGACATAACGTGCTTGTAAAATATTCTGCTTAGCATAGAGTCAGTGGTCTCGGCATTGCCTGCCACACCTGGAACCAACCCACTGAGTTGGGTGATTGGCAAGGCTATACATGCTGGGCACACTGTGACATGTATTGAATGCAAGCTTGAATTGCTGGCCAGGTTGAGATGCATCCTTGCTCCAGAGACTTCCTTGTCAGGCTATGTTTGGAACTATGGCTGTTATTCTGACTTCAGTCCCTCTTTGAGAGTCAAGCAGAACATTTCGGCTTCTCAAGCTTTTTGGCTTGTGTTTTCCATATTAAACTGATCCCTTCAGAAAGTAAGGTAATGGTAGAGTGGTGCTGTCATTTAATACAAAGTTGATTATGCTACCACCGATTTCTGACATAGGTGGGATCGCATCCCAATCAGAATCTATTGTCCGTCACAAGCCCTGATTGAATGTGCACCTGTGTGCTTCTCATGGGCTGCGTCTCGAGGCTGAGAGACTTCAAAGCTGTGGGTGAGGGCACTGTCGGGGGCCTGATGCCAGTCAGATTGCGGCGTTCACAACCATGTACTGAAGTATCTTTCTGTGTGAAAGGAAGGTGCCGCTCATAAAACCGCTCCTTGTTGTGATCCGGGGCACCATGAATAGCTGAGTGATTGCATTCTCCTGGAGGTTCTTGCCAGGCGGTTTCAGTCAGACAGGGAGGGTGAGAAATACACAGAAGAGGAAGGCAGAGGAGTTCAGTTCTTAGGCACACCGTTGGGAAGGGACCTTCCACATCTACTTCTAATGGCTAAAGATGAAGCGACTTTTTAACCTGGTGAAGGCCATACCATGATGAGATTGTACTCTGCACATTTGGGTTCTTCCCCTGCACCTTTTTTTTGGGGGGGGTGCTGAGAGCACAGCTGGCATAGTTTGGCTTCACTGCCCAAGTTATGATTCTTGGAACAATAATGAAATAGATGAGTAGCAAGGGGCTGAGTAGTGAGAAAAGAGTGCTCAGGGAGGACAACCTGGTCAGTGGTTCTCAGACGTGGGTGCTCACAAGAATAACTAAGAGAGCATATTACAAAGATATAGTCATCCATTTCACCCCAGACCTGTTGAATCAAAATTGTTTGGGGCAGGGGAATGGTGCCTGAAAAATCTGAATTTTAAATAGAAATGTAACACTGAGGATAATATAAGCATTCAATTCCTACATAGTCATTTCATGGCAAGCATTGTCCAAAGTGTTCATATTCATTAACTCATTTACCATTCACAATGATCCTGTGAATAGGGTACATTATTCTCATTCCCAGTAGCAGATGAGGAAACAGAAGGCAAGTCACCAATTTAAGGTCACATAGCTAATAAATGACCCAACTGGGCAAGGTAGGGACTCAGGTCCTTGGCATAATATTGAAGGAAGCTCTCACTGTCGGGATCATGCAAGTACCTCTCAGGAAGTAAGGGTCTCCTTAACTTTGTGCCCTGGGAGCTTCACTGGCTTCACTGGAGTTTTGGCCTTAGAGCTGGGATTGAACCCAAGGAGGCTCTCCTCAGAGCACAGACTCCTACCTGCAGTACATGCAAATGCCACAGAGAATGATGTAGCAATGGAGACATCTCTCCCATGACCTCCATGTGACAGCCAAGGATCTCCCTTCAAGAGAAGGGAGTGCAGGAAATGCAGTTGGTGGACAATTTCCAAAGCTGCATTTCAGTATCTGTCACTGGTTTCACGATAAGGTTATGTTTTTCCAGGGCTGGGGGCTAATTTTTGCTGGACCATTCCTGCTCAACAGAAGAAATGAAACTCTTTCTGTCTTCTCCTGCTCCCGCTTTCTTCCTCCACACTGGTTCTACCAATAAGTAAATTAAATTATTCCTGCATGGCTAATTTTATCTTGGTGTCTACTTGGAGGATCTGGACTGACATACCACATCTCTCTCTCTTCTACAACAGTGGCTTTGAAATATTTTTGACTGAGACCCACAGTAAGGAAAAAATATTTCATCTTGTCACAGTGTGTGTGTGTGTGTGTGTGTGTGCATGCGTGCGCGTGTGTCCATATACATGTATATATACAGCATGTATATATGGACAAAAGCTTCAAAAACAATACTTGCCTTTCTATATGCAATGTGTGATTCTATTCTATGTCATTTTTAAAAAAAAGGAATTCTGGTTACAACCCACACAATTGCATTCAAGACCAAACACATAGCAGAAGTGCCATTTACGTTCATTCACTGGTAGCATTTGCTGTGATCACATGGTGGTAGCATTGACATTTGATTGCTGCATCATTGGCCAGTGCAGAAGGTTTCTTGCCTTGTATTGACCTTCCCAGTGGTCTGTTTCTTGTATTTTCCTGTGAAATGTAGTCCTGCTTTTTAAAAAATATGCTATGACCTCAAGGAAATGGATACCAAATCAAAAGATTTATATACTTGTTCCAATGTCAGGAGCACCTGGAAGTCAGGATGCTCTTTTCAGGATACCTTAGATTTGATCAATTTAAGGTCATGATCTACAAAGTGTGTGTATGTGTGTGTATTTGCTTATTTAGTAAAAACACATTTCTAATGTCCCCACAAATACCAGTTTCTTAACTGTTCATTTGATACTTGCTAGGGATGATCATTAGCAATCCGAGAGAGGTTCCTGAGATTAAGAAATATTTATTGGAGAGTAAATTAAGATTAAGAAATTCTATCCATTTAATTTTTGTTGAATTGGGCAAAAGCTGATTTTTTTAAATTTTAGCTCAAGAAATGTTGTTTGTCTTCAGGAGCATGCTTTGAGAGGCATGGATTCATATATTGTACACTGTGTTCCTAGCCCATGTGGTCCGCCTGTACATTCTGCTCATGCATTTTTTTAATTTTATTTTGGTTTTTTAAAGATTTTATTTATTTATTTGACAGAGAGAGACACAGCAAGAGAGGGAACACAAGCAGGGGGAGTGGGAGAGGGAAAAGTAGGTTTCCCACAGAGCAGGGAGCCTGATGCGGGGCTCGATTCCAGAGACCCTGGGATCATGACCTGAGCCGAAGGCAGACGCTTAATGATTGAGCCACCCAGGCGCCCCCTGCTCATGCATTTTAAAGACATCTCAGTGCTCGTTGGTTTAATTCTATTTTGAGATATACATCCTAGAGAAATAATCAGAGTTATGATCAGAAAATGATTTATAGAGACCAACATTAATTTCCAACAGGGATGGTTCAATAAAACATGATATATCCATAAGAATATGTGATAAAGCACCACTGATTGGTATTTTGGTGATACTCAGAGCTGAGTAACTGGCACTCCCTTTAGAGCAAGAAGTCTCCAGTTTGTCATGTTCTCCACTCTTTCCTACTGTGTAATACCCACTTCACTACTTCCTGCCTGACATTGGTAGGCATTGAGGTTTTGATCCTTGGCTGACACGATACTGTCCAAATTCCTTTGTATGATATGGTAAGCTGAATAGTGCCCCCCCCAAAAGATGTTCATGTTCTAATCTTTGGGATATTTGTTTTGTTTGTTTGTTTGTTTTGAGAGAAAGTGTGAGAGTGTGCTCATGGGCGGGGGGAGGGGGAGGGGCTGTGCAGAGGGAGAGGGAGAGAGAGAATCTTATGTGGGGCCTGATCTCACAACCCTGAGATCATGACCTGAGCTGAAATCAAGAGTCCAGTGCTCAAGTGACAGAGCCACCCAGGTGCCCCATTCTCTGAGACATTTGAATATGTTAATTTACATGGCAAAAGAGACTTTGGAGATGCAATTAAGTGGGTGGGCCCAGTGTAATCACAGGGGTCCTTGTAAGATGCAGGCAAAAGGATCAGATCAGTCAGAGAGGAAAGGTGGACAGAAGCAGAGGCTGGAGTGATGCACTTTGTAGATGGAGGGAGAGGTCATGGTTCAAGGATTAGGTGGCCTCTAAAAGCTGGAAAAAGCAAGGAAACAGATTCTCCTCTAGAATTTCCAGAAGGAACATAGTTCTGCTGACCCCTTGATTTTAGACTATAAGACCCATTTCGGGCTTCTGACTTCCAGAACGGTAAGATAACAAATATGTGTTGTTTCAAGCCACTAAGTTTGTGCTAATTTGTTAGAGCAGCAATAGGAAATTAATGCACATAGCATTCAAGTTTCTTCAGTACCTGATTTTAACCCTACCCTTAATTCTCATTTCCTTCTTTTCTGCTTCCTTCTCTATACAACATAGAATCTCTCCACACCAAATTACCCCAGGACATCATGTTTTCACACCTCCATATCTTTGTGTTATTCTTTGTACCTAAAATCCCTTACTCCCCTTTCTGTCAAGCTTCCAGAAGGAAGGGGGAAGCCTTCCTTAGTATTAATAACTAGTAAAGGCATTTCTACCATCTATAGTATAAACAAGCTGAGATTGATGGAAGACACCAAGGACCATTCATTAAGTTTCCTACTAGAGAAAGTAGAGCTTATTAGGCCCAATTATATACCTTAATTTGGAAGGATTAGAGCTGGAGGTGAAAGCATATTGTGGAACAGAATGGGAGTTCTTGGCATGGAAGTACTTTTGGCATTGTAAAGCAACCTCCCCAGGAAGCCAATAAGGTGCAAGGTGTAAAGACAAGCATGACATGGCAATGGGAAGATGGCCAATGGTGGGGCTTCCCAGATACATAGCTTCCTTGTGCCTTTCTGTGCTTCCTAAATTTTGGTATTTAGCATGCCATGCATTTGTAGTCAAAATACAATGTTAACTTAAAAAAGAGTTGGGACTGAAATCAGCCTGTTTCAGTTTTACCTATAGAACTGCCAGGCTCAGTAGGAAGTGGCTATCTGCAGTGGAACAGATGGAATTGCTCCACCTGACAGCACTCACATCTACATTGACCCAAGAGACAGGGAGCACCTTCCTCTCCCTGTCCGCATGTATGGGCTCTTTCAGGGCTGCTGAGCACCACTCAGTCAGAGTCTTGGCTGGCCTCACTGCCAAGTTTATTGAGCTAATTTGTTTTCCAAGATCAATGCCACCAGTATGACCTATTAATGTTGCTGAGACCCCTGCAACAATTCACCAGTCTTTAGGTATGGTATGGACCACACACGCCTAGGGAGAACACAAATCAAGTCTTGTGATCAGTTCCCAGCATTCTGCCAGAATGGCCTCTATTGTTGTAGGGAGACATTTTCGCTTTCAGATCAGATGTCCATTCACGACTCCAGACAGTTTCCTCTTTCATAGGCCAAAGTGCCCTCTGAGGCTCTCTACCCACCCCATCTCCAACAATTCCTGTAACCCTTAAGTATGGCCCATTCCAGCACAACTGAGCTTCCCTGAAAGACTTGGGTCTTCTGTGGCACCTCTTCCCACAGCACTGCATTGGGGAGGCAGGAACTACAGCTGTCACTGCTCCTCAGCTCAGTTTGTGTGCATTTTAAGATGCCAGCTCCTAGCATTGTTAGTCCACCTAGTGAGTCTCTGAGGGACCAGGGGACAGTCTTGTAACACTCTCCTGTTTGGTGTTTCAGCAGCCTTTCAATTGGCTTCTATGGACCTATGTTTCAGGATTTCTTCACCATAATTAGCCTTTGACATACATTTAGCCTGCTGTTTGGAGGGTATTATGGACTCTAAGTGGAAAGATTTTGTGTAAGGATAGGTGGAGATGTGGCGTTGGAGGGGAATACATCGTTACAAGTGCCTCAAAAATCACCCCTTGCTCTGCAGAGATAAAGCAACATGGATTTTCTGACACTCACTTGGAGCTTTCCAATCAAGACATAGACAGTGGAGGAAAGAGGCCACATTTTCCTCCCTTATTTTTTTTACGTTGCCAGCAGTTTGCTCTATTTCTGATCACAAAGCTTGTGTGGGCTGCCCCATCCAATTCTATTCCTCTAAGATCTTTGTGATAGATTGATTTTCAATTCTAGTTGATGAAATTTTGTCTTTTTTTCCCTGTGTCCTCATAGGCCTTTAAGTGGAAAGTTGAAACAGGACTGCATTTGGGCTGTATCATGCTAAATTGAAACTCCTAGATGTAACTTTCCAAAAGGCTGCTTTGTTCCCTTTGATTTTCGCCCCCAGTGTTTGTCTATTTAGATAAGCCCACTTTATGGATTGTAGAGCAGAGCTAAATGGAAGTGGTTATTCTGATGAAGAATGAGGAGCTTCATTCAGTACTTATCCTTTTTTTAAGAAAGAAAAATTAATTTGCATGGGAAGCCCAGAAGCCCTTAGCTTTTACATTTATGTATTTGCTGGATTTTGGTGCCAATTTTTCTTTCCTTTGGATGAGAGATAGGTAATTTGTAGTTCATTGTGCATTTATAATGCAGTGCCTGATGTCTCATTAGCAAACAAAACAATAAATTACATCACATGTCAGCTAATGACATATCCTCTCCCACAGTGTATGACAATTCTTGAATTCTGAGAACTTGTTTTAAAATTTGAAGTGTTTTCTTTTGAAATCTAGCTTCCAGTCTATTTCTCTAGTCCCCTTCAGTCTTGATCTCTGAAATAAAAATCTGCACTTGCTGCCATATTCCCACACCCCAGTCACTCCACTCCTTCACTCACTGGATTCTGGACCATCATCACCCCATGGCAGTTCATCTCAAAGGTCACCCTTGAATTCCTGATGGTCAGATTCAACTTCCAAAATTTTCAGCCCTTTGCTCACCTGATTGTAACATCTGATTTCACATCCAATTTCATACGGAAAATATATGTGAACCAGCTTGAACTTTCTCAACTTACTATTCTAAAATTAAGCCATTCTGGGCGCCTGGGTGGCTCAGTCGGTTAAGCCACTGCCTTCGGCTCAGGTCATGATCCTGGAGTCCCGGAATCGAGTCCCACATCGGGCTCCCTGCTCGGCAGGGAGTCTGCTTCTCCCTCTGACCCTCTTCCCTCTCGTGCTCTCTATCTCTCATTCTCTCTCTCAAATAAATAAATAAAATCTTTAAAAAAAATAAATAAAATTAAGCCATTCTTTTGCTCAAAGTTCGATTCTTGATATTATTCCCTTCTCTTTCCTCTAGAATGTTATTCAATCAATAGCTCCTCACTTGTATATCAGTGTTCCTCCATCTACTGGCCTTCCAAATCAAACTGTAAACACATTCAAGTGCATCTCAGCTCACACACACACACACACACACAAATACACACACTTCATCTTTGATCCTGTATCCTCCTTCAATTATTAGACCATGTGACTTTTCTTGAACAACAAATTGGTTGACATAAACAGTTTCCACTTGCAATCTCCAAATTCTCACCTATTATTTTCTCTTGAAAGTTTCAAATGATTATTTTTGCATCTAATATGATTATAATGTTTTTTTCTCATCTGATACTTAAGAGTTTTTTAATTCAATTTTGCTAATGTTTTAGTTGACATTTTGCATGCCACAATAATTTACCCTTATGCTTTCTTCTATGAATTTTATAGTTTCAGCTTCTACATTCAGGTTTTGATTTTCAATTAATTCTTAAGTCAAAGTTGGAAATTTATATTTTCCTAGATAGTGATTTTGAAAGTATTATCCCAGACCAGCAGCATCAGGACCTCCAGGAACTTTTTACAAATGCAGTGTGTCAGGCCTCAACCCCAGACCACTGAATCAGAAACTCTGGGAGGGAGGTCCAATAATCTGCATTTAACAATCTTTCCAGGAAATTTAAATACACCCTCAAGTTTGAGAATCATTATTCTAGAAATGCATCCTTTTCATACATACTTTTAAATTAAGTGGTATAAAGCGTTATTTGTTCTTTTTTTTGCTAATATTCTTTGGCTATGAAATTACATCTCTCATTGCTAATATTATTTTAATTTTTTCTCTCTTCCTTGATGTTGATCATATTTGCCAAAAATTTGAATATATTATTGTTTTAAAGACCCAAATTTTGTTTTATTGATCATTTTTTCTGTTTTTTTAAATTTTGATTTAATTAATATTTGCTTTTATCTTCACTTTACTCTGTTTTATCTTGTGGTTCTTTATCTAACTTCTTAAGTTGAATGCCTTATTTGCTCATTTTTAATCTTTTGTGTTCTCTGATATGGTGCACTGTATCTTGTGTGTACACTTGTTTAATACCATAAATCTGACTCATAATATTCTCATATTATTGTTTCTCACTTCTGAAAAGTTTGTCATTTCAATTTTGATTTACTTTTTTATACAGGAATTTCTATGAAAGGTTTTAAAAATTTGGAGAAAGTATTATTTTTCTGAAACAATATATAATATACTATATACATTTGTATAAATGTACATTTTTTGTTGTTAATTATACTAATATGGTCAGAGAATTTGGCCCTTTTGGGATTTACTGAGATTTCCTTGTGCCTAACAATTGATCATTTTTGTGAATATTTAGTGTGTTTGTACAGAATATGTATTTTCTATTAAGTTGAAAGATCTTTCTCTCTCCCTGTATATATACATATAAATATACACACATATATGTATGTGTGTGTATATGTATATATATGTATGTATATATATGTATATCTACACACATACCTATTTATATGTTAGATTTAGTTTTTTAAATAGACTTTAGTTTTTAGTTTGGTTTGGATTTAAAGAAAAATTGTGAAGAGAGTACAGAGAGTTTTCATATACTCTACACCCAGTTTCTCCTATTATTACCATTTAATATCATTACGATATGTTTGTTATTAGTGAACCAATGCTGATACATTATTATTAATTAAAACCCTGTTTCATACTATTAAAAACAATAGAAAGTCTCCTATATAATTTTCCAAAAGCACACTATATTTCCAAAATCTAGCAAATTTATAGTATCAGTTGAGATTCTTTTCAACTGAGTGTATACAGTAGCTTAAACAAATTAGGGGCAATAGTGAACAACACTGTGTTATATACTTGAAAGTTGCCAAGAAGTAGATCTTAAATATTTTCATCACAAAAATATAAATGGTAATTATGCAATGTGATGGAAGTGTTAACTAACCCTACTGTGCTTATTATTTTGCAATACATACATGTATCAAATCATCATTTTGTTACCCTAAACTTACACAATGTTATATGTCAATTATACCATCTCCATAAAAGAGGGGAAAAATAAACATGGGTCATAAAAACCATAAAAGCAACCAAAAACAAAAAACAAAATAAAAATATTTTTAAAAAACAAAACCCCAAACCAGTAGAAGGAAGGAAATAATAAAGATTAGAACAGAAATAAACAAAACAGAAACTAAAAAGCAATAGAACAAATCCATGACACCAGGAGCTAGTTCTGTGAAAAGATCAACAAAATCTATAAACTTTTAGCCAGATTCATACAAAAAAAGAGAGAGGGGACTCAAACAAAATCAGAAATGGAAGAGGAGAAATAATAACCAACAGCACAGAAATACAAAGGATTATAAGAACATATTATGAAAAATTATATGCCAACAAATTGGACAACCTAGAAGAACTGGATTAATTCTTAGGAACATATAACCTCCCAATTGAATTAGGAAGAAATAGAAAACCTGAACAGACTGATTGTCAGCAAAGAAATTGAATCAGTGATCAAAAAACTCCCCCCAAAATAAAAGTCCAGGATGAGCTGGCCTCACAGGTGAATTCTATCAAACATTTAAAGATGAGTTAATACATATTCTTTTAAAACTATTCCAAAAAATAGAAGAAGAAAGAAAATTTCCAAATATATTCTATGAGGCCTGCATTATTCTGATACCAAAACCAGTTAAAGACACCGCAAAAAAAGAGAACTACAGGCCAATCAATATCTCTGATGACCACAGATGCAAAAATCTTCAACAAAATCACCATGATCAAATGGGATTTATTCCCAGGATGCAAGTGTGGTGCAATATTCACAAATCAATCAATGTGATACATGACATCAATAAGAGAAAGGATAAAATCATATGACGATTTCAATAGATGCAGAAATAGCATTTGACAAGTACAATATCCATTCATGATAAAACTCTCAACAACATGGGTTTAGAGGGAATATACTTCAACATCATATATGAAAACACCATATATGAAAAACCCACAGCTAACATCATCCTCAGTAGTGAAAAACTGAGAGCTTTTCCCCAAAGGTCAGGAACAAGACAAAGGTGTCCACTCTCACCACTTTTATTCAACATAGTACAGGAAGTCCTAGCTACAGCAATCAGACAACACAAAGAAATAAAAGCCATCCAAATTGAGGAAGAAATAAAACTTCCACTATTTGCAGATGACATGATACTGCATATATACAAAGCCCTAAGGACTCCACCAAAAAACTACTAGAACTGAAAAATGAATTCAGTAACATCACAGGATACAAAATCAATGTGCAGAAATCTGTTGTATTTCATACACTAATAATGAAGCAACAGAAAGAGAAATTAAGAATGCAATCCCATTTACAAGTGCACCAAAAATAATAAAATATCTAGGAATAAACTTAACCAAAGAGATGGAAGACTGGTATTCTGAAAACTATAAAAAGTTGATTAAAGAAATTGAAGATGGCATGAACAAATTGAAAGATATTCCATGGATTGGAAGAACAAATATTGTTAAAATATTCATACTATCCGGGCGCCTGGGTGGCTCAGTTGGTTAAGCAACTGCGTTCAGCTCAGGTCATGATCCTGGGGTCCTGGGATCGAGTCCCACATCAGGCTCCCCCTGCTCTGTGGGGAGCCTGCTTCTCCCTCTGCCTGCCACTCCCACTGCTTGTGCTCTCCCTCTCTCTCTCTATCAAATAAATGAATAAATAAAATCTTTAAAAAATATTCATACTACCCAAAGCAATCTACAGTTTTAATGCAATCCCTATCAAAATACCAACAACATTTTTCACAGAATTAGAACAAATAATCCTAAAATTTGTATAGAACCCCAATAGACCCTGAACAGCAAAAACAATCTTGAAAAGGAAAAATAAAGCTTGAGGAATCATCATCCTAGATTTTAAGTTACACTACAAAGCTGTAGTAATTAAAAAAGTATGGTATTAGAACAAAACTAGACACATAGATCAATAGAACAGAATAGAAAACACAGAAATAAACCCACAACTATATGGTCAATTAATTTTTGACAAAGCAGGAAAAGAATATCCAGTGGGAAAAGGACAGTCTCTTCAACAAATGGTATTGGAAAAACTGGTCAGCTATATGCCAAAGAATGAAACTGGACCACTTTCTTACACCATACACAAAAATAAATTCAAAATGGATTAAAGACCTAAATGTGAAACCTAAAATCATAAAAATCCTAGAAGAGGGGTGCTTGGGTGGCTTAGTAGGTTAAGCGTCTGACTCTTGATTTCAGCCCAGGTCATGACCTCAGGGTCATGGGATCAAGCCCCTCATGGGGCTCTGCACTCAGCATGGAGTCTGCTTGAGATTCTTTCTCTCTCTTCCTCCCCCTCTGCCCGTCCCCCAGCTCATGCACTCTCTTTCTCTCTCTCTCTCAAATAAATAAAAAAATCTTTAAAAAAATTCCTAGAAGAGAACACAAGCAGTAACCTCTTTAACATCAGCTGTAACAACTTCTTTCTAAATATGCTTCCTGAAGCAAGGGAAACAAAATCAAAACCAAATAACTGGGACTACATCAAAATAAAAATCAGCACAGCAAAGGAAATAATCAAGAAAACTAAAAGGCAACCTATGGAATGGGAGAAGATATTTGCAAATGACATATCTGATAAAGGATTAGTATCCAAAATATATAAAGAACTTACATAAACCAACACCCAAAAAAAAGAATAATCCAATTAATGAATGAGCAGAAAACATGAACAGATATTTCTCCAAAGAAGACATATAGATGGTGAACAGACACAGGAAAAGATGCTCAACATCACTGATCATCAGGGAAATGCAAATCAAAACTACAATGAGATATCACCTCACACTTGTTAGAATGGTTAAAATCAATAACACAAGAAACAACAGGTGTTGGTGAGGATGTGGAGAAAGGGGAACCCCCTTGCATTGTTGGTGGGAATGCAAACTGGTGCAGCCACTCTGGAAAACAGTATGGAGGTTCCACAAAAAGTTAAAAATAGAACTACCCTGGGAACCAGCAATCTCACTACTAGGTATTTACCTAAAGGATAATACCCAAAAAATACTAATTTGAAGGGATACATACACCCCAATGTTTATAGCAGCATTATCTACAATAGCCAAATTATGGAAACAGCCCAGTGTCCATCAACTGATGAATGGACAAAGAAGAAGTGGTATATACAGACAATGGAATATTATTCAGTCATAAAAAAGAAGGAAATCTTGCCATTTGTAAGGACACGGATGGAGCTAGAGAGTATAATGTTGAGTGAAATATGTCAGTCTGGGAAAGACAAACACCATATGATTTCACTCATGTGTGGAATTTAAGAAACAAAACAAATAAATAAAGGAAAGAAAAAGAGAGAGAGAGAGACAAACCAAAAAACAGACTCTTACTGTAGGGAATAAACTGATGGTTGCCAGAGGGGAGGTGGGTAGGGGATGGGGGAAATCAGTGAAAAGGGTTAAGAGTACACATCATGATGAGCACTGAGTAATGTACAGAATTGTTGAATCACTATATTGTACACCTGAAACTAATATAATACTTTGTATTAACTATACTAGAAATAAACAACTTAAAGAAAGAAATTAAAAAACAAATGAATAGGTGTCCATATAATTTAACATTAATTTCTGACAGAACTCTTTTTAGAAATAAGATGATAGGTTGTGTTTTTTTTTTTTTTAAGGTGAGAAACATGCATATACTATTGTGAAATAGTGGTAGATTCCCATTAAAGACAGGCACAGAGGAGGACGGCTGCTGTGACCAGTATTGCTTAATACTTTTCTGGAAGTTTCAGTGAAATTCTTTTCATAGGCTCTGGAAAATAATTAAGTTGGGGGAACTATTGGAAATGACCCAACAACATTATAATTCCCATGTGATATTTGCCTAGACAACTAAAGGAAATGAACTAATAAAAGTTTACTTAGATGATCAGTTAAAAATGGAATATACAACATTCAAGATTTTGTACCTATTCAACAATGAAGAACATAGTATTGTAAAAAGAGCCCACTGACGATAGCAATTAGAATATGTAGGATTAAATTTATTAAGAAATATTCAGGACCTACTAAAATAAAGCAAAAAAAAACCCAAAAAAATAATTTGGAAGAAAGATATCATGTTTCTGGACAAAGAATACTCAATATCACAAATGTCTCCAAATAAACTGATACATTTGGTGAAATTAGTAACATGGGGGATAGTACATGATACTGACCTTCTAAAGTTCATGTGGTAAATAAAGAAAAAGAGCTAATAAAATTCCAAAACTGATCTTGGTGTAGGAAATCCACAATATGAGATATTGAAATAGATAAATTTCTAATAATTAGGAGTGGAGTCTTTGGCTTGCAACTATGGTGGAGGACCCTGTTATAGACCAATTCTCCCACCAAGAAAACAAGAAGAGCTAGATAAAAAACAAAACAAAACAAAACAAAAAAACCATTTGAAGGTAGAGGTGAATTGCCGAGGCAGAGAAGATAACAGAATGACATCTTAAGGGTTGGAGAAAATAAGTAGAATTCTATACTGTGAGAAAATAATTAACAGTGTTGAGTACAAGAGCTGAAATAAGCATATATTTCCATACAGTTGACTAGAAGCCTGAGATCTGTTAATCTACTTGAAGGCCCCGTGACTAGAACTGTGATCCCTAGGATTAAACCTTTTCTAAAATTCATCCTCAGGGTGGGGCAAAGAGGGAGATGGGCAGGAGAAACTTGAATATCTCTTCTACATTTTCGCTATAGGGGTCAACATTTCTCCTGTTTTTGTTCTCTCCCTAGTTAATCCCAGATACTTGATATTGAAGACTGTAGTCCCTGGATTGTGGCCATGTCCCTATGTGGGGACATCCTCAGAGAATCAGAAAAATCCTTCTGGCTCATGTGTCTACTTCCTTAGTTCTTGTCTCTGCTTCTTCATATTCTCCTGGGGTGAATAACATGAGCACTTTAGTAGATCAAAGTCTTTGGAATCACTCTCTACATTTTTTAAATTTATTTATTTATTTATTATTTAAATTCAATTAGCCAACATATAGTACATCATTAGATTCAGATGGAGAGTTCAGTCATTCATCAGTAGCATATAACACCCAGTAAAATAGGTCAGTAGAGGGCATGACTTACCTTTACCCAACTTCTGACACTAGGTAAGAATTCATTCAGTATTCTTCTTTCTGTCTTGAATGAGGGGCAGTGACCTCTACCAGCCAAGGTGACAGCCCAGCTGATACATATGCACCAAATGATGCTACAGTCCTAATTACACAGTGCCAGGACTATGAAATGCCCCACTTGGATGGCACCTCTCAAAAGTGGCCTCTAGATCTCTCCTCAGGTCCCTTCCCCATTCCTCCTACTAAGAATGATTCAAGAACAAGTCTGCTCCTTCCTCTCACTCCGCCTCAATGGAAGAAGACTTTCCCCCAAAAGAGAATCAGTTAAAAACTCCTGCATATTTCAAAGCTCTCTCTTAATTTGATTTCTTCAAAGAAGTTAATGTCTGGGAAAAAACACCTTGGCTTGAGATTACAGTGCTCCTCCTGGCTTCTTGAACATATGCATTTACCCTTTGAATTGGCAATCCCAACTCTAGGACTCTACCCCAAATATTTAATTGCAAAAATATAAAAACATACAAGCACAAGGCTATTCTTCTGTAGCATTTTTTTTAATGGCTGGAAATAATACAAATGTCCATTGTCTGGAGAGGGAATTAATATAGGGAAATTGTTACAAAGGTATTAGAAGAGCTAAAGGACAAATGGGATCATGGGAAATCCATAGATAAGCAACAGCAGGGAACTACGACCATGTCCAGGGCTAAAGGGACAGAAAGAAAATATGGCTTTATCAGCTAGAGCTTTGCAGTGGGGCTAGCACATTGTAAGTGATGTAGCCAGACACACAGCCCAAAGTAGAGGAGATGAGAAGCTTCTCCTCTCCTGCCTGCCTATCTCCTACAGGTGCCAACCCCTGGCTGGACCTGACTGAAGCCAGTTAGCAAGAAAGCCTGGGTTTGCAGGGGTCAGTCAGAGAAAAGCAGGAGGGCAGAGAATGCAACTCAGACACTCAGAGGCAGTTTCTATTGGCGGCTCTCCCCTCCTAGCCCCCACCCCTGAATATGGGTTATACTTTCCTTTTCTTTGTAAATCTCATAATTTTTTATTGAAAACTAGACATTTTATAATACATTGTATTGTAATACTGTAAGACATTTTATAATATATTGTAGCAGCTCTGGGTCATGATTTTTCTCTCCTGATATTTGTTTTTGTTGCTTTGTTTGGTAACTTGCCTGGGCTAGATCTATGAAATTAATCTCCTCGATGACTGTGTATGTCTGCTCCTTTAAAAAATTATTATTATAGTTGCTTTTATTTTTAAGCCTGACTTGCTAGGGGTCATCCCTATTTTTGTGTAGCTTAGTGGTCAGCAGCGATTGGACAGAGGCTGTACTCCAATCTCTTGAGCCAGTGAGGTTCTGTTCTCTGCTGATGGATCTCTGTATGGGGAGGGCACCACATTCAACATTCAAGCTGTTTTAAAATCTTCTCCTGATTTTTTTTTTCCTCCTGGCCTCTTTTGCATCTCTTCTGTGCAGGTGTGGTCTCAGTGTCAGGAGGATGTGGAGGGCTTGGCCCTCTCTGGTCCGAACGTGGATGCTTGTGGTCTCAGCTAATATGCTTGACCCAAGCACAACCTCAGGCTAGCAGAGGCACTAGCCTCTCCACTGGTCCACCTGAGACTGTCATTTCCTCAGATAATATTGCTGGGGCACAGCTCATCTCTTAAAAACACGTGTGTCAGTATGCCACAGCAGCAAAACTGCTGGTTGTCACAGCTTGTCATAGCATCCATGTCAACCATGCTGGGGGGAGGATGGGAGCAGTGCCAGTAATAAACACCATAGGCTCCCACTAGTCTTAAAAACCCTGCAGCTTTTCAAACATAAATGCTTCTTCAATTATGGTACACACCTTTTGTAAATTTCCAGAGCATGGGAATAGTTGTTTTTGTCATTTTTTTGGTTCAGTTTTATAGTTGCTTTTCGAGGAAAAGATTTGCTAACCTCTAGCCTAGTTATACTCTGAAGTTCTGCTTCATTCATCCAGTAAATATGTATGTAAAATTTTCTTGCTAACGGTATTTTTCTCAGCACTGAGGATGTCTCCATAAATAATACAGATCTAGTTCCTGTTCTTATGGAGCCTATATTTTAGCAGGGGAGATAACGAATGACTATATAATGTATTATTTAGTTACAAATGTAGTGAATGCTACAAAGGAAAAGCACTTATACCTTTGTTTTTGTATGTCTCATTGAATTAGTCATAACTCCTACAAAAGCTTTCTTAGGAATGGCGATGATGTATATAATTTTCTTGGTCCTGATTTCAATAGATATGCCTTTAATGTGTAACCACTAAGATAGATTTTTTTTTTTAGAAATTATGTTGAAGAATTACATATTTATTCCTAGTTTTCTAACATGTTTTCCCCTCAAAAATGTACACCAAAAGATATATGCTTTTCAGCATGTTAACATTTTCAAACACATTTCCATATTAGACTTATTTGCATCATACTTTATGTTTCAAGATATTATAATAGTAAAGTACCTGCATAATTGAAGTAAAATATACTAGATGGAGGTAGGTAATCATTTAAACTTACCTGGACTTAAATTGCTGCTACTTTATTTAGTGTTTTTTCGAAAGTGAGATTGGGTTATTATTTTGGTTCCACCATTTTTCAGTTTTGATTATTTTATATTTTTCTATGTTTTTCAGTTGTTAATATAAGATGTTTCTTCAAAGTGTGGAACAATTTAAACCAAAGGGAGAAAAAGAAACTAGGCAGTTTTCACATACTGCATCAGGGAGGCAGGAATAGACCTAGAGCCTGGACTCACAAAACCAAAGCATTCTATTAATATATCTTGAAAGGGCATTTTTTTTTTCAAAAAAGTCTTTATCCTTCCCACCCTGCTCCCCAGAAAGAGAGGATTTTAAAGATTATCCAGTTGAAATTATCAAGTCCTCTAGCCCTTAAAAAACCCTATGTTCTTAGAAGTTAATCTGGCTGGCTTTTGCTCAGTGACTTTGAATAGAGTTCTAAGTCATAGGAATGACAACTCCTTAGGGAGGGAGCAGTAGAGAAGTCCCACTGGGGAGAAAGTTGGGATTCCCATAGCACCAGTAAATATCTTTTTTACAGCATTTACCACACCGAATTAAAATTATTTATTCACATGTAGATAATCCCCACTAGCCCACAAAACCCTTAAGAGCAATGATGATTTTTTTTTTTTTAACCAAGTCTCTGTCTGCACATCCTGGTGTAGCTCCCAATATATATAATTCTTTATAGTTTTCTCATATGAAGAAATGAATGGGGCCACAGAGGGCACATCTCAATCTAAAAGCCAATTCTCACTGTTCCAACGTCCCAATAAAAGACTCAAGTAAGATATTTTATAGGGGCGTGGAGATGGTTTAAAGTTAAGGGTAAAAGGAGGACATGCAAATGTCAAGGACTTTCACCAATGGATGAACAGCTATTGAAATGTACCCAATGCTTCTGCTAAGATTTCTTACCAAGAAAAAAAGGCAGCCTGTCTTCATGCTGCCAATGTCATTTCGCTCACAGAGACCTGTACAAACTATGTGTTCTCACAAGGGCCCACCTCTGGCCCTGTGAGCTTGGGTGAGCTGGATCTCTGGATTTTCTGGACCTCTGTCTTCCTAGCTGTAACATATGAGGGTGAGTAAAAAAAAAAAAGTTTTTGAGAACATTTTTTATACCACACATGTTTTGATTCCAAGATGAATGAAAAACAAGCAGGTGGTTTTCTGAAAGAATTTTTTTAAATAAAAAAAATCAGATCACATATTTTTACAGTAATAAAAGTGAATTGGAGATTGCCAAGCCACTGACCATTTTCCTGCTCATCCCCATGAGCCGGAAATTTTTACTAAAGGCAACAGAAACTCAATTCAGTCCCAAAATGTCAAGACTTTATATCTATCAGGATGAAAAATTATTGTTTGCTCTTTGTGCTGTCAGACAGTTATCAAGTCAAATAAGTTAAATATGTTTGTCTTCCCAATATTTGAGGCATGCATCTTGCTTTCTTATTTCTGCTCTGGGAGTATTTGATTTGGTGTTTACCAAAGTGGGGGAGAGAAAGAAAGAGAGAAAGAGTTTTAGAGAGAGAGAGAGAGAGAACGAACAAGCAAATTGCAGCCACTTTTCTTCCACAGCCACAGGCTGTGATGTCAAGAAGTAAATGATGGAAAATGTCAGCTCTGCTATCTGTAACCTCATGCTTTGCAGTTTCCCTGAGGCCCCCATGCACTCTCCCGGCTTCTTAAGCAAGAAGTAGACCAACAAAAAAATGTAAGGGCATTTTGCACTGGTTACACCACAGACTTAGACACAGTAGTCTTAAACAGAAGACTTGACAGAAAATGCTGACACTTTGTTTTTTTTTGCCAAAGAACAGTGTCTCCTTCAAAAATGCTGACCTTTGGAATCATGGTTATTCTCCTTAGTAATTCTCTGTTGGAAGGAGGAAATTGGTGCCTTTGTTTACACACCCTCCCACCCAATAGCACTTGATAAGGGACAGTATGCCCCACAAATAAGTACTGCTAAAGGGTGGGGTGGAGAGCAGGGGAGAAGGTAGAGGAAGAGGAGTTGGTGAAGAGAAGAGAGGTGAAGTAGAGAGACCAGAAAAGCCAGGAAGCACCCAAGAGCACCTTGGGTGATGGGAGGACCTTCAGGAAGGGCAAGGGGAGGTGAGAAGGTCCCAGTGAGAAATTATGCCTACTGTAGAGATTGGGGGATTTGTACAAACTGTGCGTTCTCGTGGGGATCCAGAGCTGACTGCTCTGAGCATTTCATGGTGCAAACTGTGCGATGTTGACTAATGCTGGCAAAGTTCTTTAATTTCTTCCAAGGAATGGTGTATACGGGAATTTTTTTTTATTACATAGATCAATCATTAGAAGCAGCTTAGATGATATTATTCATGCAGTTAACCTTAAATAAGTATGATAATAGTTGTAGGAAACAAGCAAGAATTGCCCTCATAAACGTGGAGATTAAATTAAATCTTTTTGTTAAACTCATTTGTTGAAAAAATTATCAGTTCTCCTAGTAATAATGTGATTCTGTGAATTGAATTTTATGTTATTTAGGGACTTCAGAGTAAAATTATTCCAAGGCTTATTTCTCTTGGATGAGGGGCTGTGGAATCTCATTTAGGATGTAGAATATTATAATTGCATAAATTACTCAGGGCTTATGATATGAGATTTTTAAGACAAACAAATAGATCTTTTGCTTTTAAAAATTGGGGAGAGGGTGCCTGGGTGGCTCAGTTGGTTAAGCGACTGCCTTCGGCTCAGGTCATGATCCTGGAGTCCCAGGATCGAGTCCCACAACGGACTCCCTGCTCAGCAGGGAGCCTGCTTCTCCCTCTGACCCTCTTCCCTCTCATGCTCTCTATCTCTCATTCTCTCTCTCAAATAAATAAATAAAATCCTTAAAAAAAAAATGGGGGAGAATTTGGCTCCCTGACAAGATCACATTCTTTTCAACCTCAAATCAGCTTTATTTCTTGACTCTTCCTCCCTGTGTTACAAGTATTTCTAAGGGAGATTGTGTCATGTGCTTTCAGATTCTGCCAAGAAAAAGTGCTCCATTGCTCACAGATGCATTGATATTATAAAGATAATTCTTATAATGGAACATAGCTCAGGGAAGAGGACAAGGCAGAGTTCTTACTAACAGTGTCTATGTGAATCTTGACTCTGTACCCAGACTGGTTTTATGAACAGATAGAATAAGCAACCAAATTAACGTCTGAAATTCTTAAAAAAAACAAAACAAAACAAAACAGATAAAGTGTCTCATAAGTAGAAATTGTCTTAGTCTAGATGTCCCCAATATGTCAAGTCTAAGACAAGATCTTATATGTCGATAGTTTATTTGGGGAAATGATCCCCAGGATAGAAGTAAAGGACAAGGAAGAAAGGAAAAATAATCCAACAGTGTGTTATCAAACTTTCACCACTACAGGTAGCTAGGGCTCTCTCCACTTGGAAGATCTGAAGAAATATTTATAATTCACCTTAGAATTATTCACTCCAGGGATGAAAAAGGGGAATATTTATCAAGCAACTTCTATTGCCATTGGTCAATGCCCAATGAGGTAATAACTCCTGCTCACTTCTAGGCTTGTCCATAGATTGGAATGCCCGAATAAGTGTCCACAAGCATCCAGGAAATGGTGTTGAAATTTTCACTTTGTTCACGCAATGCTCTCCTGACCTTGGTGAGCATTTTTATGACCATTATTTTGAACTCTCTATTAGGTAAATCACTCATTTCCATTTCATTAAAGTTTGCTTCTGGAGTTTTACCTTGTCCTTTTGTTTGAAACATGTTCCTGTACTTTAGTCCTTGACTTTCTGTGTGGTTTCTGTGCATTAGATAGAGCAGCCCCTTTCCCACTCTTGACAGTGTGATCTCATATGGGACGTGAACCTTGTTGATCAGGCTGGCTTGAGCTCCTAGTTGTCTCTCAAACCTCTCTGCTTGTCCAAGTCTCCTTGTTTGCTCTTGGTGGCTCCCAATAGTGTGCCAAGACCCATCAGTGTCCCAAAGGGGAAGATTGCAGGCAGTACCTATTAGATTAGAAGTTGGAGTCTCCAGAAGCCACTGGGTAGTATGTAATTAACCTCCTAGGGAGACACTGGGAGATGGGCATCTTTGCTTGATACCTCTGTGCTGAGGCCAGGTGTATAGCACAAGGGGTGCTCCTGCACCTGCTAGGAACTGCTTCTTTGTTTGCTACAGTACTTGTGAATGCAAGCCCTTTGGCTCTTATGGCCAGGTGACCTACAGGCCCATCCTGAGTTGGCAACTGCAAAAGCTGGGGTGCCAGATGTGTGTACAACATCCTCCCAGGGAGATACTGGACTTGGTCTTATTATTGGAACAGGCTGGAGGGAGAAAGCAGGAGTGTTTACCAGCTTCTTTAGTCTATGGGGAAGATTGCAGCCAGCCCCCAGATGCATGCTAAATTAGAAACCTGGCCCTCAGGCCGCAGCTTTTTTTTTTTTTAAGTTGAGATACGATTGACATAAAACATTCTACTAGTTTCAGGCATACAACATAATGATTTGATGTATGTTTATATTGTCAAATGATCACCACAATAAGTTTAGTTAACATCTATCACCACACATAGTTACAATTTTTTTTCTTGGATGAGAACTTTTAAGATCTACTCTCTTAGCAACTTTCAAATATACAAATACAGTATTACTAACTATAGTCATCATGTTGTATGTTATAAGCACCAATCTGTTCTCTGTATCTGTGAGTTTGGTTTTTTTACTTCTTTTTTTTTTTTAAGATTCCACATACAAGTGAGACAAGGTATTTTGTCTTTGACTTATTTCACTAAGCAAGTTCCATCAAGGTTGTTGCAAATGGCAAGATTTTCTTCTTTTTTATGGCTGAGTAATGATATGTAGATTATCTTATATATAGATGTAGATAGGTTATATAAATCTATCTCACATTTTCTTTATTCATTCATCCATAGATGGACACTTAGGTTGCTTCCATGTCTTGGCTATTGTAAATAAAGAGCAGCTTTTAAAGTATGCAGATGAACCTCTTTCAGGGAAAGACTGGGAGATGGACGATTTTGTCTGTTCCCTCTGTGCTGACTCTTGGGGGCACAGTCGCTGTGTTTGTGCACCCATTAAGAATTGCTTTTGTTTACTATAGCCCTGTGGGTCTTGTGGACACAAGCTCCATTGGCTAGGTGTTTTGGGATCCCATTCCTCCAGTGAGAATCTTAAAATTTGGGGCACTAGGTGTGGAGCCTAAACCCTTTGCCCCTCAGGGAGCAGCTAGGAGTTGGGGGTTATCTCCTGATTGTATGGCACTTTGTTGGGGTGGGGTTGATGGCAAGAATGTGTCTTAGCCTTTCTTACACATTTCACTCTGCTCATTTTCTTATTCATCCGATGTGTAGGAGTCACTCGGCTATTTTCTAGATGTCTTTCAGAGGGAATTTCTCCTTGTGTGGCTGTACATTTGATGCATTGCCAGGGGAGGAGAACTCAGGAGATTCCTGTGTACCTTCTTGGTTAACTCTGCCTACTTTGCTCTTAAAATTGAATGGAGAGCCAGGGATTGTCAAATTTTTGAGAAAATCCTTAAATGATCTATATTTTCTTTTTCTTTTTTTTATTAAAAAATGCCATGATGAAAGCAACATTTTTGCTGTTAAGTCATCTCTTGTCCTGTAAAGGCCCCCTCAAAACAGGCCCCCTTTGAGTGAGTTTATTTTTGCACTGGTGTAAGGCCTTGGTCTTTAGTACCTTAAAAATATTTGTATTCCTTCTACAAGCCAGTCCTCCTCTCCCTGTCCTCCTCAAATCTCCCAAATGACAAGTTTTTTCATTTTGACGTTCATGGAGCCTTGGAACTTCTTCTTGGTTTATGACAGACCCAACTCTTGCTGTATGCTGCTTGACTTCATCTTACTTGTTTCATTGGGTATTTCATTGGGTTGATATTTTTTGTTTCTCTCACATTGTATTCCATTGTGTCACCTTACTGCCAATTCTTGTTGAGTTGAAACTTTTTCTCAGAAGAAAATAACAAGTATTTTCAAGTTTAAAATAAGTCAAATCTCTGGGTGCCTGGGTGGGTCTGTTGGTTAAGTGACTGCCTTCGGCTCAGGTCATGATCCTGGAGTCCCGGGATCGAGTCCCGCATCGGGCTCCCTGCTCAGCGGGGAGTCTGCTTCTCCCTCTGACCCTCTCCCCTCTCATGCTCTCTCTCTATCTCATTTCTCTCTCAAATAAATAAATAAAATCTTTAAAAAAATAAGTCAAATCTCTAACCCATTTTTATAGTTGGCTGTATTTTGTTCATTTTATTTCATGGGTACTATAGTCAGTCATGACGTCTTAACAACTGCCACCTTCTATTAAGGTCAGGGACACTTCAAAATTTCATGTCACTAGTTTACTTTTGGACACAATATAGTAGCTGAGAGAGTGGGGTTCTTTGATAAATAAAATGTTTATATAATTTTTAAAAGCTCAGTGAAGCATATAAATTTGTACCTATTCTAGGCTTTAAGAGAAAAAGAAACCTTCCACAAACTTCAAAACATTCTCATTTACTTTTTATTACAAACAGGTAGAATGTTCATCTAAACAGACCTCTTTTTAATGTACATTTAAATGTAGTTAAAAGTTTCAGCTTCCTCATTAATTTAATGAAAGAAAGAAAACAGAAAAGGATGTGTAAAAGAGATGCTGGTGGGGGGCGGGTGCACAGAGCAACACCACAGAAAGGATTTTCCTGTGCCCAGAGATGAGGAACGAAGAAGCCTCATACACTGAAAGCATGTTTCCATCAGAGTAATGAACCATATAACTACTCTTGCTCTTGTGTGAGTCTCAAAATATAAATCTTTCTTTATGATGAAAAGGCAGGTAGTAATGAATTGTTGGTACAGAAAAGAGATGAAGAAGCAAAAAGACAGTAGCTAAAATGTTATGCACATTTATGCAAATTTAACTTCTAAAATGAAGGGGTTTACTATGAAAGTGACTGAAATGAATGGGTGAGAGGCAGGGAGATTTTGTAGGCTGCTTAACTCTTTGCCTGTAGAATCCTTTTGAAAGACTGCTTATGGCACAAAAGGCGAACCATCTCTTAAAGATGCCACACTATTGTGAGTTCAGGCTGACATCCCAGATAGGAAGAGTAAAAGGCAGGAGTGTTCTGTGAAGACCCAAGTGGAATAAAATGCCAGATTCAGAAGAGAAACCTCATGTGGGTGGGAGTGGGTGATAAATACTCAGGGAATACAACTGGAATGGGCTGTAGGAACCTTTAGTAAACTTGACAACACTCAGAACTCTCCTATAATGTAGAATGCCTTTAGGATCCTAGATGAATTTGAAATGACAAAGCTTGAGTATAGCAACTTAGTAAATATATTGCTATGGCAAGGACAAGAGACTCCAGAGGAATGGGTAATGAAAGATCTTAAGTTCATCTCAATGTATTTCATTTTGACCTGGGTTTACATAGACACAAAATCTCAAAGACACACTTAAGCTTTTCTGGAGCCAAGAAAATCATCTTTTTCTGCAGATCCCAATGTGTTTAACTTTTCCATAAGACAAAATGTGATATGAGTTTTCATAAGAGCCAAACCCCCCCCACACACACACACAAGTAAGAGAGATGTGGTAACTAAGAGGGGTATTCTAAAACAATTATCTAGAAAAACTGTAAAACATAGAAGGAAAACCTACATGCAGATAAGCACTCCAATTATTTTGCCTGAAGAGTATGTCTTAGCCTAGTACAGAAAGAGCCTATATTTCAAATGAGAAAGAGACAGAAACAGACAGAGGAACAGACATAGAGAGAAAAGAAAGATTCCTGACAGATGGAAGCTCTTTACCTGTCTAGTACAGTAAAATTGTGCTATGAAATGTGACAATCAGCAGCTTCTAACAAACTGATACTTGAGGACTTACTTAATGATACTCCTGTGTATCTCCTTGGTCAGAAATTTCTTTCATCCATTCTGAAGCCAATTTCTCCTGCCTGCAGAGACACTGCTTAGTCAGTGATAGACAATCCTTTTGCATAGATCTTTATTTTAATTTTTTAATTATTTTTAAAATTTAAATTCAATTATCCAACATATAGTACATCATTAATTTCAGATATAGAGTTCAGTAACTCATCAGTTGCCTCTAACACCCAGTTCATCACATCACATGCCCATAGATCTTAATAATAAAACATAACAGAGCCTCACCTACTAGTGGATATCAACCTTTCTTAGGCCTTATAAAGCATTTAGTTGTTGCTTTGTATGAAAATATGGAAATGTGGCTATCCTTACAATAATGAGTGTTTACCTTACTAATATCAAATTCATGCCCTGATATACTCTGTCCATAAGTTTCCGTGTACTTAATAACATTTTGTTTCAATACCAAATCAGTGTATTCTTCTTGAAAACATTTGACATGTCAGTTAAATTCAATGCATAAAGGCTCAACAATGTACATAATTCTACTGAAGTAATGACACTACGAACAACTATGTTCAAATTCATGCATATACAGGCAATGAAAACCATGTCACAATACCGATAGCAATTGCATGGTTCCACTGATTATAAAATTTAATCTAATTTCATATATATTATTATGTGAATAAAAACTTTAGAACCATTGGAGTATGGCAATATGATATATAAGATACAGTTCCACGTTTTATTTCATTATATCTTTTCATGTGCTTAGACAGCTGTAAGGAATTTGGGAAATTTATTTCACTAGGCCAAAAGTTCTGTTTACTCAGAAGCTTGCTCAGCACAATGTACAGAGTTACTGCAATTTTTAAAAATATTTTATTTATTTATTTGACAGAGAAAGAGAGGGAGAAAGCACAAGCAGGGGGAGCTGAAGTTACTGCAGTTTTTTTTTTTAAGATTTTATTTATTTATTTGAGAGAGAGAGAGAGCATGAGAGGAGGGAGGGTCAGAGGGAGAAGCAGACTCCCCGCTGAGCAGGGAGCCCAATGTGGGACTCGATCCCGGGACTCCAGGATCATGACCTGAGCCGAAGGCAGTTGCCCAACCAACTGAGCCACCCAGGCGCCCTGAAGTTACTGCAGTTTTAATGAAGAACCAATGGAGGGCAGAATTCTCCAGTTAAGGGCACACTCAGCAGGATAGATAGAAAGAGCACATGCTAATTTAAACCAAGGGTTTGAAGTCTATCTAGGGGAATTTCCATGGATGTGTTTTATACCACAAAATGGCAGAGAATAGCTGGCTGGATGTGGAGACATAAATATATACCATATATGTAAGAAGCAAACTGTTAGTCATACACCATGGAAGAAAAATGGAAGTATCATGCTTAGCAGATGCTAATTTCTATGGAATGAGGAAAGCAAAACCTAACCATACAATCCCAACGTATTAATTAAACCAAAATACAGTCTTAGTTGTCTTTCACATGAACTTCCTAATAATTGTTCCAGGAAGAATATCACCTCATGTAAAGATGAGTAATAATAATAATGAACCAGTATCAGAGCTATACAAAAATATTATAAGGGCGCCTGGGTGGCTCAGATGGTTAAGCGTCTGTCTTCGGCTCAGGTCATGATCCCAGGGTCTTGGGATCAAGTCCCGCGTCAGGCTCCCTGCTCCTTGGGAGCCTGCTTCTCCCTCTGCCTCTCTCTCTCTCTCTCTCTCTGTCTTTCATGAATAAATAAATAAAATCTTTAAAAAATATATTATAAAATAGTAGTAGAGGAACAAAAGAATGGCAGATAAAGAACACACATAAGAAAAATATCCCCATGTTGTAAATGAAATTATCACCCAAAGTAAAAATATTACCTTTCTAAAACAAGAGCTAAAAGCAGAAATAAAAGATCTCAAGAAAGAAATGAGACAACCAAATAAGACTAAAAACAAGGGCAGAGCTCAGGTGGAAAAGAAGAAGAGAAAAATCAAAGTTATCATAGGTTAAAGGCTAAATGGGAAGCAGCACAAAGAATAAAGCTGAAAACAGTGTTATAGGTTGAATTGTGTCTCCCCAAAATTCATATGTTGAAGTCCTAAACCCCTATACCTCAGGATGAAACTCAATTTGGAAGTAGTGTTGTTGCCATTCAACAAAACTAAATATTAATAACAAAGCAAGAAACAAAAGAGAACAATGATATGCAACTTGGAAACTGGGAAAAAAAACAAAGAACTCTTGAGTCAAAGAGTAAATCAAAAATAGAAATGAAAAAATAAATGTGAATTAACAATAAAACACTACATATCAAAACCTGTATATAGCTAAAGCTGTTCTCAGAGCAAATTTCATAGACTTAAATCTCCACATTATTAATCAAAAGAGTATGAAAATAAAGAGCAAGGCATCCAAATGAAGAAATTAGAAAAATAAAGCTAAAATAATTAATGGTGATAGTGCAGAATTACAGATTTAATGAATTTAATAAGAGAAGGAGGAAGAAGGTACATTCAAAATAAAATATAAAAGAAGAGTAACAGCTGTAAAGAAAACACAAGACTACTAATGCAACATTATTCAAATAAGCCTAAACTCCTATGTAGTACGTATTTCGGAGAAAAAAATATAAATGATAAAATTTGACTTCAAAGAAGTTATAAAATTAAACAGATGGGTTACTATAGAAGACTGAGAGAGAGAGAGAGATGCAAAGATTTTCTTTTTTTATTATAGTATTAGATACTAAAATGTGATTAAAAATAGCACAAAAGGATAAATACAAATCTCATTAAAGAGTTTAAGTGTAAAAATACAAAATAAAATATTAGAAAATAGAATCCAGTAGCACATTTAAAACATAAACTCTGCTCAATGGGACTCATACAAAGAGTCCAGGGGTAGTTTATTTTGGGAAAATAAATGAATACTTTGAATTAATTGATCAAAAGATAAAAGTCAAATAATTAGCTTTATAGCTGTTTGTCTTAGCTTGAGCTGCTATAACAAAATATCATAGACTGAGTGGCTTAAACAACAGAATTTTATTTTCTCACAGTTCTGGAAGCTAGAAGTCCAAAATCAAGGTGCCAGCATTTGGGTGAGGACTCTCTTCCTGGATGGTAGACAGCCACCTTCTCCCTGTGTCCTCACATGGCAGGAAGGCCTCAGAGGGAAGAGAGCAAACTCTCTGGTGTCTCTTATAGAAGCGCACGAATCCCAACCTCATGACCTCATCTAAACCTAATTATCTCCAAAAGACCCAAATACCATAACATTAGGGGTTAAGGCTTCAACATATGAAATTTAGGGGAGACATATTCAGTCCATAGCAATGTTGAAAATGTATTTTGTAAAGTACAACATATACTCTTTAATAAATAGAAGTAGATAATTATTTCCTTAAGATAATCAAGTGTATTTATCTCAAAACATGTCAGCATTATGTGTAATGGAGAAATAATGAAAGACTTCTGACTGTAGATAGGAATAGAAAAAGAATTTTTTTGAAAGATTTTATGTATGTACGTATGTATTTACTTATTTATTTAGTGTGAGTGGGGGGAGGGGCAGAGGGAGAGAGAGAATCTCAAGCACACTCCGAGCTGAGCATTGAGCCCTATGCAGGCTTCCATGACCCTGAGATCATGACCTGAGCCAAAACCAGAGTCAGATATTTAACCAACTGAGCCACCCAGGTGCCCCTCCTTCTGCTTCTTTTTAACCAATCATAGATTATTTCCCATTTCATGATTTTTCTCTACTATTTCATGTAATTCTGGAGATACTACCCTAAGCAATTAGAAAGTGTGAAATAAGAAGTATAAAAGCTAGAAAGGAAGAGACAAAATAATCATTATTTATGGCTAATATAATTACAGATCTTCTGAAAAACAATGTAGATGTTAAGGTGATTGGGCACAAAATTAATATTCCAAACAATAGCCTTTCCATAGTCAAATAACAACTAGCTGAAAAGCATGATGACCTTTTTTCACTTTCCATCTAACTGGGATACCCAACAGAGAAACCTTGTAACCATGTGTTGAACATGGCAGAACTGCTGTCACCCTAGGTCCTTAAGGAAATAGAGTCCCCTCCCCTTATGCCCACTAACCTGAAATATCCTCATTTAACAGAAAAAGAAGAAATAACTTTCTACTGTATTTGAGCAGAAAATAACCAGCTGTAACAGAATTTATTTACAACTGAGTCAGAGGACTCAATTTTCTTCCTCTCCTGAGTAGAATGAAGATACAATGCCTGAAAATGCAACAGCCATATTATGACCACAAGGACAAAAGCCCCATGATAAGGAGGGTAGAGGAATGCTGTGTCAGCCTGAAATTGCCTTCCCCTAGTCTTCTTTTTGCTTCAGATCAATAAACTTCTATCTATTCAAGCCATTGTAGATTTTACCATTATTTGCAGTCAAATACAAATAACCTAAGCATTTCTCCAATCCATTAGGCAAAACATTTCAGCTTCCTTATTGTCCTCATGCCTCTCTGACCATTTCTTCCCTGACTTTTTTGGGAGCTCTAATATGCCTTTTAAAAGTGGATGTCATAATGTTTTGTCCTTAGTCCACAAGTCTTTTTACCACCTGGTATGGTTGCAATGCACAATCTCCATGGTCATATGTGGTGGTCCTAATCCCTACCCACTTCTCTTTGTGATTTAATCTACCATTATAGTTGAATTACCTTATATCAATTCATTATTTGTAGGTCAATAGATCAAGCCCAGTCAAGCCCAAGATCCTGCATTCATATGCATCTATCCAGATAATTATTGGACATTTACCCTGGATGCATCATACATGCCTCAATCTCAACATGACTCAAAAAACTTTATCATCTTTTCTTCTAAATGGAGCCCTCCACTGATATACCCTATTTCAGTTGATATTGTCATAGCCAATTGGGGAAAGTTGCCATTTTTCCTTATTTCTCCATATCCTTGACTCCCTTACCTTCAAACACCTAGGATTGGGGATTTTATCCTTTAAATATGCCTTAAAGTTGTCTTCTCAGTCCTATCCAGATGAATATTGCTCTGTTGAGGACTTCATCATATCTTAGGTAGACTACTGAAAGAACCTGCTATCAGCTCTAGCTGATTCCAATTATATCCCAGTCAAAACCATTCTCCTCACAGCTGCCAGTGTGATCTATTTAAAATGCAAATAAGACCATGTCATCCTCCCTGCTGAAAACCATTTCATGGCATTCCATCAACTATGGGATAAAGTTCAAGCTCCTTAATATAAACATGTAAGATCCTAAATTATCTGTTTTCTTCTGATCCCTCCAGCTTAAGCTTTGCTGACTCTCTATTTTGAAATTCATATTCCATCCATACTCAAATGCTGGTAGTTCTTTTAACCTAACACCCTTTTCTGCCCTTTATCTCCTATATTGTGTGGGTATGAATTTAATCTTTTTTGGACACAGTGCAGGTTGTGTCATACCTTCTTTATCAGCCAGGGCTTTAGGTTCAATCAATAAAAATCAAATGTGGGTTATCTAAGAAGAACATTCATTTAGTGAATATCTGGTTTCCTATGGAATCTCTGGAATTCTGAGAAATTCAGATTCAGAGTTACACAGTCAGGAAAAATAGCTAAAAATCACAAAACTGGCCTAGAGAGGAAAACACCACTGTTGCAGTGCCTTGGTTTGTTTGAGTTGCCAAAACAAAATGCCAGACTCAGCAGCTGAAACAATAGACATTTATCCTCACAGTTCTGGAGGCTTGGAAGTCCAAGATCAAAGTGCCACTGATTTGCTTCCTGGTGAGGACTCTCTTTCTACTTGCAGACAACCACCTTCTCACTGTCTCCACGGTGGAGAGAGAAAGCAAGCTCTTTGGTGTCTTTTCTTTTAAGGGCCCATCATGAGAGCCCATCCCCACGGCTTCAACTAAACCTGATTATTTTCCAAAGGATCCATCTCTGAATATCATTTTGGGGGTTAGGGCTTCAACATATGAATTTTGGGGAGACACAGTTCAGCCCATAGCATGCAATAAGGGGCCAGATGCTGGCAATAACACTGCCAAATCCACCGCTGCTGGACCCAGGATCCATCACTATCACCTCTGCCCCTCCTAGCAAGGGGACTTGATGTTTCTGCACTCACTATTGCCCCTGCCCCAGAGAAAATCCTTATGGGACTCTTTTCTTCTCCTCATTACCTCCATATTCCAAGCCTGAGCAGAGAGTAACCAAATGAAGGAGCCTAAGTTGTATATCCATGTCCTAGCTTCAAAGCAGACTGGGAAAATAGGATATAACTTTAGGACATCCATAATTATAAGCTAGGAGAATTCCCCCAACATAAGAAAGAGGTCCAAAAGCTGAGGGGTCAAAAAGATTTTTCAAATGTCCATTACATTTCATTAGGCTTTCCAACAACAATCTACATCTTTCTTCCCATTCTTAACAATTAAAAAATGCTCCCATCTAGCAAAATGCAACAATCCTTCATTACATTAAAAAAAAAAAATCTTGCTATTTCCCCAGTGTGGTTAACCCAGATACTGCATTCAGTTTCAAGTCCAGGACTTCTGGTTGTGTTTATTACTCCTTTAGGTTTGTCACAATCCTTGCCTTAATATTTCAGAGTGTTAACCACTACTAACATTCTCCTATAAAATACAAAATTATGAGGCGAAGGGAAAGAAAATAAATTTTATTTTTTAGTTTTAAAATCAAGTGCTATATCCAAAATACATAAAGAACTTATACAACTCAACACACAAAAAAACCAAATGATCCAATTAAAATCAAGTTATATATAATTTATATATATCAAAATGCACATTTATTTACTATTTATTTATCCCACATTTTAAGTGAACCATTCAATGAGGTTTGACTAATATAAACTTCAGAGAACATAGAACATATCCATTACCCCAGAAAGTTTCCCTGGACTACTTCCCCTTATAATCAGTCCCATGCCCTCCCTCAGGCAAACACTAATCTGGTTTCTGATTAGTTCTGCCTGTGCTAAAACTTCATATATATGGTATCATGTAGTGTCTATTCTTTTATGCTTGACTTCTTTGGATCACAATGTTTTTGAGATTCATTTATGTTGTATGCTTCATTAGTTCATATCTATTGCTGATTAGCCTTCCATTTTATGAATATGCTATAACTTGTTTATCCATTCATCTGATGATGGACATTTAGGTTTTTGGCTATTATAAATAAAGTTTCTTGGGTAGTCATCTATAATTATTTACATGGACATATGCTTTCACTTATATTGGGTAATTACCTAGGAGAGGAATTACTAGGTCATAAGAAACTGCCAGACTATTTTCCAAGATTGTTGTATCATATGACATTCCTATCAACATTGTGTGAGAGTTCCAGTTGATCCAAATCCTCTTCAACACTTTGTATTGGTGATTTTTTTGAATGCTAATCATTGTAGTGGGTATGCAGTAGTACCTCATTGTGGTTTTTAATTTACACTGCGTGACTAAAGATGTAGACCATTTTTTCATCTGCTTATTGATCATTTAAAAAATGTCTCTTTTTGTGAAGCATCTTAGATTCAAGCCTTTTGACCATTTAAAATTAATTATTTTTTAGAGAATTTCCAAGAGTTCTATGTTCTTCCATATTCTTCCCAGCCCCTTCAGTAATAGTCAGGATTACTTATGCCTTTCTTTTATCTTTTTGCCTAATGAGATCTCAGAACAGCCTGAAGTAATATTGGCTTACCAGATTGGGTTTCCTTCCTTGGGTGCTAAGACCTCTAGAGCCCTGAATCATAGGGAGAGTGAAAAGAAAAGCTTGGTAAGTGTCCCCTTCAGTTATAATGGTGAGAGGTACTGCTTCCCTCCCACTTTCTCTTCTTTGACCCTGGAACCATGTTTTCTGACAATGGCAGAACAAATACTATATAGAACAGTGTGCCAACCTCACTGAGTGTGGTCTCCCACTGCCACACTGAGCCATTAATAGACCATTCTACCATTCATTAAGGCCAGCTGTTTGGGAGTTATGGGGTGAAAGGTAAAACCATTGAATGCTGTGGGTATCAATTCACTGACTTCCTTCTGGCTGGAGGATGTCAACAAGAAGATGTGACCACTGGTTGATCCATAAACTAGCTCCAGGCACTTGGAGGCTCCTTATTCACTCCCCTATCCTTGGAATGTACATTACACTTGCTGTCCTCATAGCTGGAGCCATTTCAAGGACAGAGCCTTGAGAGAGTAAGGGTTGTTGAGACTATCTGGACTGTGTACGTGAATCTAGTTAAGGACTCTATGTACACTTTCAAGATTCTGGTGTACTGTGTGATTTACTCATCTTGTGTCCACCCAAGACAAGCCTCAAAAGTAACTTTCCTTGCCTATTAGAACTGCCATCTACCAATCTGGAGTGGTCTGCGTCTTTCTTTGGTCTCCCTTGCCCTGTGTATTCCACAACCAGTTTTGAATTTCACCCCAGGGGACTCCTAAGGTTGCAAACCAATACTTCCTGATTGAAAAGTGAGTTCTCTTATTAGAAGTAATATTGTGTGGAATCTCACAATGGTGAATAAGGTAATCAGTAAGTCCACAGATGGTATAGCTGGCATACAAGAGTGGCAGGCAGAAAAAAATAAATATCAAGAATGAGTGTTTATTCTAGTGAGGAAAAATCATTTTCCACCCCATGATGGAAAGAGTTCAATGCAATCAACTTATCACTGGGTAGCTGGCTGATCCCTCAGTCTATGGCAGCTTATCAAAGTCTAAGGGTTGCTCATTGCTGCTGGCATGATGAGGACTCAGCTGTGGTGATAGCCAGGTCAGCCTTGATGAGGGAAAATCTTGTGACTGAGCCCATGCTTAGCCTTTGTCCCTGCCAGGATGGATGTTTTGTTATTGAGTGCACTGAGAGAACTGGGAAAAAAGGCTGACTGACACCCATCCTCAAGACAGTGATTTCCCCCACATGATTACTGATAATCTCCAGCATAGTGGGACCTTTTGTTGTATGTTCACATGGGATCCAATGAGGGACAATTCTGAGAGTTTCATTCATAGAACTCATCCCCAAATCTCTTTGTCACCAATCTTTTCCCTTTAATACCTCTGAAAATCTAGCCAAGCCATCAGTCATTTCCCATGAATCACTATAGGTGCATACTTCAGGCCATCTTTCTTTTTCATGGATTGAATTCTACCTCCTGGGAGGATTACTCTTAGCCAATATTCTTATAGATCTCTATCACCACAGCATTGTCATTCAGAGCATTCTAAGTCAGGCTTAAAGTGTTTTCTTCTCTCTTAAGTGATCATAAGAAATTCTCTGGCACACCCTTGGTTTGGGTTGAGGAAGAGATAGCAGTGAGGTTGTGATCTACCTGTTTATGTAACTTATTTGAGCCTTCAGGATTTGTTTGAAACTGTTTCTTTATATAAAACCTCTGCTTGTTCATGGGGTGTTGTTGAACATGAACAATTTTTTGACTTGATGAATCATGTGAAACCCTGTAAATTATGGGCATCTCAGATTGTATGATCACCAAGTGTTTTATGGTTCAGCATTTAGTCTACCAGGGCTCAGTAGCAGGCCAGTAGTTATTTCTCAAAAGGAATTTAGTTATTTGTCTAAGAAGGATATGCTAACCCATCAGGACACTCGACTTTCATTTTTCTATTTTGGCTTGCACATGCTCCATTTAACACACTAATATTCACAAAATATCTGCTGGGTCCTTCCCACAAAGTATCCACCTGGATCAGTTGGAGACTCACTTCTTCCTCTGATCCTTGGTAAATAGATTAAAACAATACACACAACTACACTATCAATTTCAAAACCTAGAGACTCCAGTACCAATATGCCTTATATTTGGGATTTGAAGAGGGTGAGGATAAAGAGTACAGCAAGTCATCTTTCAGTTTGGAAAGGATGTCCCACAATGTTCCAGACCACTGATTCCTACAAACTTCACTGTAGTGGCTCAAGTCTATTTTTATGGAAAATGACTTCCGTCTTCTGGCACACATATATCTCATAACATTACCTAGAATGCCATTATATCTTGCTATAATTCCTGCAAACATGATGCCATCAATGGAGGGACCAGTTGATGTCCTGTGGTGATGCTGAGATAAACAAGTCCCAGATGGGACTAAATAGTAGCATAGATCTGAAGAACTGGTATAGCTCTCAAGCTAGATGGTGACTGTACTCCTGTCTCTTCCAAGTTATAACTGTGTGCTTCTGCTGTTCTCTCCTTTTTGGGATAGAGCAAAAAAACACTCTTTTTGTATCTGTGATTCTTTAATTTTAAATGTACACCAGAATCACCTAAAGAGCTCATTAATCACAGGCTGCTAGACAACATCTCCAGAGTTTTTGATTTAGGAGGTCGAGATTAAATAAGGATATGATAGGAATCAGCAACTTTAAATCTTTCAGATCATTGAGAGTATCACTAATTCCTTTGTTCTCCCAGGGGTATAGTATTACTTTTGTTTTATAATTTTGGCATGGATCAGATTACTAATATGGCACTTCTGCCAACTACTCAGTAAACACTCAGGAACTAGACAATTAGACTCCCACTATGATATGGACCCTGGACAAATGTATTTATCATCTGACTTATGTGACTTTTAGACCAGAGTGGCATACTGGGTCCCCAGGAATCAAACAATTAGCTTAAAGTTAGGATTCAAAAATTCTTAAAATATGGGTACATGGCCACAGATCTCTTAGAGAAGGACAGAGAGAAAATTATGATACAGTTTGTATTATTACTTCAAGTACAGTTGGCTTCTATTCAGTCAAGGGACTCTGGGTATCTGAACAGACACTGGTCTGAGAATTCAGTAAGGAACTATGTTTCACTATTATCATGGCTCAAGTCAGATTTCTGTTGGTCAGATCTAGAGGGTTTATTATTATTATTATACAGATTAATTAGCACCTCAATCCATTTTCCATGTAGTTTAGTGCTAAGACCTCAGGATTAATTAAGCATTACCAGAGATCTGTGTGGATTGTGTTATTTGGTTATCAACCCAGCACTGGGATCTATTATGAAAACCAGTTCCATCTTGTCTTACTGGGTAAGTGCTGCTAGCTGGCTTGTTTCTACTCTAGGATCCCATCATCCCCATTGAAATTATGAAGCCCGTTTCAATGATGGCATCTCCTACCCACAAACTTGTTCAACAGGAAGCAGCCACTGAAGTTTTTCTTTTTTCTTTTTTAAAATTTTGCGTTGTTGGGCGCCTGGGTGGCTCAGTCATTAAGCGTCTGCCTTTGGCTCAGGTCATGATCCCAGGCTCCTGGGATCAAGCCCCGCATCGGGCTCCCTGCTCCGCGGGAAGCCTGCTTCTCCCTCTCCCACTCCCCCTTCTTGTGTTCCCGCTCTCACTGTCTCTCGCTCTCTGTCAAAAAAATAAATAAAATCTTTTAAAAAAAATTAAAAAAATAAAAATTTGCTTTGTTTTTTTATACTGATGATCCTTTCATCAGTGTATTTCCCTATGAATTTGTGAAGTGAGCAAATTCAGGGATGACTTGAAAGTGGGGGTGTGCCCTGATAAGGTAATGGGTCTCACTTATCCTACATTCCTATCTTCATAAGTTATTAGGTTTCTTTCTGTACATCTCAATCTGACTGCTCATTAGAATCAGGTGGAGAGTTCTTGAAAATCCTGTTGGCCAGTCTGCACCTCTGTCCAAGATTCTGTGCCAAGTAGGACCCAGGCATACATATTTTTCAAAATTCATTGGCTAATTCCACACTGCAATTACAAAATGAATTTATATAATCCCAACTTCACTAAATGTAAGCCACTATTGAGTCTAGCTTTCAGCATTCAACTAAGCAAATAATTTAAACCAGTTCCACTTGCTCAAGATAGAACATTAAATCCAGACTATGTGGTAAGTGCACCTGTATTGATAAAATTAACCCTATCTGAAATTAAATGTCTTCCACCCCTGTCCTAATACCCTTAAAATTCATTCCCATATATATTCCCCTATATTTTTCTTTGAGTAAAATTCTAATTGAAGTATAACATACATAGACAGTAAAATGCAAAATTTATAAGTGTATAGCTCCATGAATTTTACAAAATGAACACACCCTTGTAACCATTACATTAACTGGAACATTAACATCACATCAGAAGCTCCTACATGGCTCCTCACATTCATTATACCTTCTGCAAAGTTAACTATTTTTAAACTTTCATCACTATAGAGTATTTTGCCTGTTTTTAAACTTTAAATAAAAGGAATCAAATAGTGTGCACTCCTTAATACTGCCTTCTTTTGCTTAAGAGTGTGTCCGTGAGATTCAGCCTTATTACTTATTACATATAGCAATAGTTGGTTCTTTTTCACTGTTGTGTAGTATTTCATTTAGGAAATTTACCATATTTTATTTACTAATTTTATTTTTTATGTTATTTGGGCCATTTCCAGCTTTCAAATATTAAATGTTACTATTGCTAATGCTCTTGAATATGTTTTTTGGTACACATATGTATGTATGCATGTCTGTTATATTCAGTCTTTTTAATTTTAGTCATTCCAGTGGATGCATCAGGGCACCTCATTGTGGCTTTAATTTGTATTTATCTGATGATGCTGAGCACTTTTCATTTTCTTATTGGCTCTTTGGATGCTCTTTTTCTATTGAATTGCCTGCTTTTTTTCCTTTTTATAATTAGGAGGCTGGGTCCCCTTAAGGAAGGACCTGGGCACACTACTGAAACTTTATACTATTAATCTTTCTCTCAGTCTTTCCCAAAGGGACTACGACATTTACCAGGGTAACTGAACATTGGGAAAAAGGAAATAATTAGAACTTTTGAAGACTATTGTACACCTCTGAAATGACACTAATTCTAGGAGACCTGAAACATGGCTGTGGCCCTGCAGTCAGAATAGGGCCTTAAGGAGGTCAGGTAATCAATGGGTTTCTAGCTCAGGTCTGTCTCACAGTAGATCCAGTGGGTCCATGAACCCATCCTGTGGTATTTCCCTAGTTCTAGAATGCATAATTGGGATAGACATACTTAGCAGCTGGCAGAATTCCCACATTGGTTCCCTGAACTGTGGAATAGAGCTAATATGGTAGGAAAGCTCAAATGGAAGCCATCTGAACTGCCTCTACCTGGGAAAATAATAAATCAAAGCAACACTGACTCCATGGAGGAACTGCAGAGATTAGTGCCACCATTAAAGACCTGAAAGACACAGAGGTGCTGATTACCACCACATCCCCATTCTACTCTCCTATTTGGCCTGTGCAGAAGAGAGATGGACCTTGGAGAATGACAGTGGATTTTCATAAGCTAAACCAGGTGGTGACTCCAATTGCAGCTGCTGTACTAGATGTGGTTTCATTGCTCGAGCAAATTAACACATCTCTTGGTACTTGGTATGCAGCTATTGATCTGGCAAATGCCCTTTTCTCCCCACCTGTCCATAAAGTCCACCAGAATTAGTTTTCTTTCAGCTGCCAAGGCCAACAATATACCTTCACTGTCCGACCCCAGGGATATATCAACTTTCTAGCTCTATATCATAATTTAGTTCAAAGGGATCTTGATTGCCTTTCCCTTCCACAAGATATCACACTAGTTCATTATACTGATACTATTATGCAGATTGAATCTAATGAGCAAGAAGTAGCAATTACTTTAGACTTATTGGTAAGATATCTGTGTGACAGAGGGTGGGAAATAAATCCAACTGAAATTCAGGGACTTTCTATAACAGTGAAATTTCTAGGGGTCAGTGGTATAGGCCATGGTGAGATGCCCTTTCTAAGGGGAAGGATAAGTTGTTGTTGCACTTGGCCTCCCCTACAACCAGGAGAGACACAATGCCTAGTTTGCCTCTTTGGATTTTGGAAGCAATGTATTCTTCATTTGGGTGTGTTATTATGATCCATTTACTGAGTGAGCCCTCAGCTTCTAGTTTTGAGTGAGACTCAGAACAAAAGAAGACTCTGCAACAGGTCCTGACTCCTATGCAAGCTGCTCTGCCATTTGGGTCATATGATCCAGCAGATCCAGTGGTGCTTACAGTGTCACTGGCATATAGGGATGCTGTCTGAAGACTCTGGCAGCCCCCTAGGGGTGGGCCTTTAGGATTTTGGAGCAAAGCCCTGTCATCATCCGTAGATAACTACTGTTCTTTTGAGAAACAGCTCCTGACCTGCTACTAGGCCTTAGTAGAGACTGAACACTTGACCATGGGCTACCAAGTTGCCACGTGACCTGGGCTGCCCATATGACCTGGGTGTCACATGAGCCTCCAAGCCATTTAGTTGGATGTGCATAGCTATACTCCCTCATGAAATTGAGATGGTAAATATGTGATCAGGCTTGAGCAGGTGCTTAAGGCATTAGTAAGTTACATGAAGTGACCTAAGTATCAGTGGTCCCCATTCCTGCTACACTGTTTTCTCTCTTCCAGCCTGCACCTATGGTGTCATGGTGAGTTCCCTATTATCAGCTGACAGAGGAAGAGAAGACTCAGGGTTGGCTTACAGAAGGTTCTGCACTATATGCAGGCACCACCTGCAGTACATGCAGCACTGTAGCCCCTGAGGTGGGCTGAAGGACAGTGGTGAAGGGAAATCCTTCCAGTGGGCAGAACTTCAGGCAGTGCACCTGGTTTTGTACTTTGTTCAGAAGGAAAAATGACCAGATATGCAATTATGTACTGATGCATGGGCTTTGGCCAATCATTTGGATGGTCAGGGACTTGGAAGGAATATCACTGGAAAACTGGTGACAAGGAAATTTGAAGAAGTATTGGATAGACCTCATTTAGTGGGTGAAAAACAAAGATATTTGTGTCCTATGTGAATGCTTACTACAGGGCAATCTCAGCAGAGGAGGATTTTGATAATGAAGTAGTTAAAATGACCTATTGTTTGCATACCAGCTAGCCTCCTTCTCCAGTCACCCCTGTCATTGCCCAATGGGCTCATGAACATAGTGGCCTGGTGGCAATGGAGGACGGTACGCACAGGCTCAGCAACATGTAATTCTACTCACCAAAGCTGATCAGGCTATGGTCACCTAGAGTGCCCAAACTATCAGCAGCAGAGCCCAACATTGAACCCTAGATACGGCACCATTTCCCATAGTGATCAGCCAGCTACCTGGCGGCAGGTGGATTACATTAGATTGCTCTCAACATGAAATAACTGTTTTTTCCATTTTGGAATAGATACTTAACTCTGGATATAGATTTGCTTTCCCTTCACCAAATGCTTCTGCCAAAACTACCACCATGGACTTACAGAACGCCTTATTCACCACCATGGTATTCCACACAGCATTGCTTTGGGTCAAGGAACTAACTTCATAGCAAAGGAAGTGTGGCAATAGGACCATGTTCCCTACTATCTTGAAGCAATTGGCCTGATAAAATGTCCTTTTGAAGACTCAGTTATAGCACTGGTTAAGTGCAAGGCTGGGCAAGGTTCTCTAGAATGCTATGTATGCTCTGAATCTGTGTTGAATATATGGTGCTGTTTCTCCAATAGCCAGGATTTATAAGTCCAGGAATCAAGAGGTAAAAAGGAGAGAGGCACCACTCACTATTATCCTTAGTGACCCACTAGCATTTTTTTTTTATTCTTATTCCCATGACATTATGCTCTGCTGGCCTAGAGGTCTTAGTTCCAGAAGAAGGAATATTTCTACCAGGTAACACAATCATAATTCCATTGGACTAGAAGTTAAGATGTCCACATGGTAACTTTGGACTCCTCATGCCTCTGAATATAAAAGCAAATAAGCTAATTATGGTGTTTGCTAGGGTGATTGATCCTGACTACCAAGGGGATATTGGACTACTACTACAAAATGGAGGTTAGGGGGGATATGTCTGAAATACAGGAGATCCTTTAGGGTGTCTTTTAGTAATACCATGCCCTGTGATTAAAGTCAATAGAGAACTACAATCCAATCTACGGAGGATTAGCAATGGCCCAGACCCTCAGGAAAGAAGGTTTGGATCATCCCACTAGGTAAAGAACCACAACCAGCTGAGACGCTTGCTGAAAGCAAAGGGAATACAGAATGGGTAGTAGAAGAAGGTAGTTATAAATACCAGCTACAACCTAGCATCAGCAACAGTTTCAAAATGTGAAGAGAGATTCTAACAGAATCAAAGAGGCACCTTTTTCTGATGGAAGCACAATCTCACAGATATTGAAAATGAGCAAATGATGCAAATAATTTATTTACCCAAAATTTATATTTCTCTAAGATCATTCATGTAAAATGAGAAGTTAAAGCGAACTAAAAGGCAAAAATAATGAATAAATCTGTTCTCCAAGCAGTTTTAAGGAGAACAAGAAAAAGACAACGGTTTGGCTTAAGCTATTAGACAAAATCACATAGATAAGATCAAATTTGTTGGATTCCTGATGGGGGAAATATTTTCCTTTTTCTCCCTTTTTTTTAAGGGTGTGTGTGAGGGGGATGAGTTGGCATTTGAACACTTCTGCTACTTGAAAGAAGTCACAAATTAGGTGGGTGGCAGGACTCCACTTCCCATTTAAGAAGCTAAAGGGAAGATGTCTCCCCTTTCCCTTCTCCCTCGTTGTGGGGATGGTCTAAGTTGAGCCAAATGGATTCCCCCACCTGGGACTGGAACCTTGAGCTGGTGACCCAAAGTGCCTGAAATAATTGGAGATTTTTCGTATTGGTGGCAGCAGAGTGGAGTGGTTTCCCGTGCAGACTACTCCTGGGGCCTGACCTTAGCTGCGCTGTCAGCTGCCTGACCCCTCCACTCCCACACATTTGTCATGTCTGGAGCTTCAAACTTCCTGTCAATTTCGTGAGGTCCCAGAAATCCTTCCAATAAATTTTTCTGTGTGTTTAAAAAATGAAAAGTCAAACGCTATTGATTGGTACAGCTGGGTAGTATTTATTCTAGAATAAGAGATAAATAGATTTGTTCTTACTTGATTTTAAATGCCAAATTGCCCCAGTGATTAGAAGACTTGAATGAAGGAGGAAAACAGGATTTTTAAAAAGTTCTAGTTCTCTTAATAAATGAGGACATATTTTCAGCCACTTTGTTCCATGCCCAGCAGCTCATGAGAAGTTATGTGTTTAGGGAGATGTAGTAGAAAAATCAGGGTTAGTGGGAGCATTTTCTCACTAAACATATCCCTTTGCAACCTGCCATGGCATCTGGAATTCCACCAGTAATCAAATTCTTTTGATTTTAATTATTGCCATGCACAGGAATTCTACGTTTATTTATTTATTTTTTATTTTTAAAGATTTTACTTATTTATTTGATAGAGAGAAAGAGAGAGAGAGTGAGCACACACAAGCAGGGGGAGCAGCAGAGGGAGAGGGAGAAGCAGGTTACCTGCTAAGCAGGGAGCCCAGTGCGGGACTTGATCCCAGCACCCTGGGATCATGACCTGAGCCAAAGTCAGATGCTTAATCGACTGAGCCACTCGGGCGCCCTGGAATTCTACATTTAAAAGTAGCCATCTTTGGGAAGGGTAGTTCACGAAGCTGCTATTATTGGTATAAATTAGGTTAAAAAATGAGATCATTTTGGATCAGGTCTCAATTGTTGGTGGAATAGCCTATTCCAAAAAGGCCAAGAGCTAGAAAGTCAGCCAGAAGTGGCCAGATATGAAAGAAAAAAAGGAAGAACAAAAAAGCCCTGCCTTTCATGAGGAATAGACAAACCCTGGGCAGTCTTCCGCAAGAGCATCCAGTAGTCAGTGTAAGGGTCAGGAGCTCAAATGTTTGTCTTATTGGATTAGAATCGCACAGCTAAACATGAAGCTGGGCCAACAGGTGGAAGCTCCTGGTGGGGAGTGAAGGAACTTGGGGAGAGAGTTCCCAGTCTCTTCTTGAGGAAGAGAAAATCTTCATCTCTCTGAAGCCTCAGCAGCACCAGTTGGTGTAGGGAGGTGAGGAGGACACGGTGGCATGCAGAAGCCCAGCAGGGACAGCACTGAGCGGGTGGTGCATGGGGAGCTAAATGGGCTGGTCTCTCCCAACAGGAGTCTTGGCTGAGCTAGGCGGGACCCTGAGAGACTGCCTGGTCCAGCTTTGAGAAATGCCTGGTGATTATAATTCAATGCTTTGTAATCCCTGGATAAAGGAACCTGTGGCATCCTACACCACTGCCAACAATGATAGCAGCCATTTGTTCAGATTTTACAATGTGTCAGGCTCAGAATGCAAGTTCTGTTTACTTTATCACTTTCATACTCTCACAACTTTGAAGTGGGTACAGTTAGTATAGCACTGATACTTTATGGATGAGTAGAGAGAGGACCAGACAGATGGAGGAACCTACTTCTATGATACAGCTAGCAAATGGGCGGCAGTACTGAACACAGTCCACATTCAAAGCTCATGCTCTCAGGTTTCATGCGGAAGCTCCTTCCTAAACTGAAAGACAAATGTCATCCAGGACAAGAGAGCTCTTGGACAGAAACTCTGTCATCCAGGAAAAGAAGCTCCTGGGAATGCTATGACAACAAACCTTATCAAATGGGAGCCCCTGAGGCATGATATATATCTTGCATATCTATCTACCTAAGAAAGGCACCACCCTGGACAGCCAGCCAAAGTAACCCCAGAGAAGAGTGGAACTGTACACATAAACTTTACCAGTTAAGCCAAGGTCAGTCCTGCCCCCATCTCAGGTGAAAATTCCAGAATTTAAAAGACTGCCTCATTACCATCTGGCCTGATCCTTGATGGGACCAATGCCATTAACAAGCATCAGTCTGATTTCCTTTGTTTTGCCTGTCTTTGCTACAGCTGTTGCATTGGGATGATCCCCTGTGGCCTGCCCCATGGGTTTTTATTAAATCAGCTTCAGCCAGTTCAACCTTCTGCCTCAGTGGAGCTTCCTTCCATTCTGTGCAAATTCAGTCCAGGAGCCCAGAGCAAGCCCAGTACAAGCCATCAGCGGTTGGTTTGGGGATAGGCCATTTAAATTTTTTCCTAATTAGATATGGGGAAAAATCTAAAAACTTAAAAAGATGCTTCTTAAAACAATACCCTGTGGGCTTTGCAGTTGTAGTTATTATTTTATTTTATTTCTCCTTATGGGTACTTTAATGCTGCTTTTACAGTCCTGATTGTGAGAAATGCTGTTTCCAGGAGGCACCATGGAAAGAGCTTTGTGATGACAAGTCCACATATGTCTGCCGCACTTTTGATAAGACACATTTAAAATGAAATGTCACTCTTCAGAATGGTTTCATGATCATGCAACTGAGCTGGCTTTTCCAGTCTGCATTGGGAGAGAGAGGGAGAGAGAGCAAGATGGAGAGACGGAGAATATGTGTTTTTAGATCTCTTCCTTGCCCTCTTTCCTCTCAAACTGACTATTATACACATTCTCCCCAAACCCACAAGGGTTGTGGGAGGTCAGGCAAGCAGCAGGGTTCTGTCACAGTGGACTGGAATCCTTGGCCTGTGTCCCATTAGGGAACTGGAAACATGATCAGGCGTAGGTGGTCTGCAGCTGGGTTCAGATGAGGCAAGCAGAGCTGCCAAAGCGCACAGAGAGATCCTGCGAGTTCCAGCAGCAATACTACTTACAGCTATGCCTCAAACTTTGATAGGGCCCCCCTGTAAGAGCTGCTTGATTTCTAATGGTCTTAAGGTTACTGCTGATTAGATGTGAGCTAGTGCCTCCTGCTAACACACACGGGCCCCCTTTGACCTCAGACTTAGGGACTATTGCATCAGTGTGTTCCAAACATTCATGAATTTCCATTAACAAAAGCAGCATCCTCTTTCAAAACCCAAGAGTCAAGGCCTGGAGACTGTCAGTATTCCCAATGGACATAATCTTTCCATTTATCAACCTAATTCCAGGGCAGGGAAATAGAAGTTTGACAGTTCTTTCAGCAGAAACTATGGAAAGGATAAAAGATGACTGAGAAAAAGGATTAGAAAGACAGAGTCTAGTTGGTGCCCTCATAACATGCCTCTGAGTATTAAAGATGATACGTAGATTCTGAGTTTTTGACTAAAGTCATTAGTGAGGGAACATTCTCCAACTTTCAATTTATTTCTTTAGGTTCCAGGAAAAATGACCCATTTTTTTTTCTTTAATATTTGTCTCTCCCTATATCTCAAAAGATACATTCAGAACAATTCTTTTGAGTGGGACGGGGGGTTCTATATTGAATAGAATTTCCAGACACAAATATCTATGGAGGTCATGGGCAAGGCTGTGAGGACACCATTCCTTACCTGCGTAGAGCTTGCAGTGGGAGTAGAAGACATAAGCAAGTAAGCAGACATTTACAATATCATGTAGTAATGCTACAGTGGGGAAAACCTAGGGAACTCTGGGGGCAGATGGAGGGGCAGCTACCCAGAGCCAGAGGGTCAAGGGCAGCCTCCCTGGCTTGTGACGGGACTGAGGAGTGAGACTTAAAGCCGTCTGGAGAAGCAGGTGGGAGGAGAGGGCCGGTTAGAGGGAACTCCAAGTGCAGAGGTGCAGAGCTGAGAGGGATTCATTGTGTGCAAGGAGGTAGAAGGACTCCACAGTAGGGGAGACTGTTGAGCACCAGCAGAGGCAAGGTGGTGAGGTCAGTGTCCATGTGCAAAGAAGAGGGCCCAGAAGGCCGTGAAGAAAATAGTAAGATGTGAGTTCCAGGGAGATTCTTATCTGTACACAAGTCTGCCGCTTATTTACCACTCCCTTACTCTCTCTTCCCTTCTCTCTCCTTTGCCCCGCCCCCCCCACTGGCAATGCAGAAAGAAACACTCCGACCACAAAGCTGTACGTCCATCCATGAGGGTTTTTAGAAGATGTCCACAGTCTCCTACAACAATGGGTAAGATTGTGTGAGGCCCTGTGGGCAGACTGTAGAGTTCACCAGCCTATCCTTTTTGACTGACTTGGGCCTGTGGGGAAAAAATTACCTTTAAAAAACTTTTAAAGTCCTACATTTGCAATCCCTTCTCAACTGCCTTGGAAAGATTGAACATTTAAGAGTGAACATGCTCAAGCCTCGTGGATACATCAGAGGGTTGGTTCTGCCAAACTGTCTTTGACCAAATATCACATGGAATGCCTGCCCCTCCAAGTGCTCAGTGCATTCCTGCTCTCCTGCATTCCTGCCAGTGGTGGCCCAGGTTAACACGACAGGCCCTGTTTGTTTTAGAAAAGTACATTGCAATGAAATTGTTTTATGCTAGCCATATTTTTTCTTATTATTCTTCTTTTTACCTGTTATTTGAGAATAACGTAGCATGGAAACTGGTCCACTTACAACATCAGTTAATACAATTTAAGACTACTATTCATTTATCGGTAGTTGTCTTTATGATGAGTAAACAGTGAGAAGTGTATTTGCACTTTCCCTCTGAGTGATGTATATTACCTCATTTGTTCAACATGAATTCATCTACCACAAATTGAGAGTTTAGTCTGTGCAAAATGCTCTGCCAAGCACAGGAATGAATGTTCCATGGAATTTTACTTCAAAGAGTTTACAATTTGGTGGGAAAGATGGACATGTGCGTAACTATTCTCCACATCATCTTGGGGTCACACCAACCTGCTTGTGGTTTTGTTCCCTGAATCCCACCTCTGGGTGTTTCTGTTTTCTTTCTCTACTCAGGACAGCCTCTGCAGCCTCTCCAACTCCTGGGACTGCTCGAATATTTCTGCAGCTCTGGGCAAGAGTATAAATGGAGGCATACCTACCACACATATACATATTTAAAAGTTATGGATCAAGCCAACAAACTGTTATATGAAATGCTTTCCTCCCTTGATGAATGTATCTTCATAATGACCTGAAGGCCAGGCTCAAATTTAGAATTTTCAGATTCCTTGGATTTCCATGCTGGACCCCAGGGGTATAAATGAGGCGATCCCTATCCCTGGGCCCTGGACCTCAGCCTGCCCCACTTCTCCCCCAACTCCTACAACAACGGCTTCATGTACATGCGTATAGACAGCTTCGTCTACAGGTCCAAGCTCCTGCCACACTCCCCAGAGTCACCCCTGGCTACCCCCTGGGACTACACGTGCACACACTGTCAGTACGTTCTGCCTTCAAGAGGCTGGACTTGGGGAAGAGGTCAGCACAGGCAGGGAAGGGGAGTTGGAGATATTTAGGTAGGAGACTCAAAGTACTGGTATAGATAGTGGGGGTCGGGGGGGGTGCAGAGTTGGGGAAGCGCCATAGCAAAACCCTGTAAGCATGGGGTACCAGGCAAGGGGTCCTCCTGCCCCACCTAAGAATAGTACTGCCAACTCCCTTCTTTGCTGGTGTGGTGAACTTGTGCTTATTACTCATGGTCTAGCACAAGTATCTCCTGATTGAATTCCTTTCTTTGTGTCATCACTCTACCTTGCACCCACCTCTGACCTGTGGACTCTGTGGGAGCAGGAACTAGTTTTTAATCACATTTGCGTCCTTAGCACCTACACAGGGCTTGGCATTGGAAGAGCTCAGTGAGTGTGTGTTGGATGAATGTAATCCCAAATTATATGGGATTCCACCTGAATCCCATGTGGGTCTACCTGGTAAGGTGGAATTGCAGTGAAAGATGTCTAAGCACCAAGAGGCCTGGGAGGTCTTAAAAAAGTAGTGTTATTGGAACTGAGCTCTGATAAATAACTAGGATTCTGGGGGAAAAAAAACATCAGGAAAGAGGGCTCTAGGTAGGAGGAAGCACATTTTCTACATACACGACTCAAAACAAATTGTGAAGCTCAAGCATTTCACTGAAATATCTTCCTAATATACATGGAAGAAATAAAATAATCACTTATTGCTTTGCTTAAGACCTTGATTCTGTTTAAGTATGTTTTCAGAATCCATGCACTGGAAAAGTAGTTCTGGCCCTTTTAAGAGCAAGGGTGTTCCGCCAGACAGATATGGGGGGCAGCAGTTGGAAGCTTGCTAAATTGTTAGAAAGGAGATTAATGTTATGTAAATGTAAGTAATTAATCAGCAAGCACCTCTCAAGCCAAATACCTGATTTGAAGAGTCCTCCTTTGAGAGGGGAAAATTGCTCTCCTCTGATTAAAGATGGACCATCAAACAGCATTTAGATCTGTCTTTTGCTACTGACTTTCTCCAAGGTGTCTGGAGTTGAATGTAAACCCCCCCTCCCCGCCATCACCATAAGGAGAAAAAGAGAATCTGTGTAATTTGAGCTGAGATCTAGCTGAAGCACCCTGACTAAAGAAGAATAGAGAATTTAGGACCAGGGAGCTGTTCAGGGAGCTCAGAGCTGTGGAATGACATCAGGCAAGCATGTCTTAACTGAAATAAAGGGACATTCAAAAGTATAAAAGAAATGATTTAGGAAGATATTTTACTATTTGAATACCCTGGTATTCATCCCCTTGTCTTCTGAAACAGGCTCTTCTGTCTGTTGGGCATGAACCCTGTTAATGGTGAAGGATGGTTGTCTCGTCTTTACCCTGAGCCCAAGGGTGTGAACATGGCCCGGGCCTGGAATCTCTGAATATTTCACCCACCTGGCCTCTGGAACTGAGTCCAAAATAGGCTGATCTGAGCCCTTCTGGTGGCTTTACTTGGGAGATAAGTCTTGATTTTTTTCCTGAGATTGCTAGCTGGTAGGTCTTGTATGCTTACAGCTGCCATTGGCATCTTTCCCAGCATGTGGAGAGAGACTCAGGAAGAACAAAGCCGACAAACACACAAGCAAGCAGATTCAAAAGATGGAACAAGAATGACCGGGCCCTGATAACATCACTGTGATCCTGTCATGTTGGCCTGTGACCCATTCAATCCACAGACCCTCCCCCAAACCTCTCTGTTTTCTTAAACCAATTTAGGTTGAGTTTCTGTTACTTGTCCTAGCAGCTGCTCTGACTAATATAACCTAAGTTTCCAAAGGCTACTCAGGCTCCTGAAGTTGATGACTATATGGTCTATTGGCTGCTTTTTGTGCTTAATTAAAATCTATTTAAACTTATCAGCTTATAACTATGCAAGTCTTGGGGAATAAAAAAGATGAACAAAGCTTAGTTTTTTGCTTTCATAGCATAGGGGAGGAAAATGTTTTCCTCAACCCTATTAGGGTCCCTGGCTGGGTCCAAAAATTAAATGGACAGAGACAGATGAACAGGAGAAAAGCATACATTTTTTAAAATATAAGTTGTACATGACACAGGAGCCTTCATAAGGAAATGACCCAAAGAGGTGATGAAACCTGAGTATTTGTGTGCGGGGTTTGATGAAGAGTAAACAATCATGGAAAATAGGATAGGTCAAAGAGTGTGAGGTAAGTATAGGGGAAACCTGTTTGGATTCTTCTAGTGGCTGTTTGTCCTCAGAGATAAGGATGCTTCTTTCTTCCTGTTAGAGGTGGGGCACCTTTCACCTGGTTTTATGATTTACTTCAGGGGAGGTGTGGTGAGGGGGAAGATCAGAGTGATCTTCCTGCTTCTTCTGTTTTCTCAAACTCCTTCCGCTTAAAATATTCAATATGCGAGGTGCCGTATTGTGGGGTAGCATGCCCTGAACCCCATCAGTACACAATTAGCTAGAGTCAGTACAAGAGAATAAGTCTCTTAAAAATGAAATTTAAGTTGGATGTGTTCCATTAATTAATATCTGTAGCTTAATTTTAATCAGATAAACTTTTTAACATTTGAAATTATTATGATCACTCTTATTATTCAAAGCCAGAAGACATACAGGCTCTGTATGAAGAGTTTTTTTGCTTGCTTAAATGTGTCTGCTTCTTTTGAGAATGCAAAATGACTGAATATATATTGCTTGCAATCAAAATATAATAATATCCACAATTACAGACTTTTTATAAGTATATATAAAATAGAAAATAGTATATATAAAACAGTATATATACAGAATACAGAAAATAGTATACCGTAAAATGTATGGGGAGGCACCAGAGCAGTGTCAAAGATGAATTCATTACTGTACTCTCATTATTAAAGATAAGAACTAATATGGATTAATAAATTTTAAAAAAGTCTAAAGATACAAAAATTTAAATAATGAGATCAGAAACTAATATACTTAAAAATAGGGGGGAAGCAGAATTGAGATATTCAGAACAAATTCTTTAAATATAAGCAATAGAGGACACATATATGACAAGTTTAATCAAAAGAAAAGGGAGAAAACACAATTATAAAATTAAAATTTTATATTAAAGGCGATTCAAAAATGATAAAAGTACATTATGCCATTCAAGTAATTTGAATAGCTCAATGAAATGGATGATCTCCGGGACAAAATAATTACTCCAAGTTGAATCAAGAATGAGTAGAAAACTGGGGGCGCCTGGGTGGCTCAGTTGGTTAAGCGTCTGCCTTTGGCTCAGGTCATGATCCCAGGGTCCTAGGATCAAGGCCCGCATTGGGCTCCCCGTTCCACGAGGAGCCTGCTTCTCCCTCTCCCTCTGCCTGCCACTCTGCCTACTTGTGCTCTCTATTTCTCTGTTAAATAAATAAATAAAATCTTTAAAAAAAATGAGTAGAAACCCAAATATACCTAATACAGTTTCTGGCAAAGAGTAGGCATTCAATAAACTGAATGAATGGAGAGAGAAGACTTGGAACAGCTGTCAAAGCACATTTCATAAGCATCATTTCAAACTTCTGAAGATTTAACATCAACCACACTATGGGAATTATTTCAAAGTTCAAAAGTGATAGCAATATGTACAGTCTATATTAAGAAACAAGTATTATCTGAGAACAAAATCTATAGGCTATGAAAAAAATAATCACAAACAAATCTGGCTTATGAATATATATTAAATAAACTGTATAAATATAATGTCCTTATGATTATATCTCATGAAAATGGATGGATGGAATTTCCACAGATTGGGAGGCTGTGTTTTGGAAGCTGGGTTATCTGATTTTAAACAGGCCAAGAGGCATAAACTTTTGTTTGGGTCTCCCAGGAAGGCCTCTTCAAGAGATGGGCAGTATTTTCTACCCAAAGAGAGGCATGGGAAGCATATGTGAATGTCAAGGAGGAGAAAAATACCATGAGTATCAAAGTGACAGGGAAAGAGGAGCAAAATGCACACACACACACACACACACACACACACAGGAAAGCAATCAGTCAAATGGTGGTTTCAAATAAATACTCTGTATCGGAACGTATAGAGAAAACTCTCCAAACTGCAGTCCCTAATTTGTGGTCAAACTGCTTCTCACAGGTCATTTTGTACAGTGATGAAGTGTGAGGGGCAGCAATTAATCACCATGATTAATGTTTTTCCTAAGCAATGCTAGAGGTATAATATTAGTAGATTGTTTATTAAAATATAAGAATAATTCTAATATAATAGTCACAATGCTGAGAAATAAACATAGAATTGTGTAGACCCCACACGAAGAAAACTAAACACAAAAGTACAAAAGGACTTGGAATTGAAAGTGCAGCAAAGAAGTGGATAAAAAAGATTTAATTTTATAAAGTTGACAATGTCCCCCAAATTAACTTATACCTATAATATTTTTCAGTCAGAATTCTAAAGGGAGAGTTCAGGAATTGGACATATATACTTAGATTTTTCTGAAGAGATAAAAGGGCAAGACTATCAAATAACATTTTGAAAAGAAGACTAATAAAGCGATTTGCTTTACAAGGTAATAAAAATCCTTTTGAAAGTAATTATTTTTATTTCATGTATTTAAAAATATTTTTTAAAAAATTACCAGTAACCTATGTGCACTACTATAGGGAAGATCATCCAATCCTATTATGATACAAAAAATAGCATATTATACATTTTTATATTTATATCAGTATGATTGTTTTAAGTGACATGTTCTTATTTTATTAATAAAAAAAGGCCAATCAGGGGGCACCTGGGTGGCTCATTCGTTAAGCATCTGCCTTCGGCTCAGGTCATGGTCCCAGGGCCCTGGGATTGGGTCCCGCATGGGGTTCCCTGCTCCGCGGGAGGCCTGCTTCTCCCTCTCCCACTCCCCCTGCTTGTGTTCCCTCTCTTGCTGTGTCTCTCTCTGTCAGATAAATAAATAAATAAAATCTTTAAAAAAAAAAAAAGGCAAAGAACAGGGGCATCTAGGTGGCTCAGTCGGTTAAGTGATGGACTTGTGATTCGGTTCAGGTCATGATCTCATGGGTCCTGAGTTAGAGCCCCACACTGGGCTCTGGGCTCAGTAGGGAGTCTGCTTGAGATTCTCTCTCTCCGTCTTCCTCTGCTCCTCCCCCTACTCACATGCACACTCTATCTCTAAAACAAGTAAATAAAAATCTTTTTAAAATAAAAAAGGCATAGAACAAAACATAATGTGTATATATATCTTATTTCTGAACTACTTTAAAAAGGCTTAGGGGTGTCTGGGTGGCTCAGTCTTTAAGCGTCTGCCTTCGGCTCAGGTCATGGTCCCAGGGTCCTAGGATCCAGCTCTGCATCGGGCTCCCTGCTCAGCAGGAAGGCTGCTTCTCCCTCTCCCACTCCCCCTGCTTGTGTTCTCTCTCTGTCAAATAAATAAGTAAAATCTTTAAAAATAAATAAATAAAAAATAAAAAGGCTTCTATATATATAATATATGTACACATATATATTATGTAAGTTTTTTTACAAGGTAATAAAAATCCTTTTGAAAATAATTATTTTTATTTCATGTATTTAAAGTATTTTTTAAAAAATTACCAATAACCTATGTGCACTATAGTTTACATATATACATATATATTATGTAAGTTTTTTTCCAGAAACAAAGTACAAACAGAAACCACAACCATGATTTTGTTCATTTTCTTTTCTGTTGACCAAATCACCTAGTTTCCCCCTGCAATTTAAAGAAATATTGGCAACTCCCTTATGGCTAGTAAGGACTTGAGAGGGACATATTTAGGAGATAAATGTAAGTCATCAGATACGCTTTCCAGATGACCTTAGGGTTCATTTTGCCTGCTGCTAAGAGCTGCACTTTCCATTCAATTGTGTTAAAAAGGCCATTTAGAAAATTTAAAAAACTATTTCTGCCTGAGGATGCTGTCCTACTGACTGCCCCTTTGGAGATGATGCTACAAATCTTCACTTCTTTTTAAGTATGGGGAATGATTTACCCAAGCAAAGCAATAAAGTGTGTTCAGAAGTAACTAAACTCAGCATGCCCTGTCGTTACTGCTTAGCTGTATGATTTCAGTCCTATAATTAGATATGTTGTTGGGTTTTGCCAGGCTTTAATGACCTCCATTCTGTTTATGACAAATGCTGGAGAGCCACCCCCTGGGGGAGTTGCAGGGGGGCAGATGAGCTGATGAGAGCTTGTTTTATTTAATCTTGAGATGCAATTTCCTCTATTTTCAGATTGTTCAAAATTCCAGCATGTCAGAACAATGTATGTGTATTATCTGTGGATGTGTATGGTGGGTAGTGCAGGTGGCATATTTGGGACAGTTTGCAGAGTTGACAATATCAAGGCACTAAACAAGTAAAGGCTGGGTTGAAAGTAATAGCTAGACTGCCCACTGGATGATACTCTACATCGCTGTACCTGAACCTCATGAGGTGGTTAATGAAAAGTTGGGCAAAGTTATATTTATTTACGGTTATTCAGTAAGTTGACAAACACTTACTGTGTGCCTAATGCATACGAAGTGTTGTATGAAGGACAAAAGGGCAGTTTATAATGTAGTTAGGAAGACAACACTGACGCAAACCAACCATAATGAAGCAGGCGGTGAAGGTTCCTCAGGGAAGAATTCCCTGACCTCTCCTGGCAGAATGAAGCCCTCTCCAAGCTCCACTATAATACTTAGTACATCACAATGTTTCTTTGTCTGCGTATTTGCTTCATTCACAACATGGTGAGTTCCTTGGGAAGAGGAACTATTCCTATGATAGTCCATTCCTAGTGTCTTACATGGTACCAACATGAGGTGGGTGCTCAGGAAGTGGGAGTGAGTGTGTGAGTTGGTGAGCATGGAACAGGGCCACCTCCAGACTGGAGCAGTGGGTCCATGGGTTGTTGGCAGAGAGGGTTAGAGAAGGAAGCCTGGGATGTACAGGGAGGCTTTATATCCACTCTAGATGAGAGGGCACTGACCAAGGAATTGGTTTAGGTGGAATACACTGGCAATTGTGGGGGATTATTAGAAGGTATCATAAAAGGTCCCTCTGCCTCCCTGAAATGCGTATTTCCTCAATTGGCCTTAAACTCCTTTGGGGTAAGCATACTTTTGTTAAAATTGAAATCTGTTGGGAGACTTGAGGCATCAACTTTTTATAAATAATCACTGTATCAGATAACTTTCTTTTAGGAATATTTTCTCCCCACAAAGAATGGGAGAACTGGGTTCAACACATGGGCATCTGGCTGAGGAAGCAGGCCTGGGCAGGATCTTTGGCCTGAACAGAAGTGGCCTAAGAACATCATTCAGTAGTAGATTTCTAGGAAAAGAGGCAAGAGCAGAAGGCAGTGATTGGAAAAGACTTCAAACACAAGGATGAACAACCACTTTGTCTTGGGCTAATCCTGGATACTGAATAAATGGAGACACGGAGTTAGTTTGCTTTTTATATGATTCCCACTTCTTATATTTTCCTGTGTCCATGGGAAAGCGGCCTGGAAGTTAGAGCCAGTGGCAGAGTTGGCCATTTCAAACCTGAGTTAAATGCGAATGTTTGGGGAGTGAAGGAAACTTTGCTTCTCTCCATGGCTAGAGGGAATAATTGGTCCCATCTGTACAACTGAAAGCAAAGAACCAAAGCGCAAGTTTGGAATCCATTTCCAAATTCCTGAGGAAAGTCTACTTCAGTATAAAGTTTTATTACTATTTGTGGCTCTACTTAAGGTTGAAAAATTAGTCTATTGAAAATGGTTGCAAACCTCCATAAAAAATAGCACAAATACCAAGCAGCCGGAAGCTACAGGAAAATGAAGACAACAGCTTCATCTTGAATGTTATTTCCTATATGAAAGAGTAATCAAAATTTTACAAGAAGGCTCCACAATGGATCAGCACTTTTTTTGAATGGGGTCTCAAAAATTCAAAAAGGTACAGAGACATGCTTAGAAACATGCTTGCAGTATAACAAAAGTACATGAGGTAGCCTGTGACTGTATCTGAAGATGGCAGACAAAAAGTCTGTAATCTTTGGTCAGAGATACCTTAGGGCCTTAACATTTTGGGGGTTTGTACTTAACTGCTGTCCAAGCCCAGAGATATGGGAAACTATCTCTGATGGACCTTTGCAGTAAGTCTCTGCTCCCATCCCATCCTTATAGGAAACTGATACTGAAGCTTAAGTAGATAAAGAAAACATCAGTTTAAATAATAAATCATTAATAAACTCCTTACCCTCGTCTCACAAATACCCCAGTCTCTTGCGTCTTAGAGCTCCTCAGAGACACAAAAGAGACTTGTGTTCAAAGTTTTTTTTTTCCTTCCCTCTTGTTCCTCCCTCCCATCTACCTGCCACAGAGTGCCTTAGGAAGCAGGAAGTAAGCCATTAGGTTCATGAGTCCACGTGCTTGCTAGAGGTGGGGGGAACCAAACATGACACAGGAGTGAGGAGAAGGCACACAGAGAATGGGGTCTAAAGCTTTCAGGCCAAGCAGAATTGGGACAGAAGGGGGTGGATAAAAGGAAGGAAGAATTGGGAGAAAAATTAGCTGTGATGGGAAATCTCAGGGCTCCTCCTGTGCATCTCCTCACTCTCACACCCTACCACATGCCCAGCACTTCTGACACCAGATGTGGGGAGGATTTCCCTCACCAAACAATTCTCCAACACCAGCGGGGCATCCTACAGTCTAACTCAATACTGACACCATCTACCTGGAGATAGCATCCGATCCTGTGGGTTATGGACTCAGGCCCACAAGAGTGCACCTGCTTCAGAGGCCAGTTACAAGTAACAGGAGCCCCCCTGCAGTGTTACCTACAACTTCTGTCCAATTTGACTACAGATCAGAGGTTCCAATGACCCTCTCCTTGGGTCTAATAAATTTGCTAGAGCAGCTCACAGAATTCAGGGAAACATGTGTGTTTACCAGTTCATTAAAGGATCTGAAAGAGGATCCAGATTAACAGCGAGATGGAAAGATACATAGGACAAGATCTGGGAGGGTCTCAAGTGCAGAAGCTCTATTCTTGGGGAGTTGGGGGTGCGTCACCCTCCTGTATGGGATGTGTTCCCACCTGAGAGCTCTCCAAACCCCATACTATAGGGATTTTATGGAGGCTTCCTCATGTAGGCCTGATCGATTATTAGCTCTATTTTCAGCCCCTCTCCCCGGTCAGGAAGATGTGGGGATAAGTTTAGAGCTGAAAGTTCTAAGCTTCTAACCATGGCTTGGTTTTTCTGGTGATTGTTCCATCCAGTAGACATCCAGGAGCCCACCCAGAGTCACCTCATTAGAACAAAAGATGCTTCTAGTGATCTTATCACTTAGGAATTTACAAGGGTTTCAGGGGTCCTGTGTCAGGAGCCAGAGTCAAAAACCGAATACCAGAACAAAAGACACTCAGACCAAATATTAGAACAAAAGACAGTTAGACCAAACACCAGAACAAAAGACACTCCCAGTGCTCTTAACACTTACAGGAGTTACAAGGGTTTTCAGAACTTTGTCCCAGGAACTGAGGGCAGAAACCAGTATATATATTTTCTAGTATCTCATATTAGCCCAGATCACAGTAAGACAATGCATAGGGTGCCCCAGTGGGCTAATAATTTGACACCCCTTCAAACAGATACACTTGCATTAGCTCTCCCTGATGAAACATAATCCATTCTGACTGAACTTATTAGCTACTGATAATACTTCAACAAATTATTCTTAATTATAAATATAAATATATATATTTATATAATATATATGTATATAATTTCACTGTATACTCAAGGAACCTCCTGTTTTTCTCAATTACAGCTCCTAAGGCAGCCAATGAGAAAACCTGAAAAAGCCCCACAGAATGGATAGCTAATTAAAGGTTTCAGCAAATTTCTTCAAAAGTCTGCCTTTGTGACTTGATTATTGGAAAAGTTAAGCAGATAGAAAACTGACTTCTTTTGAATAAGAAAAACATATTTGTCTCAGATTTTGAAATGTGAAGTTCACATAAGAGGAGAACATTCTCAAAGTTCACCTCAGTGCTTGCTCTTCCAGCAATCTTTTCTGTTTGGTCTCTGCTCTTCTGTATTGATTACAGCTTGTTGATTAATCATATCTGGTTCTCTTTTTGAGAGAGAACACCAAACACCACATGTTCGGGGATTCTTCTCAGTTCAGTTGCTCTTTAGGGGCTTCAGTCTTAGACTGAACTAGCTTAGACTGTCATTTTATTCTAATCTATTTCGTCTCTTCCCTACAGTTTCATTAGCATTTTCCCCTCACAGTTTCTAAAAGTTCTTACACATAGTCTTTTCGTTTTTAGACCTATTAAATTTTAACTCTTTGATGAATTAAATCAATGCTCATAAGCATTTAATTCTAAAAATTCCCACCTCCTCTTCTTCATTGGCTCACCATTTTTCAGTGGTTAGTAATGAACAAGCATGAGTGTTGGAAGCGTCCATGATTATTGGCTTGAGGGAGCATGTGGAACCATGTCCAATTAAACTTTGAGGAAACAAATCAAATTATTTCCTATGTATAGATATTTATTCATTTTTTAAAATGAAGATGAGAATAAACTATTTACTACTTATAAAGATTCTATACTCCATATTTATTTTTAGAATAAAGAGTTTCCTACATGTTATTTTTCAAACCAGGCAACTCCTAGGTGAAGCATATTAAGCTGGTTAAGAGTTTAGTTAAAAAAAAAAAATTAGCTAATACAACTTATCACCATTGTCAGATAATTAGCCATATGTTATGCATCACTTAGTTTCAGAATGGTAGCTCACCTGACTTCTAGCTTTGCTGGTCTCAGAGTTCATGGTCCAGCCTTGGGTTGCACTATGCAATGTACATACCTGTGTTACAGAAATAGATAAGAAAAAAAATGAGAAGATGCTGGTGAGGAACGCTTTTCCAAGTCTTTCCATGAAGGTTGGTGGAGAGAAATTCCAATTTATATTTCATTACTTGGGAATCTTAATTAATACCATTATTCAGGTTTGCATCAGAGATTTTTAAAAAAGGTATCTGTCAAAGTATTGCTTAAGTTAATCAACCATTTTGACCAAAATACCAATTTTAATCAAGTGCTCTACCAAAAAATATTAGTCTCATTAAGTCTTACAACCCACTTTTGTTTGACTACGATTCTGAAAATACTAGAAATCTTCAGCAATTTTAACATCCCTTGTAGAAAGATTCTGTTAAAATATTTAAGAATTTCTCCACTCTTCCTTTCTGATTTCCCAAATCAACAACCCCCCCCATTTTGACCCAAATGTGAACCCAGTGCTTCCAAATAAAGCTGAAAACTTTTAGAAATGTAAAATCTTTTTTTTTCTTTAACCCAATGACGAATTAGAAACTGCTGATTCTGCATCCATTTTAAATTAAAATTAAGATACAATTTAGCTACCTCAGTGAGTGCTAAAAAGAGACTAGTCATTTTCCAATCCCATACTTTCTGCTACAAAGGTTGCCTAACCATTGGGATTTGTGAACTAAAGAGGACAGAAGGGAAAAGAAAGAGAGATTGTGCTCATCATTGAAAAGGAGGCTATGAGTGGATCTGGTTGACATCTTTGCTTTCTGGTGACATACTGGGCAAGGTTGAGGTCCACTATGAAAATGATCAACTATGAATGGAGATGGGGTTGGGTGGGGTGGATGTGGTCCCGTTCTTGTTGTATATTTGTTTGGGGAAACTACTGATGCTCCTGGCAAGAACTGGATCCTGTGCTAACATTTTATTTGCAAGTAATGCTATAATGCCAAGGTGCAAACTTGGCTTGGGGTCTGTGTACAGCCCATCAGACTTATTTGTTTGATCTTCACAATCTTAAAAAAAAAAATTGAGCCAACATTTAAAGATCAGGTGATTTCACATAAACACTCTCAGTTCTGGCTTTCTTGAAAAATCAGAATAAGAAAAATCAGGTAAGACAACAATGGTTTGCATTGCCCACAAGCTCTAATTGCCTAGAACTGAGTAGCAGCTGTCCACCCCGAGTGTGTCCATCATTTATAGCTCTTTTCCTTGACATTGAGTTTCATTTGCCATTTAGCATCATGCTCGAGCTGTTTTTCTTAGTAATAGAGAAATACCATATCTTGAAGGTAAAAAAAAATGAAAGGCAGGCTGAGAACTTTCTTCTCCCAAGATAAATGACAGACCACGTTTATTTATGCAAGTGAAAAAATCCATATGTTTAATAAGCAAACAAGTTGGATCTGTGTCAAAAGAAGATAATTTAAGGCATCTAGCCATCCTACTAATTAATGTTACCCTCATGGCCCATGTAGGTGTTGAACTTTGCAGCCCCGAATTATTACATTCTCTGCATCAGTGATTCTCAACAAAAGAGTATAGAGGAATATCAGAATCATCAAGTGGTTTTTTCAAAATACACTTCCTTCTACATGGACAGTTCGGGGATGCATGCCCCTCTGGAGGCTTTATCTGATTGTGGAAGCTGTCTAGGAGATTCTGATATAATTATCTGGTGGAGAACTCTATATCTGATCTTTAGATGAGACCTATTGAAAGGCACCCTGATATCTTTTTTCCAATTTCTCTCCCCTGTCCCATCCCAAAATAAAATGCCCAATAGCCCAACAACTCAGGCATCATGCCCACCACCCACAATGGAGCTAAAGTTATGTGTGTAAATGGTGAGAAGCTGCCAACAAGCCCCTTCTGACTGTGAAGTTCTTGCTTCAGATGATGTGTGTGGGTCAGAGTTGGGGTAAAACTATTTGACACCTTTGAAAATGTGTTAGGACAACTGGCTAGAAATCAGGATGTCTCCAGATGAGTGGTTCACAAATTTGAGAACCTGGGGCACTTATTAAAATTATCAATGCCCGGGCCTTGCCACTGTTCTATTTAGTACTTCTGGTGTGGGTGTTGCTCTCAGCTTAAACCAACAAACTGACCATGGCCAGAGTCCACATCCCCCACAGCAATCAGCCCCAAACAGCCATGATCTGATCAATTAACTGCCAGCTTCCCTAATTTTTGTCCCTGCTCCCAATTTAGCACTAACTAGAGAAATCTAAATGTGTTTTCCTAACCAAATGCATATGATATCCCACTTCCAGTTAGTTCTTCCAGCTTTCCCATGCCAACAACCTCCAATTAAGGCATGCCAGAATCCTTCCCTTTTTCACTATCACCTTCTACACTGCCCTGCCTGCCTTTGTGTTTCTGCCAAATGCCAATGATGGTGGCTGACTCACTTGCAATAGTAAGTTCTGAATAAATAGACTTTGCCTGTTCTCATTTGGGTGGTCTTTATTTTTACAGGTTCCAGGAAACAATATTTTCAGCAGGCTCTCCAGATAATTCTGCCACATACTAACATTTAAGAACCATTGCTAGAAACCACTCTTAGGTTTCCCAAATTTTACAAGAATCACGTGCACATATGTGTGTGGGGAAAGGACACAGATTCTCATGTACCACCCCAAGCCCCAATTGAAACAGTCTCTGGGAAGTGGGTTTGGATTTTCTTTCTTTTTTTTTTTTTAATAAGCCTCTTCCTCTAGGTGATACTTATCGTCCAGCAAAGGCATTTGGGAGCTGCTGGACTATGCTACTGTTCACAGGCTTGCACCAGGTTGGCAGAATACAAAGCACCTAGAAAGCTAATTATAAATCAAAATTGGCAGGCACCACCCCTGGAGATTCTGATGTTGTTAGTCTGGGCTCTCCCAGTGATTCTGGGAAGCAGGGCTCTACCTGTGTGATCCTCAAACAGCAGTGTGCATACAAAGTCCCTGGAGATCTTATGGAAATGCAAGTTCTGAGTCAGTGGTCTGAAGTAGGGCTGAAATTCTGCATATCTAACAAGCTCCCATATGATGTTTCTGTGGCTGGTCTGCTAATGACACTTGGAGCAGTCAATGTTGGCTGCACACTAAAACCAAATGGGGAAACAGCCTCGAGGGTAAGACTCGGGCACCAGGAGATCTCACCACACAGCCAAAATCACTGGTTCATCTGCCCACTGCTTAACCACATGATGGGAGCAGTGTTTTTACAGGAATGGTACACAAGCCATCTGAGTAGAACTCTGGTGAACTTGGCCCTGACATGTCACTCACTCCTCAGCATGGCTTTGTGGCTCTTGCACTTTCCTGTGGGCCTGAGGATGCCTAGAGGCACACTGAATGCACTGAAGAGAGCTTGTTCCATGGAATTCCTGTTGAACCACCTGTTGTCAGCTTTCAGGGACTTCCTGCTGAGGGAGAGGTGTAATGATAACCCAGAATATCTCATGTGCCCAACAGCTGGGAAAGCGAATGCTGAGAGAGAATGGTCTTCAATTACTGAGGGAATTTCCGTAAGGTAAATCTGTTTTTAACTTTGGGGTGAGTATGATTGGGTTCTACCGGTTAAGGGGGGAAAAAAAAGACACCCAAACCCCCTTGGTGGTCAGATCTGCTTATTTTTCATCTTCCTTTGCTGGGGTTTCATGACTGATTATAAGGGTAAGAGAGATGATAGTGTTGTTGATGAGAAGGCAGATTTGGATGGGTTATAATTACAATTTACCCTTCACCAGATGGCTTCATCCTGTTGCCAGGCATTTGATGAGCTATTTCATGAAGACTATGTGAGATGGGTTAATGCCTGAAAGCCTGTGGATTTGAGTGGACCAATGTGAAGGTCCTTAACAGATCCTTAGATGCTTGACTCGTTTTTGCTTAGCAGATAAATAACCTGGTGCATAATAAAATCTAAGAGAGCTATTCCAGAAGAAAACTACTCATACTCAAGGACTATGTGGGTTTCAAGCAAGCAAGGATGACAGCAGATAGCAAATTTGTAATAACAGACCTGGAACCATTTTATCATGAGGTCATGGACACAAGTTTTTAAAAACCATCTATCCAAAATGCATCATAATAAATCAATCATAAAATTCTCCTGGCTGATAAACATGTCAATCTGCCTATGCTCTGTAATTATCCATAGCAAAACATCCTCTGTATAATGAATGGCTGTTGTTTTCAACCATGTCTTAATATATAAACAAAAGGTATTCCTAAGAAATATTCAGACATCTAAAGCCTGGGTCATGTTAGTGACAGAGGCTCTATGGTGAGTGAGCCCAGAGGTTCTTTGTAATTACCATGATGCATGGCCTTAATGCCCAGGCAGAGGTTTTCAGGTTAGCTGGGGGAGGCAGAAGAATGCCCATGGGAAAAAAATTCTTCATCTACGGACGAATGCGCATCTGGTTTCAGAGGAACAAGATAGCTCTCAATAATTCTGATAGGCAGTGGTGGGCCTAGTGGACATGCATCACAGATATATATACACACACACATACATATACACACATTTACAATATTATAATATCATATATTATATTATGATATAATATATAATAATATATGTAACTTATACATTTATAACATATATATAATATACCATTCACTTTTACTTTAACAACGAATTTAATGTTTTTGGAACAGAGAGGTCTCAAAGATAAAATGGATACTAGCAGATGGTGATAGAGACACTCCAGACCAACCAAAGAAAACAAATTTTAAATGAAAGTCTTGCATTATCACATAGTAGTAGATCTGTCTTATCTCACCATTATATTTTAATACCCTAGGAGATATAGAACAAGGGAAAAACCTAGCAAAGACACTGAATATAGAGATAAGAAAAACAGTCTGGGGAATTTCTAACGACTGCCTTATCAGTGGGTATTAGATTGAGAAACACACTACTGGACTGCGCATACCTTGCCCTACCTCATCCCCACCATCTGCCCCTATGGGCAGATACTCAAGGAGCCCAACACCATCCCCGTGATGGGAACTTCCTTTTGAGCGGTTGGGCCTGCTGTTCCCCTGTACCCACCACACAACAGCATGTCTCTTTCCATTCAGACCCAACTTTGAGAAAAGGCACAGATGTGAGTGAGAAATGGCTGGGCCACACTGTGTTCTGCGATATGTGGTCACCCTAGGAAAAGCCTGGGAACTGTGAAGGCTCGGGTACCACATATATAAACATGAGAGCTGCAGATTAGAGCTGACTCCCTTTTACCTTCAGAGAACAGATGAGAAGGCTCATCTCAGTCCAGCAACTCCTTCAGGAGATTTCTGGCCAAGCCCAAGAACTTGGGGCAGGAGCAGTCAGAATTGCCTTTAAGTCCAAGTTGGAAAAGGGGAGCTGGCTAGGTACTCTCACCTCTTAAAAGTCTGTGGATAGATATCAGGCCTGGATAGCTCCTCTCTAAAGTTTCAGTTAACTAAAAAATAATAATATAATAAAATTTACAAACAAAGGCCCTAAGGAAAAAGTCAAGTAAAGCACATTATTTGAAGACTCAGAAAGAGTATATATTTGCAAATTAGTTGCTATAGGAAGCAGAATTAAAAAAAATAAAAGACACCTGTTGGAGTGCTCATTGACAAACCGAAAGCTCTCAGGGGTCAGAACACTGTGCTCCATCTCTTAACATCATGTCGATCTAACACTCTATGGGAACCCAGCGGCCCCTGCTGGGCTCCTGTAAGTAGACCTGTCTCCCCCAGAGACCGGCAGACAGAAGGCAGTGGCCAGCAGAGAAATCAGATGCAGCTGTGGGAAGCGAGGAACAGTAAAAGCAAAGGGAGGGAGGCCGAGGTGTTAATCCAGGAAGCAATTTCTTTTCTTATCTCCTCACACTTGTCATACTTTTTGATACATTTCTATTGACCTTGGACCACATAGAATATTAAACTTCCTGAATTTATTTTTGAATGGTTTTGTATCCGGAGATTCCTTATTCTACTACATCGGTATGAAGCGTAGCATTTCCTCAACCCTTCTTTTCTTAAGGATAGATTTTTTTTTTTAAGATTTTATTTATTTATTTGACAGAGAGAGACACAGTGAGAGAGGGAACACAAGCAGGGGCAGAGGGAGAGGGAGAAGCAGGCTTCCCGCTGAGCAGGGAGCCCGATGTGGGGCTCGATCCCAGGACTCTGGGATCATGACCTGAGCCGAAGGCAGATGCTTAACGACTGAGCCACCCATGCGCCCCACTTAGGGATAGATTTAACAATAAATTAACACAGTCTTTTCTGGCATTGAGGTTGAGACAATAGTATTACTGTTTCTTTATGATTTAAGCATTGCACTAGCTTTTTAAAATAAGGATTCCCATATAGGTCTCATAACAACCCACAAGTAGGTGTAAAATCCCTACTTTGTGGCTTGGGCAACTGGCTCCCAGGAGGGTTATGTAACTTGCTCAAGGTCACATGGAGAAGTCAGAATTTGAACTGAGGTCTACTTTACTCTAAAGCCCTTTCTGCCATAACCATGCTCTCTCGAAACAACACACTGCCAAGAGTCGATGGTTTTTCTCTACAGCTTCCCTATCTTCTGGTTAAATTGGTCTGTTAGGCAGAATTACAGTTCTCAGTTATTTCCCCTAATGGCTCCCTTTTCTAACTCCCCTGGGTCACTTTGCTGTGCCTATCTGAGCCTGGACTCTGAAATTTACTTTTCCCTTGGCACACATTCTCTCTTTGAGCTAGTAACAATTGGCTGGCGATTGTCAGCCAATTATTAGCTAATTACTACCTAGCAATTCACTAGGTAAAGAGAGGAAGAACTTTAGGTAATATTAAGGAAAGAATAATTTGCCCCTACTTTTCAGTCTCTGTCTCAAAAGAAACTTAAAAAAAAAAAAAATCATTACCCAAACCAGTATTACTCACCTTGATAAGTCACCTCATTTACTAGATGTGATTTCAAATGATTTTCTAAGAAAATCAAATCTACTTTCAAAGGGCAAAAATTTGGCATAATTCAGATATTCAAAAGAATGAGCTGTAGGTTCTGAAGGCAATGCAAAGTCAGTCCAAAAATAAAGTCTGAGATGGTTGGAATAAATATGTTTTTCAGAGTGAGCACTTTGAAAGTGAACATTCTTTTGCATACAGGTTTTCTGTATGTTATTAAAAACTTGGAGTCATTTTCTTTCCAATAAATACTGTTTTATGCCTAAGTTAGACAGAGTTGGCTTATGTTACTTACAATTGAAAATACTAATTAAGCATCTGCCTTCGACTCAGGTCATGATCCCAGGGTCCTGGGATCGAGCCCCGCATCGGCCTCCCTGCTCCGTGGGAAGCCTGCTTCTCCCTCTCCCATTCCCCCTGCTTGTGTTCCCTCTCTCACTGTGTCTCTCTCTGTCAAATAAATAAATAAAATCTTTAAAAAGAATACTAATTAATACAAAATTTCAAACCTAAAGTGAGGTGTTCAAATAATAGAACTTGAAGGATGATCTTAAATATAAAACTTGGTTTACTTGAGGTATGGAAGGAAGCCTGCACTATGGTTCATTCTGTCCTGATTCAGACCCATTTAATGCATTACAGGAAAAAAAAAAAAGGTTAGACTGTTAACTATTTATTGGGATTGAGATCATATACCTCACATGGAACTTCAGGGGACCTAGCAAAACATGTCAGATTATTCAAGGATATTGGTTATTTCTTGCGGCTTTCAGCAAGGGTGATGCTCAAAATATGGTTAACAACTGGTACATCCCCAGGGCTCCCCAGTCAGAATGGATGCCAGGTATGGAGCTAGACCCTGACACTCTGCTGGGCCCCATGCTGACCCTTTAGTTGGTTGTGGTGTCCTCTACCATGCCCTGGGGAGGAGCCAGGGCACCAGGGAAGGGAGGAGGGTAGTGAAAGGACTGGAAAGAGGCATAAGGCTGTAGCTGTTTCAGTTTTGGTCCTACAGTGAACTGGTTAAATATCACTCTGGCTTTCAGGAAGAAATAAGGTCTTGTCCAAGTTGACCCATGTGATAGAAGCAGAGAGAGAGCCGAATGCAGCTGACCTTGCTCCTGTGACCTGTAATCCAGGACTTATGAGGGTGAGTTGAATTCTCAGTGTGAATAAAAGCAGAGTGATGATGGAAACAGTGAACATGAAGGAGAGCCCAGGATTGTCCTCACAAATGGGAGAATCTGCTCCCTGGTCCTTCTCCCACCGCAAAGGGCTCCTCTGTGCTTTTCCTTTGTGCTACCTGATGCAAGACTGGAATCTGGCTGCTCTGCAGAAAAGAGGGAACTTAACCCCAAGCCCCTAAAAGTGTCCTACTGTGCATGTTATGCCTATCAGAAGTGATCATTTTCCCACCGTTAAATACTCGCCAGTGGGTTACACGCTGGGATGGGAAAGAGCTGGCTCTGCCTTCCTGTCTGGCTTTTGCTTTAGTCTGTGCCATGCCAGTGCAGGATGAAGTTTGGTCGAGTGCTCAGAGCCCCCAGGCCTGTTGCAAAGAGATGGAAACTGCAAGGGAATGAAGTATGGCCCAGAGTTAAGGATCATGATTTTTAAATTTGTTGCTTTGGCTATAAATTTCCCCAGGAATTGAACAGACTGGCAGCTGAATAGGGTTTTAAGGAAGTTTAATGAAGAAAACCTAGCTTAGAAAAAAGCCTATGATACTGAACTCCTAAAACAATTCTCAGTCTCCAAAATCACCAGGAAGGGAATGCTCAAAGCAGCTCCCTGAAGAGGAGTCATCCCTGCATACTTCTTAGCCATGGTCCTGGAGGTCAAACAGATATAGGGAATCTCACCAGGAAGAGACTCAGGAAGCCACACTGGCCAAACAGGCACAGAAGCAGAGGGCAGGCTATGGACCAGGATGGTGAGTCTCATGCATTTTCAGCTTCCCCATTTATAGATGGGAGCTTCTATTGTGGTTTTCCTGCTTTTCCTCTACTACTGATTATTTGGCATGTTGGGGGTGCTTAAATTTATTAATTGGTTATAAATTGACAGACTAAAAGAAGCCATAACCAGATTATACCCATCACCCAGGGGTCCTGGTCTTGAACCTAGATTGGATATGATTTGGGTGATCTTCCTTTCAGAGGATGGTAGTGATTTCACACGGGACAGTTGTGTTACACTGGGAATTCTGGAATTGTAAGTATTGGAATAGAGGTTAGTGTAATCCCTGGGCAGCCACAAGGCGGAATGTCATAGACTGTGGTAGTTGTATTTATCAGCCCAGCAAACTTTCCTTCCTCCTTTATGTATTAAGAGCTTCTGCTCTGCTGGCTAACAAAGTGACCAGTGAGACGTCGGTCCTTGATTGCCCCAGTCCAGTGTGGCTGTGCTGTCCTGTCTTACCACTCCTGCCCCAGGCCTGGCCAATCATGAGCCTCCCTTGCCCTGTGAAGTGATTTATTCTGGTGTGGTCACATGACCCAAGCAAACACGGAGAGAAATAAACTTTCCCTGCTGACGGTGGTTTGCTGACCCTGGTCCCCTCCACATGGAGAAGAAATAAGAACTGGACAATGACAATACTAGTGATGCTGAACACCCAGTGTTATATCATTAGTCCCCGGTTCTTAGTTTTCATAGCTTTTCCAAAGTTTTTGTGAGCTACCTCTGTATCTTTCTTTATATATATATTCTATGTATTTGAATATCCATAATTATACATCTTTTATACATATAATTCTCTATATAATAATATAATATATAGGAGGTTAGTTTCCTTCATTTGCAACCAAAAAGTACCATGTAATGTAAACTTGAATTCTATAACTAGCAATAGAATGATCAAAATGACCCCCAAAATGTGCAACCCTCCTATAACATATATTATTTAAATAAATCTGCCATTATGTCTAGAGAGTTATACACAGAATGCCATGAGAGAGTAAAAGCTGCTATAATGCAGGTGACATTTCTATATGTCAAAAGTAAGAAAATATTTTAGAATTTATTTAGCAATTTATTCAAAGCACTTTCACACCTCAATTAATTTTCACCAAAAAAGGAATATAATACAAGTCAGCTAGTGATAGTAATAGCAATTATTTATTAAGCACTTACTAAGTGGTAGGTGTTACTAGACACTGCATTGTAAGGGTTTGGGTTCTAGTTTACAAATGGGGAACTGAGGTTCAGAGAGGTTCAGTAATTTTACCAATTCACAGTCAGTGGGTGGCAGGGCGAGGTCTGAAGTCCACATTGGATGCTTCTAAAATTTGTGTGCTTTACCCCATACTGCATGGCATTTCTTCTCTACATACTAGGATCCCATCTTTCCAATAAGAAGCCAGAGTAACTACTTGACCTATTTGACCCGGTACCTTAGAAATGGAGTGGTCTGGAAAGAGAAGGCGGCTGAGACAGAATGCAGGACAGAAGAAGTTATCGCATGTTGTCAGGTAATGTTCATTGATCCCTACAGTGGGGCAGCTTTTCAGTTTGCAAAGCTTTTCTGTGTTGCCTCAGTACAAAGGCATCTGAGAACAGATTGTGAACAGCAAAGAGAATTTTCTCTAGAAATCAGGAAGAAGGAAAACTAAAGAGTGGTGAGGGCCAGGAAGGGGGTAGTGCATAATCACAAGCAGGTGCTGTCTATGAGCAGCAGCTTTCTGGGGCAAGAGTGGCAGGACAGAACAGCATAGCCACGTTGGACTGGGGCAATCAAGGCCAGATGCCTCCCGTCATTAGTGGGAGCACTGCATTGATTGGTGCTGCCAAATGCTCACAGGGCCTGGAGGACCACCCGTGAGGCCTGCTGGCTGCTACTGATTATCTGCTGAGTGGTCTTCCCTGCTGCAGAGCGAAGGAAGGCTGCAGGGAGGCTGAGGGAGGAAGGCAGCTTTCCCCTTCCACCCACGGCAGGCACAGCAGCCTTTAACCAGAAATACAAATGCCTTAGACTTAGGGGAGCTGCAAATTCTTTGCTAATTTCCTTACTTGCACTGCTCTGCTCTGTTCTTGCTCAAAACTAATCTGAGAAGTAACATATACTTTTATTTACATATTTTCCAGCCTGATCACACCCCAAAGGCTAAGGAAATCAAGGACCCAAGATAAAGAGGCTTCTTCCTTTCTTCTGGATTATATCCAGAGTGTTATTAAGAAACTTGGCATCTCTGCCAAATCTTGCTTTTAGAAACAAGATGCACTTTGGCTAATTATTTTTACCTAATGAAAAATGTCTGCTTGAACTGGACTCATTTCCCCCCGGGGTTCTGGTCTCTCTAGGAAATAAAGGAAAACCTGACATTTTTTTTCCTTGCACAGGCTGGAGACATATTTATTTTGCAGTTGACACAAAAGGATCCTTTGTGACATCCTTGCTTGAGGGCACATTTCCAACTCTAACCATGTTATTAGCCATACCCTTTGGAGAATTAGTAACACATAGCTGGGAAGGGAATAAAAACACTGATTCAATAATTTGAGCTCAGGAAACATGACTGAGTCAGAAATAAGAAGGAATGTGCAATGTCAGGCTCTGAACAAGATTAGGGAGAGAAACTGGTAAGCCAGAGGGAAATCACACTCTGTCAGACCCAACCAACTATCTCATGTCCCTGCTGTAGCCTCTGATGTCAGCACTGAGCCCCAAGAAATGAGTGGCTTTAATGAATAGTGGTGAATCGGTTCAGTTAAAGAATCCAGTGGCCTCGACTTCTAGTTCAAAATGGCAGTGAACAGCAGTTTCTTTATGACTCTTTCAAACTTTGCATTAAAAGACCCAAGAAGGAAACTTAGAGAAATACACAACGCCAGAAAATTCAAAGCAAGAGGCAGATTAGTGCCAGAATCTTGGAGGAATTTTTACAAATTACAAGGCAAATTACAAGGCAAATTACAATAAATTACTTTTGAAAACAAAGCAAAAACAAGGACTTCATTTCATCATACAGACACATCCTGAAGAGAGATAAGCAGACGCTCTGTACCATGCCTGCTACCTATCTTGGCTTGCAGAACCAGAGTCTGGAACTCATGGATAGTGGATTTTGAGGTAGCTTGAGCACTCTTCTCGTTTCCACCCTTCACCCTCCCATCATGGTACTCAACTTTCCATAATCAGCAACTACTAGAAAATGAGTAAGCACAAATGTGGGTGGTATTGGTTGGCCCAAAGAATTCCGGGAGACACAGCCCCATTTGTACAGCACCTTGTAACAGATGGGCTCACCCATGAGTCTAGGGTGCCAGGGACCTAGGTGGAAATTGAAGATACCACTTTGGTCCAGTAGAGGCTACTCTAGTGATAATAGGTCACTTTTTAATTGAGATTTAAAAATGTATTAACATAGGGGATGTAGTATTTTCTTCTGTGTGTGGTGTATGTGTTATATTTCTCAAGTTTTACTAGCAGAAATTTTCCTATCTTAATACAATGAATTAAGTAGCTTTCATCTTAGTATATGTTTCAGGATATTTTATATATAGCATGGGAATTGCCTGTTCCTTGAAAGGGTTGAAAGGATAAGAGAATACAAAAATGCTCAACATTTTTTGGATATGGTTCTCAAATTTTAAATATTTCTTCTATCATTATTACTCATGCAATTTAAGTTTCTACTACTTCTTAGCTGATTATTATAATTTACACTTAAATATTATGATTCATCAAGATTTTTAAATTTTATTAGTGTAGACTTGGTACACAATGTGCCCTGCCTTACTGAATTGTTTAGGAATGGTTCTTTGATTAATAGGCCCCTCAATGCTGACACGTGTCTCCAATAAATATCCATTTGGTCCAAATTAGTGTGAGGAAGAATCGGGATCTGGATCAGGATCTTACATTCAAAGATACCTGCTGTCTTGAAATCCACTTGGTGTAAATCTAGAGTCAGGTGGACTGTTACTTTCAGTTAAATAGGCAGCCAGAAAACTCCTTGCTTTTTACTGAAAGTTAATTCTTTAGGGTTTCCCAGTTCCTTGTCACTTCCAGGTGTTGGTTTTTTTTAGCACTACTTAGCCTGGACATTTATGTGTGAAGTGGCCCCACTAAATAGAGGGTAAGTTCTGAGACAACCAGAGGGGAGGCGGTGAAGTCTCCCCTGTCATCTCCCCAGTCTCTAAATATCCAAGTGTCCCAGGCTTCAGTGCTCTCTCTGTTTCCTATTTACCCTCACTCCATAGGTGATCTCATTCAGATCCATGGCTTAAATGCCATTTATACATCAATGATTCTCAAATTTTTACCTCTCTCCCTTACACTCATACCTCTTATGCCCAACTACTTTCTTGACCTCTTCACTTTGATATATAATAGATATCTCAAAATATGTCCAAAACTGAACCCCCTTTTCCAGTTTTATTAGGGCACTGGACTCTTGTGCAGTTGAAAATCCATACATGACTTTTGACTCCTCCAAAACTTAACTACTAATAGCCTACTGTTGACTGGAAGTCTCACCAATAACATAAATAGTTAATAATTAGCACATATTTTGTATATTATATGTGTTATATACTGTATTCTTACAAGAAAGTAAGCTAGAGGAATGAAAATGTTATTGAGAAAAATCATAAGGAAGAGAAAATAGACTTACAGTACTGTACCATACTTATATAAAAAAAGCCCACATATAAGTGGACCTGCGCAGTTCAAACCCATATTGTTCAAGAGTCAACTGTAGATACAAAGAGAGAGGGAGAGAGAGAGAAAGAGAGAAGGAAAAGAAAAAAAAAGTGTTTTTTTTTTCCTTGTGATGAGAACTCTTAGGATTTACTCTCTTAACTTTTATATGCACCTTCAGCAATGTTGATGATAGTCACCATGTTGTACATTACACCCTAGTACTTATTTCTGTTAGAACTGGAAGTTTTTGCCTTTTGACCATCTTCCTCCAATTGAACTCCTGATTTCCTTGTCCCGAGTCTCCTGCTCCTTGAGTTTTCCCTACTTCAGTAAATGGAACTCCATTTTAAGAATTTCTCAGGAAAAAAAAAAAAGAATTGCTCAGGACAAAAATCTTGGAGTTGCCCTTAACTTGGCTCTGACTCTCACACAGATATCCAATCCATTGGTAAATCCAGTTGGCTCTTCCTTCATGACATACCCAGAATAAGACCTTTTCTCACTATCTGTATGTGGTGGCTCAAGCCACCATTATTTTTTAGAATATTGCAGTAATCTGACAGGTCTCCCTGCTTCTGCCCCTGCCTTCTTCTCAATCAATTTTCCACATAACAACTAGAGGGATTAATTTTAAAACAAAGTCTGATAAAGTCACTCCTCTGCCCCAAACCTACCAGTGGCTTCTCATCTCACTGAGAGTAAAATCCAAAGTCCTTGCCAGGCCCCCCACAGCCCAGCCTCGGGCCACATCTATGAATTCCTTCCTTCCCTCCACTGCAGCCTCACGGGTTTCCTTCCCATGCCTCACACAACCAACCAGACTCCTATCTTGGGCATTTGCACTTGCTGTTCCACCTGTTTGGGAAGTTCTTCTACCAGATCCCTCGTGGGTGACTTTTTCATTCCTTTAGATAGCTCCACATTCAGTCCTTCTCTGGAAGGACTTTCCTAATCCCTTTGTGTGAAGTCACGCACTCTCCAAGTCATCTTGTGCTCTCTTCCCTCTCTGCCTTATTTTCCTACATACCACCTAACACGTGAGGTTTTAATCTACTTGGATATAGTCTCTCTCTGAGGGACTTCACAAGAGCAGGGACTTTGTTGTGTCACTCCTAGAGTTTCAGCACTACACTCATAGGAAGCTTCCAGTAAATATTTGTTGAATGAATAAATAAGGATCTACAACCAGTTCTGTGCTCTGGCCCTCATTATACAATGAGGAGGGCAGGCTCCTGGGTCAATTGGGGGTATCTGGGGCAGCTGGCCCCATACCTGGCCCTGTCCAACTCCCTTCCTTTATTCAAATGCACCCTATCCCACCAGTTCTCAGTGTCTCTCACTAAAGAGAACCCTACTGTGTAGTCTCTACCCCTGCACCTTGCCTTAGTGATTGTGGATGAGTTCTCATAGAGTTGGATGAGTTTTTCAAGTCACTAATTCCAGAATTTAAATACATACTTTTCATTTTTTCCCTATAACTGAACTTAAGTTAGCTGTCAAGACTGTATTTCCACTAATGGTTGAAAACTTAATCTTGCCAATTCAAGGTAGCTCAGATACTTCTAGTTCTAAGGCAATTCAAGATTTTATCTCTCCTTTTATTTTTGTCCTTCTCCTTGGGAAAAGGTTGGGGGTGGGGAGGCTGAGCTATCTCTAGACACATGCGAGGGGGGGAGGGAAACTCTGCTCTATAAGCTAACCACTCTCCCTGCTGATCCATGCTCATTTCTACACATGTTCCTACCTTGCCCTCAGGCCATAGGTACAGTGCATGTTGCACCTTCCTCAGCCTAAGCACAGACCCCTTTGGAATGCAGCTCTCTCAGAATTTCTGTACAACCTTTGGGGGCTCAGGAACTCTAGACTGGAAATTAAAGATATATCCTGGTTTTATGGGGCCTGAACTTTATGTAATTTGGGGGGGTTTCTTGTAAGAAAAAAACTTACAAAAATAGAAACAAGTGACTTTTTACTCAGAATGGATAATCACAAGTTGTACATTTAGAAAGCCAACATATCATAGCCATCACAAAATCTAGAAAAATACTTTTAATTAATTACTGTCAGCTCAGTAATAATTTTGTCTTATTTTTTGGCATATCCTTCAATTGTCTCTTACAAGACAACAATTTTAGAATATTGTTTCTTTGAGTAGAACAATAGGATAATTCAGTCTTTCCTTTAGTGTGGTTGATAAAACATGTGGCCTCACACATAGACACACTCTCTGTAGCTTGTGCTACAAACAAAGATATCCTTTTTTTAAAAAAATATTTTAGGGGCACCTGTGTGGCTCAGATGGTTAAGCATCTGCCTTCAGCTCAGGTCGTGATCCCAGGGTCCTGGGATCGAGTCCCGCATCGGGCTCCCTGCTCCTTGGAAGCCTGCTTCTCCCTCTGCCTCTCTCTCTCTCTCTGTCTCTCATGAATAAATAAATAAAATCTTTAAAAAAAATTTTTAGGAACATGGAAAAGATGGCAGCAGAGTAGGTGCCTTATTCCAACTGGTCCCTGGAATTGAGCTGGATATCTATCAGACCACTCTGAACACCCACGAAATCAGCCTGAGATGTAAGAAGACAGATCTGGATCTGTACAAACAATATTGCAGGTGGTTGGTTGAGGTATGAATTGGGGAGCCATGATTTTGCAGGCAGATATTGGAGGATAAACAGAAGGGGTAGGGAGCTGAGCTGTGGGGATCCTACACTGCCAGTGAGGGGTAGCCTACCATGCTGGGAACAGGGCACAGACTCGCAGAGGTAGTGACAGGGAAAGGACTTCAGGGCAGCCTCCAGGACTGAAACCAGAGCAGTGGGGCTGCACATGCAAACTGGGGGTGGCTGGCAGTTTTAGAAGCACAAAGGGCAGAGACGTGCCCCCACCTGGAGGCGAGGACTGGGAGCACTCCTGAGGGATGCACAACCCAGGACGCTGCAGTTTATAGCAGCACAGAGAGAAACAGAGATAGTGTGGCTAGGAGAGCTCACTGAAGAACAGACTGTGATCTCCCCGCTCTGAGGCAGAGGGTTAGAAACGATCTCTTCTGCTCTGACTCTTGGAAGAGATGCAGAAAGCTGCCAGGGAAAGCCACCAGAGAACAAAAGCCCCAAAAAACTGGTTTTCACTGAGCCCATCCCCCGCCACAGGGGGCAGGGCAACTCTGCCCAAACAGGGTTGCCTGAGTAACAGTGCGGCAGGCCCCTCCCCCAGAAAACAGGCTGGGAGAACAAGAGGCCAGCAACCTTAAGGTCCCAAGCATCTTGCTTGGGTTGTGGTCAATAATTTGGACTCTATACATTCCCTCAACCCACCCCTCAACAGAATGACTAGGAGGAGGAACCCCCAAAATAGGAAAGACTCAGAGACTATGACTTATGCCACAGATTTACAAATGGATACAGATATAACCAAGATGTCAGAGACGGAATTCAGGCTAGCAGTTGTGAAGACAATAGCCAGAATGGAGAAATCGATTAATGGCAACATAGAGTCTCTAAGGGCAGAAGTGAAAGCTGAATTGGCAGAACTTAAAAATGCTATCGATGAGCTCCAAACTACTCTAGATAATCTAACAGCTAGGGTAAACGAGGCAGAAGAACGAATTAGTGATCTAGAAGACCAATTAATAGACAAGAAGGAAAAAGAAGAGGCCAGGGAAAAACAACTCAAAATCCATGAAAACAGAATCAGAGAAATAAGTGACACCATGAAGCGTTCCAAGGTCAGAATTATTGGGATCCCTGAGGGGGTGGAGAGAGAGAGAGGACTAGAAGATATATTTGAGCAAATCGTAGCTGAGAACTTCCCTAATCTGGGGAATGAAACAAACATTCGTGTCCTACAGGCAGAGAGGACCCATCCCAAGATCAAGGAAAACAGGTCAACGCCCCGGCATGTAACAGTAAAACTCGCAAATCTTAGAACCAAGGAAACCATCTTAAGGGCAGTTAGGGGGAAGAGGTTCCTTACAAACAGAGGGAGGAACATCAGAATAATGTCAGACCTATCCACAGAGATCTGGCAAGCCAGAAAGGGCTGGCAAGACATATTCAGGGTACTAAACGAGAAGAACATGCAGCCAAGAATACTTTATCTGGCAAGGCTCTCATTTAGAACGGATGGAGAGATGCAGAGCTTCCACGACTGGCAGAAACTAAAAGAATATGTGACCACTAAGCCGGCCCTGCAAGAAATATTAAGGGGGGTTCTATAAAAGGAGAAAGACCCCAACAGTGATATAGAACAGAAATTTACAGGGACAATCTATAGAAACAAGGTCTTCACAGGCAACATGGTGACAATTAATTCATATCTTTCAATAATCACTCCCAATGTGAAGAGCCTAAATGCTCCCATAAAATGGCACAGGGTTGCAGATTGGATAAAAAAACATGACCCATCCATATGCTTCTACAAGAGACTTTTTTTGAACCTAAAGATACATCCAGACTGAAAGTGAAAGGATGGAGCTCCATCTTCCATGCCAGTGGACGTCAAAAGAAAGCTGGGGTAGCAATTCTTATACCAGACAAATTAGATTTTAAATTAAAGACTCTAGTCAGAGACACAGAAGGACACTATATCATTCTTAAAGGGTCTATCCCACAAGAAGATCTAACAACTGTAAATATCTATGCCCCCAACATGGGAGCAGCCATCTACATAAGCTGACTTTTAACCAAAATAAAGAGTCATATTGATAACAATACATTAATTGTAGGAGACCTCAATACTCCACTCTCAGCAGATCATCTAAGAAGAAAATCGACAAAGAAACAAGAGCTTTGAGTGACACACTGGACCAGATGGACCTCATAGATATATACAGAACATTCCACCCTAAAACCACAGAATACTCATTCTTCTCGAGCGCACATGGAACTTTCTCCAGAATAGACCACATACTGGGTCACAAATCAGGTCTCAACTGATACCAAAAGATTGAGATTATTCCCTGCATATTCTCAGACCATAATGCTTTAAAACTGGAACTCAATCACAAGAAAAAATTTGGAAGAAATAAAAACACTTGGAAGCTAAAGACCACTCTGCTCAAGAATGTTTGGGTCAACCAGGAAATCAAAGAACTTAAACAATTCATGGAAACCAATGAGAATGAAAACACATCGGTCCAAAACCTATGGGATATTTTTGCAAAGGTGGTCCTAAGGGGGAAATACATAGCCATCCAAGCTTCACTCAAAAAAATAGAAAAATCCCAAATTTACCAACTAACTTTACACCTTAAAGAACTAGAGAAAAAAAGCAATAAATGATGCCTAAGCCATGCATTAGAAGAGAAATAATTAAGATTAGAGCAGAGATCAATGAATTAGAAACCAGAAACATAGATCAGATCAACGAAACTAGAAGCTGGTTCTTTAAAAGAATTAATAAGATCCATGAACCACTGGCCAGACTTATCCAAAAGAAAAGAGAAAGGACCCAAATTAATACAATTATGAATGAAAGGGGAGAGATCACAACTCACACCAAGGAAATAGAAACGATAATTAGAAATTATTTATCAACAACTATATGCCAATAAATTGAGCAACCTGGAAGAAATGGATGCCTTCCTGGAAACCTATAAACTCCCAATACTGAAACAGGAAGAAATTGACAACCTGAATAGGCCAGTAACCAGTAACAAGATTGAAGCAGTGATCAAAAACCTCCCAAAAACAAGAGTCCAAGGCCTGTTGGGTTCCCTGGGGAATTCTACCAAACATTCAAAGAAGAAATAATACCTATTTCCTGAAACTGTTTCAAAAATAGAAACAGAAGGAAAGCTTCCAGATTCATTCTATGAGGCCAGCATTACCTTAATCCCCAAACCAGGAAAAGACCCCATCAAAAAGGAGAATTTCAGACAGATATCCCTGATGAATATGGATTCCAAAATCCTCAACAAAATCCTAGCTAATAGGATCCAACAATACATTAAAAGGATCATCTACCACAACCAAGTGGGATTTATCCCCGGGATGCAAGGGTGGTTCAACCTTCCTAAATCAATCAATGTGATAAAACACGTTAATATGAGGAGAGAAAAGACCCATATGGTCCTCTCAATTGATGCAGAAAAAGCATTTGACAAAATACAGCATCGTTTCCCGATTAAAACTCTTCAGAGTATAGGGATAGAGGGAACATTCCTCAAGTTCATAAAATCCATCTATGAAAAACCCACAGCGAATACCATCCTCAATGGAGAAAAGTGGAGAGCCTTTCCCTTAAGATCAGAAACACGACAAGGATGCCCACTCTCATCACTATTGTTCAACATGGTACTAGAAGTCCTAGCAACAACAATCAGACAACAAAACGAAATACAAGATATTCAAACTGGCAAAAAAGTCAAACTCTCATCTCTTTGCAGATGACATGATACTTTCTGTGGAAAATCCAAAAGACTCCACCCACTAATTACTAGAACTCATAGAGCAATTCAGTAAGGTGGCAGGATACAAAATCAATGCACAGAAATCAGTTGCATTCTTATACACTAACAATGCAACTGTAGAAAGAGAAATTAGAGAAACAATTCCACTTACAATAGCTCCAAAAACCATAAGATACCTCAGAATAAACCTAACCAAAGAGGTAAAGGATCTATACTCTAGGAACTACAGAATACTCGTGAAAGAAATTGAAGGAGACACAAAAAGATGGAAAAACATTCCACACTCATGGATCAGAAGAATAAACTTCGTTAAAATGTCTATGCTACCCAGAGCAATCTATACCTTTAGTGCCATGCCGATCAAAATTCCAATGACATTTTTCAAAGTGCTGGAACAAATAATCCTAAAATTTGTATGGAATCAGAAAAGACCCCGAATCGCCAAGGAACTGTTGAAAAAGAAAAACAAAGCTGGGGGAATCACGTTGCCCTATTTCAAGCCATATTACAAAGCAGTGATCACCAAGACAGCATGGTACTGGCACAAAACAGACATATAGACCAATGGAACAGAATAGAGAACCCAGATATGGACCCTCAACTCTATGGCCAAATAATCTTCGACAAAGCAGGAAAAAATATGCAATGGAAAAAAAGACAATCTCTTCAACAAATGGTGCTGGGAAAATCGGACAGCCACAAGCAGAAGAATGAAACTCGACCATTCTCTAACACCATTCACAAAGATAAACTCAAAATGGATGAAAGACCTCGATGTGAGACAGGAATCCATCAAAATCCTAGAAGAGAACATAGGCAGTAACCTCTTTGACATCAGCCACAGCAACTTCTTTCAAGACACATCTCCAGAGCCTAGTGAAACAAAAGCAAAAATGAACTTTTGGGACTTCATCAAGACCAAAAGCTTCTGCACAGCAAAGGAAACAGTCAACAAAACAAAGAGGCAACCCACAGAATGGGAGAAGATATTTGCAAATGACACTACAGATAAAGGGCTGGTATCCAAGATCTATAAAGAACTTCTCAAACTCAACACCCAAAAAACAAATAATCAAGTCAAAAAATAGGCAGAAGACATGAACATACACTTCTCCAAAGAAGACTACAAATGGCTAACAGGATACATGAAAAAATGTTCATCATCATTAGCCATCAGGGAAATTCAAATCAAAACCATATTGAGATACCACCTTACACAGTTGGAGTGGCAAAAATTGACAAGGCAAGAAACAACAAATGTTGGAGAGGTTGTGGAGGAAGGGGAACCCTCTTACACTGTTGGTGGGAATGCAAGTTGGTACAGCCACTTTGGAAAACAGTGTGGAGGTGCCTCAAAAAATTAAAAATAGAGCTACCCTATGACCCAGCAACTGCACTACTGGGTATTTACCCAAAGACACAGATGTAGTGAAAAGAAGGGCCACATGCACCCCAATGTTCATAGCAGCAATGTCCGCAATAGCCAAACTATGGACGAGCTGAGATGCCCTTCAACAGATGAATGGATAAAGAAGATGTGGTCCATATATACAATGGAATATTACTCAGCTTTTGGATGAATGGATGAATACCCAACTTTTACATCAACATGGATGGAACCGGAGGAGATTATGCTAAGTGAGATAAGTCAAGCAGAGACAGTCAATTTTCATATGGTTTCACTTATTCGTGGAACATAAGGAATAGCACGGAGGACATTAGGGGAAGGAAGGGAAAAATGAAGGGGGGGGAATCAGAGGGAGAGACGGACCATGAGAGACTATGGACTCTGAGAAACAAACTGAGGGTTTTAGAGAGGAGGGAGGTGGGGGGATGGGTTAGCCCGGTGATAGGTATTAAGGAGGGCACGTACTGCATGGAGCACTGGGTGTTATATGAAAACAATGAATTGTGGATCTCTACATCAAAAATTAATGATGTATTATATGGTGACTAACATAACATAATAAAATAAAATTTAAAAAAACTAAAAAAAGTAAAAAAGAAAAATATTTTATTTATTTATTTGAGAGAGAGCAGGCATGAGCAGTGGGGAGGGGCAGAGGGAGAGGGAGAATCCCAAGGGTGCATATTCTGCTCTCATATAGGTCCTAACTGTACATCTTAGGTTCCCATAACATGTGCAGTATCTGAAACTTGAGACAAGGGCCTGAGTCCATTCTTAGGGACCCTGACAACATCCAGGTTCTCATCAAATCCCCTCTAGCTTTCCCTTCCTGCAGACTGGTTGAACTCTCATTTCATTTAGAGAAGTAAAATCTTATTACATCATACATTTTTTTCAAACTCCTTATTTTATAGTATAAACTCTATACCTTTGGCTTTCCGGGCATGTTCCTTTTGAGCCAAGCCCATTTTTTTTTTTTTAGAATTCAAAATAAATACTATTTCTCTCTCATGTACCTAGTCCTTGTAAATCAATAATGTATTGACTTTCAAGACTATACTCTTAACCAAAGATTTGCAAGTCTGTTTAAGTCTCCAAAAGTTTAAAAAAGTGACTCTTCTTTATGTATATGTTTGCTTCTTCTGAGTGTAGTTTGAGAAGAAGGCTACCTCTGAAGCTTGAAGCAGGGATGGTAGAGTATGGTACAGGGAAAAGCAAACTATTAATATCTCAACATATGTTTCTGCTCGAGGAACTATTGGTTTGGGCATCCAGGCACCAGAAAGATTAGCCACAATAATTGGTCAAATGGGAGGGCTGTAATATCAGCGAGGGTCCCATAGTGCATACATAGAAAAGAATGTAATAGAAGAAATAAGGTGCTTCTAAGTTTTTGGAAAGGTCAGAAAAGCAGGCTCTAGGCTAGGTCTCTAGGAATGACTTTTTGAACAGTATTGACTGAAAGAACTGCTACTTGTGCTATAATTAGCTAGTTGGTGGCTCATGAAGCTACTTTTCCCAATGCTGGCTCCACATAGTATTCTGCTTTCTAACTGGGGATCCAAAAGCTGTCACCAGCTTTATATGCCAGTTAGAGCCACACCAGCAGTATGAATGCCTCACGTGCTGCCACCTCCCTCCCCAAAGAGCTCAGCTCCAAATTCAGGTCTCTCACAAGTACATCGGACCATCCTAGCTCAAGGAAGTCTGGGACATAGTTTTAGCTTCTCAGCCTCCGTGTCAGAAGAAGGCATACCAGGAGGAGGTTGGAAGAGCTGCGAGTGCCCCAATCTGCTATCCATCTGTTGCAGTTGTGTACAAACTCACCTCTGGGAACTTAAGGCCAGCCCCTTAGAACTAGCAGCTCCTTAAGATGAGCTCCCAGGACTGGCTCTCAGATCAGCTCCTGTTCCAGCAAGATGCTGGCCACACATGAAAGAAACATCCACCACAGCACAGTGTCTGTGAGTTTAGATCCTGAGCTACCTGACTCAACCATGAAATCCCATGGCTTCTGCCACTCACAGAAGACATTTCTTAAAGGCACAACAGGAAAAATTCAGTCCTATTGGTGGTTCACACTGAGAATCTTACTTTTCTCAATAAATATGCATCTTGGCTACAATATATTATGTGGGGTCATGACCCCATTAATTACTGTAAAAGAAATTTAAATTCAGTTTATTATAATATACTAAATGATGTCAGACCAATATTAAATAAGCCTGTGGAAACAATCATTCTTCAATCATGGAGAAATTGAAAGCTGCATTATATTCATGACTGAGCATAAATAACATGTTTAGACTTCATTGTTTAGTAAAAATTGAAATATAAATTAGCTCTTCCCTAATTTTAGTTTCATTTATCATGCCATTTTAATTCCTCTTCATTTACTCATTCATAGAGTCAGTACAGAAAGGTATGAAAAACATTAATCTTCATCTCCTAATAATTTTAGCAAAGGTCCCTTTGCATTTACATGTCTAGGTGGTATTTTCCTTCCTTCCATTGTGACAATAAATTAAACTCAGTATGTTGGTTGGACATGTGGTGGGAGAAGTAGACAAAGGTTATTCCAATGCACATGGTTACCTGGGATCCTCCAACAGTGCCATTAGGTGTCCTTTCTGGGACATGATCTTAGTTCTGTCACCCCCCCTACTATCTGGCCCCAGTACTCTGGGAGAGGGCCACACTTACGTGAACACATTCCACATCCTCCTTCTGACTTCCACATTGACCACACAGGGAACCCTCGTGGCTATGCCTAGATATTGCATGTTGCTGCCTCCTGCCATTGCCTAGATCAATCTGCCACCAGACCCCTTATCCTAGAGAGTGTCTTTGGGCAGGGTGCACCTGAGAAACTGTAGCAGTGCCCCTTAGAATGAGGGCACTTTACTTGGTATAGATCAGGACTCTTGCCCACTTCTGTCCCCTCTGGCAGAGTGTCCAAATCCTTCACTGTGTCTTTCTCCCTTTTCTGTCCGTGTCCACATGTCCCTTGCATGTTCACAAGGACATGGAGCCAAGGTGTTAAAGGGCAAGGACATGTTAAAAGATCTGTCTCCCAATACCAGGAGTGAAGACTAGCAATCAAACATTCATCCACTTATTTACTTAGGAGTCTGCGCTCTTCTGAACCCCCACCTGCCCTCTAATATGCACACACACACACGCATGCGCACGCACACACACACACACACAGCCTGTTCAACGGCTGGGAATTCACAGAAGGACACATATAAGCTATGGGAGCAAATAATTTTGGAATCTCGTATTCTACCAACCCCAGGGCAGAGCAGGTTTTGGTGTGCCCTCTGCTGGCCATGAGTCTCTGCAGGCCCCAGGGCTTCCCACCATTCCTCACGGAAAACAAGAACTTCTCTTGGCAATGCACAAGACTCTGAGAGGCTGCCATTCCAATTCAACCAGAGTTTCACAAATGGTGCTTTGCAATTTCATCTGGAAAAACATTTGCTTCGATACAAACATGCCAAAGGTACTGATTTATTTAACCTAACCCCCATTCTTGGATATGTATATACTTCAGTTGCAATCTCTGTACATACAACTTGGTTCAAGGCATAAATTCCTACTTATAAAACTTCAAGATTAAAGAAGATACACATTTCAAAGAATTTTGGTACATATTACCAAATTGCTCCCTGGAAAAATTGTGCTTATGCACATAATCTATGTTTGAGGGCATCCAAGGATTTTTTCCTTTAGATTATACACTTTGCTATGCATCTACTAACTTCAACTTATTGGCCACATTATTAAAATTCCCTAACACTAAGTTTTGTCTATTTGGTTTACTAGATTGATTGGTGGTATGTCAAAATATCTCATGATTGTCTTTCAGCTTATGTTTATCTTACTAACAGTGTATGCTATTTGCACAGAAACTATAATGATTGTTATAACTTCATTTGGCCTACACATGTTATTAATTTTAAATGTCTTTAAGTTATGTATTTCATTTAATGTGTTTGGACTTGAATTCTTGTCATATATGTGTGTGTATATATGTAATATGTATATATACACACATAAATTCAGTAAATGTTGGTGAGGAAATGAATAAACAGTGACTAGCTGAGCCCCCAGCATGAGGTACATTGAAAATAAATCCTGCCTATCTTTCGAGGAGCCCTTTCTCTCATGAGCCTGGGTTGTTTCTTTTCATAATTGGCTCTTTGAAAAAAATCACCTTCCTTTCAAACGTGATTTCCTAATCTTCAAATGAGTGATTCCTCTTCCCTCATATTCTTTTATCCTAGTTATTGGGCCCTTTTATCTGACGTTCAGGATCTTGGGCCTCTCAGTTGTAGAATCTAGTTTAGTAGGTTGAGAATTGGGCCCTGAAATCTGTATTTTTAAAAGACCTCCTGGTGATTTTGACACAAGTCATCTCCAGATGACACACTGTGAAGCGCTGTCCATAGGAACAAATGTCTCCCACTATTTGGGGATTTGGAGGCTGCCCAACTTGGCAGTTCAGTGTAGGGTGACTTCCCCTGAACTGGTATCTCAGAAAGCTTATATTTCTTAATTTACAGGGACAACCTTAATCTGTAAAAAAAGAAAATTAATTTCTAAAATGCTAATTAGGAGTCCTAGCATGTGCCCTGTGTCAGACACATATAGCCAGGGGTCTGCTCTTCCCCAATAGCCAGCTCTGGCCCAGGGTATTTCCCTTCAGTGCATCTGCATGGGATATGGGTTTCAAAGGCCACAAGGAGCCCAGGGAGACTGACTCTGCTGCAGAAATTTCTAAAATACAAGATACTGAAAACCAACCCATAAGTTTGGGTTTTCTAGTTGCTCTAAAGCCATGTGCCACCTTAGATAGGAGTGGTCAGTTGAACATTCAAACCTGGTTGGGGGAGTGGGGAGATGAGGGAGGGGCAAAGAAAGAAATCAGGGAAGTCTTTCCATTGTCTGTCTGGGTGGAGGGTGGGGTTACCTGCATATCTGGAGAAGGAAAGAGAGAAAAGAGATCCATAATTACCGAGCAGTTGAGGCTGAATGGTGAATCCTGTGGAAGTTCTCTGATGCCCTCCAGGCATCCTCTGTACCACATGGTGAAAGCTTAATTACTGTCACAGAGGCATATGTCTTACTTTTACAGAGATCATACATCATACCTACTCACAAACATGAGTTTTGAAAGACTGCAGTGTTTATGTTTTTGGAATTTGTTGTCCACATTGAAAGGTTGAGATTTCACATAAAAATTTTTTTTTTCACAGGTTTCTGACTTTCTCTGAAAAATAGGAAGATCTGACCACATTGGGTCCTAATCCTCCCCTGGCAACCTCAATGGGGCTAAGGAAGCTAGGGGAAGCAAGAGAGGCTTGTCAAGGTGCCAAGGTCCCCACCACTCCATCTGGATTCCTGGAACCACTGCTTTACATACCAGTCCACCAAGGTTTTCGGCCTTACACATGATACTTAAAAGCTGCCTCTTGCATATGCTGATTTTTTCCTCACAAGTCATTTGAGGGGATATGATTTTGCACTCTCTTATGATGAGTTTCCTGTCTTCTAGCCACTATCCCCGTGGGAAAGGCCAGGGGGACTAAGGGCATTCCCAGGTCAGCCCTTGCCTGCCTAGTATGATGCCCATCTGTGCCTTCCCCCACTGTTCCAATAATGATTTACAGTGAGACCTCCAGTAAGGGAGACCAACTCAACCTGGTTAGCACAAGATATTCCCCATTTTTGCACTGAAAGTCCTGCTTCCTGAAAAACTCCTCAGTCCTGGACAAAGTGGGATAGTTGGTCAACCTATCTCCAGCAGGGCAAAGGGACTTTGGAATTTGGGGCTGTGGGCACTGGAAGCATACCCTTGGGGTCCTCTTGCTCTAGCTTTGGAAAGCTCAAAGGGGTGTAGAAGAAGAAATAAGCAGCCTATCATAAGAACTCATGTATGCTGGCAAGAGAGGAGCAGTTTAGGATGAACTGTGTCTTTCTCTACGAGGGGGAAAATTAGACAAATTAGACCACTTCCTATCCCTTCTCCATATATTTAATGCAGGTGGACAAGGCATTAATGGCTGGGGATGGCCAACCATCTAACTTGGCCTGGGATTTTCTGTGCCTGCCTCCTGCCTAGGTGGACACTCACTGTCTACCTGGCCTCCTGGACCCAAGGGAGGTGGCTTCTTCTATAATCATAGGGCGGTAGAGATTTTAAAATAGTTTAAATTATCTGGGATCAAGACTCCCTTCATCACACTAATGACAGCACACTTAGACATTTGCCTTTCAAGGGTTTTCAAGATTGATTGTTTATGAAAGTGGAGATTGGCCTGTACCAGCTTATGTGATCCAGACACAGAGGTAGGCATAATACAAACCTAGACTGTGCCCATCTATGGCTTTTATTTTGTTTATGTTCTTATATTTTTTGTCAGTCAAAAAAATATGCTTTTCATGGAAAATATAAATGATTGAGACAAGTATAAAGAGAAAAATAATCCATTATTCCCCATGTAGATAAACTCGTTTCTATTGATTTTATAGACATACAATTTGTATTGTTCTTCTTTCACTTAATGGCATTTGATAAGCAAGGATGACATTAAAAAGTATTTAACAACTGAAAGAACATAGGCACAGACCCAGTGCAGGTGATGCCAATGCTTAGCTGGCTGTGGGCTGGAAGTTGCATCCTGGAGCCCCTGCTTGGCCATGGCTTTGCCCTTGGTTGCTGCACTATAGGAAGTTTTGGGGGATATGGGGAGGTTCCAGAGTCGGCAGGGGAATAAAGGTGCACTTGGGCTCTGGATAGCAACTATTAACAAATATGTAAGTTTCTCTTGTGTGCACAGGCTATTAATCATGACCAATACCTTTAAAAATCTTTGTCAGCATCAAATATACATAGAAATATATCATAGATATAAATGTGTGTGTGTGTAATACATGTACATAGTTTTAAATTAAAAATTAAATGCTACTAAATGGCTTTTGGAAGCTACCACTCAACTGTTTTTTTCCTCCAGGTATTTATCTCTATATTTCAAACACACACACTCATAACACACACACACACACACACACACACACACACACACCCCACCTGTAATAACAGCAAGTCAATAAATATCTAAACATACACACACATACATATATACATATAGAGAGAGGTGTGTGTGTGTGTGTGTGTGTGTGTGTGTATGTGTGCGTGTAGAAATTATTGCAGGTGAAGTTATTCGTTGTCCTTTGGTTATTTGTACATTCCTTTTTATTCCCACTCTTCCATCCTGTCACAATATGGTTATATGGCAGTTCTGGGGTCAATCTGTATTCAGTGGTTTTATCATTTCAACTATGCATATGTTGTTCACTGCTGAGCCAAAATGAATGCTGTGATTTCATTTCCTTTCTTAGAGAGGTGGGTTAGAGCCTCACAGGCTGAGTTTGAATCCCACTCTGGGACCATAGACAAATCACTGCTCTATTTTCCTCTCAGTTTATAATGGAGAAATTAATGGTACCAACTTGCTATGGGGGTTGTAAAAATTAAAGGAGTTAACGTGTAAAAGGGCTCAGAATATTAAGTGACATATCAGGAGTACTCAATAAAATTTAGCTATAATTATTGCTCAACTTTTTCTTTACATTGGAGTTAATATTGTCTCATTAAAAATTTTGCTTTTCTTTGAATCTTACTTAGTCTTTTCAAATGTTCAATGGTTCTATAAAGCACCTCTTAATAATTTTTCATACATTTTAACCTATCAGGTAGGCTCTCTGGGCTGGAGGATTTATGAAAAGTGGTGGGGATTATGGCAAACTGGGGGAGATATCCATCAAGAGCTCCTCTGTCCACCTGGTTTTGTTAAGATGCATTTCTTTTTAGACCTGCTGCACAGCTGTCTCCAGAGCTTCCCTTGACGCCATCTTGGATTTCTCTCTTCCCTCTTGTTTGAGACGCTTGCTTAGTTAGTCTTATTCTTTCCTCTTTCTCACTGTAACTTCTCACTTTGGTAGAAAACATCCTCCTTCAATTTCTTAAGATTTGAGCAAGGGCAAATGTAGGCATATTTTTTGAGATTTTTGCTTGCTGAAATATGCCCTTAGTTTATTCTTCTGCTTGATTGATAGTTGACTTGATATGGAACTCTAGGTTGAAAATCATTTTACTTCAGATTTTTAAAGACATTTTGTTTTCTAGCCTCCACTGTTGCTGTTGAGAAAGTCTGCTGCCAGTCCTTTGTCTGAGACCTGAGTCCCTGTCTAGAAGCATTATACTTTCTCTTGATTTACAGAGGTTGTGAAATTTCATGATTATGTTAATGTGTTTTTCCCCCTGTTCATTGTGCTGGACACTTGTTGGACTGCACAATCTAGAAACAAATGTCTTTAGTTCTGGAAATGTCCCTGGATTTTTTTCTCCTGATCATTTCCTTTTCTACTAATTTACTTATTCTCCCTTTTGGAAACTCCTATTAGTTGGAAGTTGGCCCTCTCAAATAGACTCTCTGATCTTATCATTCTCATTTTTGTCTTTTCTTCTGCTTTCCAGGAGAAAGACTCATTTTGTCTTCTAAGTCTTTTACTGAATTTTTTTTTTCTATAGCTATCAGAGTTTTAATTTCCAGGATGATAGCACCACTCATTAGCAGCATGATATTTCACCTTATGAACAGAATATAATTTACTTAAATCTTCTGATATTGGACACTTAGATTGCTTTCAAATTTTTTTATAGATAATGATGTAATAAGTATACCTGTACCCACATCTGTAACCACATCTCTAATGGATTCAATATAATTTTCCAAGAGTGTACTTACTGCGACAAATAATATGAATATTTTAAAGTTCCTAATACACAGGATATTACCAAATTGCTTTCCAGCAGATAGCAGTATTATTTAATATTTGCTAGTATGATAGATAAAATTTAAACATTGATGTTTCATTTCAATTCATTTTATTGCTGGTGAAATTAAATTGTTTCTCGGGTTTATTGTGTTTTTGTCCTTTTGTACTTATTTATTGCATTTTTAGATTTTTCAATGGAAAAATATTATATTTTGTTGGAAATATTTTTTAGGTAATGCAGTTTATTTTTATATTGTTATAATATGCCAAAAATTTAATTTTGTACAATCAAATTTATCAACATTTTTCTCAGTTATATAAAAATAGTAAATAAGGGGTGCCTGGGTGGCTCAGTTGGTTAAGCAACTGCCTTCGGCTCAGGTCATGATCTCAGGGTCCTGGGATTAAGCCCCACATCAGGCTCCCTGCTCTGTGGGAAGCCTGCTTCTTCCTTTCCCACTCCCCCTGCTTGTGTACCCTCTCTTGCTGTCTCTCTCTCTGTCAAATAAATAAATAAAATCTATAAAAAATAAATAAATAAAAATAAAAATAGTAAACAAAACCAAAGAACAAAGACAATGAGGAAAGATTGGTTACCATAAGAACATACTAAATATTAAAAAGTAATATTCTTAATGTCTTGAAAGCATGTTCAAAGAAATGAGGGAAATTTTGCAACACTAATGGAAAATCTAGTAGAATGTAAGAAATCCCAACTTAAAGGAAAGACAAGTATTAATAAGCATCTGAAATACATGTTCAACCTCATTAGTCATCTAAGAAAAGCAAATTAAAACACAACAGTAATTTTTTCATGAAATTAGGAAAGATTAAAAAAATAAAAATATTGGCTAAAAGTGAGGTGAGATTGGTATTCTCATGCTAATGGACATGTAAATGAGTTTAACCTTCCTGAAATTAATTTTATAATATGCACCAAAAATCTTAAAAATTCCCATAGCTTCTGGAATAGTAACTACACTGTCAGAACTCTATCCTAAGTAGTCAGATGTGCGCAAACACAGCACAAAGACATTTACCACAGAATCATTTACAACCAAAAAGAAAAAGAAAAAAAGGAAATACCCTAAGCTTCCAATATCAGAGGAATGGTTCAAAAAGTTATGGTACATCCATATAATAAAATATTGTCTCACCAGTAAAAGAGCACATAAAGCTATATTACAATTAAGATCTTAACCCTTTAATATGTAGATAGGATTAATGGTATGTGTGTGTGAATAAGGACATAGATACCTAATACCTAGAGAAAGAGGCTATAATAAGTTATTACATTAAGGGCAATTTCTCTTTTTTTTTTAACATTCTAGTTTTCACATTTTCTGGAACGTGCACATAAAATGCCTGTAAAGAAAAATTGAATGCATAACTTTCTATTTGTCTTAATGACTCTAGTAACAGATAACTTGCTGTCAGGACAATTCATCCTTCTCAAGAAGCTGATTGTTAATTTTTTTTAATTTATTTTGAAGAAAAGTAGGTTTCCTATGCTCCTAATCATTATAATTTCTGCTCCTTTAGGCCATTCAGAATGTGTTTTATATCTATTTTAGATGACAGTTGTCAGCTATTACTCCCTTCTGGAATCACATCCTCTTAGGATTTAGGATTTGTTTCCTACTATAGCTTCAGTGCCTATGACAGTGCCTGATACAAACTAATTACAGGATAAATCTGTGTTAGATAAATGAAACATAACCCAGGTCTTCCATGTCTTAAATGTGATTTTTTAGTCTCTCTCATGGTTAAACTCTTTTAGTTCTGTTTTTCAATATCCATTAAGTTGTGGCTTCTAAGAGACCAAATGTGGTCTAATATCTCTCTCTGGATAATATGTCATGAATACCCTTGGAATTGCATTAATTTCTTTGGCAGTCACATCACACTGAGGGCTAATATTGATCTTTCTGAATGCTAAAACCTCAGTGTCTTTTTATAAATGTATCTGCCCATTTCTGACTGTCCACACTGCCTTTGTTCACTTGTTCTTTTTGGACCCATGTGTAATACCTTACGTGATACTTCATTAAATGAATCTTGTTAGATACAGATGCAAATGGTTTTGGATCCTGATTCTGTCTTTCATGTATTCAGGTCTCTTTGCAGTTTTATGTTGTACACAAATTCAATCAGCAAACTCTCTATTTCTTTATCTTAGCTCAGGGCAGGTTACTATGGTTATAAGAAACATCACTCCAAGCTGAAGTTAAGCCATTTGACATTTTGGGCCAAATTCTCTTAATAAATTACAAATCCCTTTATTATCTACCCCATACTTTTTCCATTTAATCCACTAGGGTATCACAGGAGAGCATGTTATATGTCTTGCTGGGGCTTAAATATACAATTGCTGCATAGCTATGGAGGATGTAATCCAATTTATCCCCATAGTCAATCTCCCCCTCTCCAAGAATAACATATAATGGGAAAATCACATTCTAATTCCATACTGAGAAAGAGGCTATTTTCCTAATTGCTCCACAATTTGTCTAATTTGCCTAGTGGCCATCGTCTTCAGCCCTGTCTTCAGAGGAGGTAGCATTCTGCATTATTATCTCCTTTCAGCATTGTTTGCCCAATCAGCTCTCAAAAAGCTAGGGTTTTCTAGAGTGCTTTCCACAAGTTTGATTCTTTTTTCTTCTTCACATCCCAAAACTAATACAGCAGTAAGTTTCATCAGAATCACTTCCAAAATATACTACAAATATGACCCTTGAATACCACTGTTCTGCTATGACTTTGGTTCAAACCACCTCTCTTCCCGCCTGTCATGCTCTTGTGCATTTCATCTGGTCTCTAGTGATCCCTGATGATAGGCCCTTACCTTTTGGGGAAAAGTTCCCACTGTAACTTTCAAACTTAGATTCTACCTGGAATTTTAAAATTATTAAACATAAATGATGTTCATGTTATTAAACATAAAATTTTATAAAATGAAGCCAGCCTCTTCCCACTGGAGGAAGTACTGATCATAGCTTGATCTACCATCTATAAAATTCTGTTAGAGGCTTGAGTCCAACTCAAATAAGTCATGGTACCTTGAAACCAAACCCACTAGGACTGTGAACATACCTACTGGACTGTTCTGAGATGTGCCTGGCATCTACTCTCCTTTATTATTTTTAGGCCAGGTTAGCCCTAAGCAAATGTTCAGTGGCCTGGCTATGCACGGGGGGGATTGCTGGCTGGTTTGGAGCTATGTCACCTCCTAACCTTTTGTTCTGTTTGGGGGACCATCTGTTCCAACCCCACATCTAGCACAGTGTTATCTGATATATATTTTAAGCACCAGAGATCCTATTTGGGGTATTGTCTTATCCAGCATACTCTGATGCCTGGCTAAAGTTCTTTTCACCAATTCCAATGTGTTTGTGTGTGTTGCAGGGAACAGGGGTTCCCCACACCAATAAGAAATTATCTGACACCAGTCAAGTGTTCTATAATTCAACTCAGTTTGGTTAATATCTCCCTGGAGACAGCATCAGATCTCACAGGTTAAGGGCTCAGTCCTACAAGATGGTCCCTTTGCTTCAGATGCCAATGGCAAGTCCAGATTATCACCTGTGCTTCTGACCTACTGGCTATAGATCAGAGGTTCCAACAACCACCTCCTTGGTTTCAATTAATTTGCTAGAGTGGCTTACAAAACTCAGAGTAACATTTTACTTACTAGATCACCAGTTTATTTATTTATTTTTTTAAGATTTTATTTATTTATTTGACAGGGAGAGAGACAGCGAGAGAGGGAACACAAGCAGGGGGAGTGTAAGAGGGAGAAGCAGGCTTTCCGCCGAGCAGAGAGCCCAGAGAGCTTGATGATCCCAGGACCCTGGGACCATGACCTGAGCCGAAAGCAGGCGCTTAACGACTGAGCCACCCAAGTGCCCCATCACCAGTTTATTTTAAATGGATATAACTCGGGAGCAGCCAGATAGAAGAGAGGCATTGGACAAGGTGTGTGGGAAGGGGCGTGGAGCTTCTGAGCCCTCCCCCAGCTCACGATTCTCCCCGAATCTCCACGTGTTTACCAACCTAGAAGCTCTCTGAATCCTGTCATTTTGGAGTTTTGGTGGAAGCTTCATTACATTCACATGACTGATTGAATCACTGGCCAGTTGATGATCCATTCAAACTCCAGCCCCTCCCCCCAGATTGAGGGGTGGGACTGAAAGTCCTAACCATCCAATCACTGAGTTGTTTCCCATGGCAACCACCCCTTTTCATAGGTGACCTAGGGGCCTTCCAAAAGTCACCTGATTAAGATAACAAGACACTTTTATTTCTTACTACACCTTCAGAACAAATTCCAAAGAGTATGGCATACAAGGTTTTCCAATGTAGGTTTTCAGCCTCGCTCCTATGGAACTTTTTGCAGTGCTTCAAACGTGTCAAGCTGTTTTATGCCTTTGTTTTTATCCATATGCCTTGTGAGAGTTATTAGGGCTAGTCACAAATATTCTGACTCCCACTTTCTGGGAACATGGAAAAATGCCTTTCCTGCCCATTGCAAGCATGGACACATGACTTGTATTGTCCAGTGAAAGTTGAGTGGAGGTGCCATGTCACTTTCAGAGCCAGTTTGTTTTGCTGTATTTACTTTTCTCTCCAGCAGGCAACAAGCAACTTTGGAGCCTGGTTCCTGGATGACTACCATGAACAGTGTGCTTACTAATCCATAATGAGCATACAGTACAAAAGAGAAATAAACTTTGCCATTCTAAGCTATTAATGTTTGTTGGTTGTTTATTATAGAAATAACTCTTGCGTCCTGTTATTCCTGGTACGTTTAGGAAAGTTCTATTTTCTCCAGCATTCAATGACCAGGTAGTACCCCTCTGTAAAACCTTCTCTGACTTCACTTTGTAAATAGGCACTTTCTTTTCTGAACACATATAGCTGTTTTTCTTTCCAAGACCAATATACCTAGATAGTTGATGATTTTAGGTCCATTTGAGTGTTCCAAAAGAAAGTAAAAATAACTGTTGCTTTTTTTCTATTTACTCTAGAGTGAGAAAATGCTTCCTGCCTTTGTTTTTACTTCACAGAACAGAATGAAGTGGCAGCTTCTTTGGCAATTTCTCTTCACTGTATAGGAAAACAAAGTTTACTGAGATGCTGAGGGTTGTCTGAAGTCCTGTTTTCAACACAAAAAAACTAGTTTAGCTGTTTTCTATCACAATACTAGGTTGCCTGAATGTCTTCCCAAACATGTCATAAGAGAAGTCACCACAGCAATACAGAGTAACAACATTAGGAGAAAGAAAACTTTGTCCCCATCATCATCTGAGACCCCTTCAGCACCCAACAGGGTCTAGGGGAGGGAATCAGAACCACCATGGATAAAACTGCTATGAAAAAGAGACAGGTTCTGGTGTGACCTACTGCATTTGACTCCCCACAGTGGGAGATGTACTTTCTCAATACATCAAAGTATATGTCCTCATCAGTATGGGTTGGTAAATGGAAACAAATATCATCAAGAAAGCAGAGATAGAGACAGAAAAGGAGGCAGTTTCATGACCAAGTTAGTGGTCAAGCAATGGCATCATTATTCACTTGTATATATGGTGTGAGTTTTAGGGGCATTTGGAGGCTTTCCCTGTCCCTGTTGCCTTTGTGGTGCCTAAAATCCTACCACTAAAGAGTTATTTTCTTTGGATTTTAAAGGCTTTCTGAATTTTAGGGTCCTCTATTAACATGGAGCTTCTCTGGGAGGAGGTAAAACTTCCTCCACAAACAACATGACAGTACTGAAGACAAGCAGAAATCAAGGCTCTGTGGGAAAGGGACAAGGTTTGCCATCTGTTGGGAGGGTAAGAACACAACCCAGGTCCACTGATTTCTACTTCAATATTTAGCTTCCAGAATATTTAGATTTAATATTCAGCCTCCAGAACTAGGATCAAACTGTGTTACTGACCCAGATTCGGGCAAGTTGAGGGGAAGAGATAACCTAGGAAGAAAGAAGCAACAGCTAGATATGTAAAATAGTTATCTGAAATTAATTATCCACTAATTCAAATTAAGGTGCATTAATTTCTTCAGAGGCTGGCAAGATGCTCTATCTAGGTGGGTGAGCTAAATGAAGCTGCTCTGTGATTCATTACTGAAGTTACTGCCTATCACTTCCATTTCTCATGTGGGCTTAGCCGTAACTAAGCAGATTATGCTACTTTCTACCCAGAGGGTTGAAGTGTGCTTGTTTTATTTCTACTTAAATGCAAAGCTGAATCCAAGTCTTGTGGTGATATGATTGTCAGGGTCCTCAGTGGGAGATTTAATTCCTAAGTACACTGGAATCTATCCAAGTTGTCCTAGTGGTGCTGAGCATAGATGGATGTGAATGGCATGACCAATTAAGGATATCAGCAATCAGTTAATCAATTAAGAAGCACTAATTGAGTAACTATAGTACACTGTGTTAGCATTATGGGGACTAGAAACGTGCATAAGAACTGGACCCTGTCCTTACATTTTGTAGGAAATACTGAAATGCCATCTTCAGTCCTATTGACCCCATCTCACTCTACCAATATTTACCACCATCTATACCTTCATTTCAGGTCCGTGATGGGCATAGTAGGCACTCTTTTCCCCGAGAGTGCTTTGGGAATTATTTGTTATGGCCAGACTACCCTGAGTGATAGCTGTGTGAGATTAAATTGGCCTTACACAACCTTCCCTTCTACCATTGTTTGTGGACAATTCATCCAATTGGCCCTCTGCCCTAGTTCCTAGGTTTTTGTTTGTTTGTTCCTGTTTATATTATTAATGGATCCCAGCCCTGAACCCCCCTGACTGAGTGCAGTCAGTGAGAGTATCTGGTGCCCTTAGCCCCTTTCCCCCTTGACACTATCAACATTTAAAACAGCATAATTCTTTTTTTGTGGGTGGCTGTCCTGTGCGTTAGCAGCATTCTGGCCTCTATTCACCAGACACCATTAGAACCCACCCACTCCCCTCCCAGTTATAACAATCCAAAGAATCTCTTCCAGACATTACCAAATGTCCCTGGGGGACAAAAATCACCCTGAGCTGAGAAGCTCTGCTCTCGACCCTCCCCTATTTCTCTCCATTAACTCAGAAAGACTTCCTTGAGGTGTAAGTCCATGACTGTAATCATGAACTTCTGACCCTTTACTTTTTTTTCCCTCCCACCTATAGAATAGGCATTTAATATTTACTTTCCGAGAGCCTGAAAATGCCCATCCTGAGTCAAGAACCCCTGGAGATAGGTGTTGGCTAGAATCAGACTCAGGTTGGCATCATCTTTTAGAGTTATTCATTTGGGAATAGCTAGCTGGCTGGTCAAACTGTTACACAGGTTGGCCTGTCCATCCCTATTTTTCCACCCCCACTCCATAGGACAGACTTGTGTGCCCCCCTGACAACTGAAAACTCTCAGTAAGCCTTGAGATAGGGCCATGCTATTAATGACAGACATAAAATCACAGGAAGGTTCCTAACACTATAAACCAGTATGTAATAAATTCGGACTGAAAGATGACTGCCATTAACTGGGATAATTGCAGAACATTTGAAACTTGAATTGGGTTTTAAAGAAAGGGGTGATTTGAAGAAGTAAAAGTAGGAGAGAAAGGGAGCAGTTAATTCCAAATGTTTGGTGTGGGAAAAATAATATGAGCAGTGCAGAAAGTTGGGGGAAAAAAATGGTACACTTTGGAGGGCCAGTGTTACAAGGAAATGACCCAGATAGGAAGAACCCATGAAGACGCCCAGGTAAGAAAATACACAAAACATTTTTCCACAGTAGTTTGAAGATCTGCCTATACGGAGTGACTATTACGTAAAAAAATTAAAGTGTCTCTTAGAAGATGTGTCTCCTCTGCCAGAGAGAACCTGGGGAAAGGATGTACTTGATCAGGTACACTACTGGTTTGACAAAAATACATGGGCAAAATTACTCTAGGTTCATAGAAATGAATAGGCAAGAATACCTATGAAATTTTTGACAAAAAGATGAATGAGGGGCCTGTCTCCAATGTCAAGAGTGAAGGTCTGGAATCTGAGAGCCACATAGAGTTTTGTGGCCTATAGCAAATTCCTAAAATAAGGAAAACAGTAACCCTTTGCATACTTGCCATGAGGGTTAAAGATAATATCTGCTGCATAGTGGACCCTCACCAAATAGAAATTATTTTTTTCATATACCAAATATTTTAAAATTTGCTTACAGTTGCAATGGATATCACAGTCTACTCCTGGCATATGGATGTAGAGAGAGATAATAGGACATAATGAAATTTATATCCACAAATAAACAATAATACTATTATATATAACTGAATGGGACTAAGTGGAGGTAAACAAAAAGCTAGTGTGTGTTTTTCTCATTGCCCCTGGAAAACTGGCTCTCTCTCATCTTCCTTCTATGACACTGGATGAAATCTCAGGCAAACTGCAGAACTTTTCTATATATTCAAAGGTCCAAAACTTTAATACCAAATACTGAAACTTAGATCTTTTATTCAATCTAAAACTTCCCTTCTTTCTAAGCAGTCTGAATCAGATTCTGACACTGATCATAGGGAAAGGGACTGTGGAGGCTCCTTCATTATTATGCTCTACCTCGGTTTTCTGTCCATCTTCCCCATGGACTTGCACTTGGTTCCTTCACAGTTACAGATCCCCCAACTGGACCACTCCTACTGCAGTTCTCTGTTATGCACAGTGCCTCCTCCAAAGGCCACTTGTGACTCCCCCATCAGCTGCTGGCTTCCAGGATAACTCAGAGTCCCCTTCTGTACCACAGGAAACACACCCTCTTATCCAGTGGAAGTCAGGAGGGCTCTCTCCTTTCTCTGTGCTGTGGGAGCATTTAGACAACCTCTTATCTTTGGACTTTGTAGGAGCTCTCATCTTCCTCTGTGGGTGGGGGATAACCTAGTACACTGACTCCCTTTCCACCTCCTGGTGAATCCTTGGTTTGCCCTCAGATGGCCTGGAGGTGATAGGCGCCAAAGATGGCAGAATTAGTTTTGTGTCTTCCTAGTGCAAGTCCTGCAGAGATATTTGAGCAAGTGTCTTTCGAATGAGGGGGTAATTAATACCTATTTTCCCCAGGCTTGCAATGTAAGTTAAAACTCAAAAAAAAGGAAAGGTCTCATTTTAACATCCTATTACATGTACAGTTAATGACAGTTGAGGCAAAAATGAAAACATAGTGATGTGGTAACATTCACTGATAGATTATTTGTTACTAGTCACTGCACAAAGAATGAGACAATATTAACTCACTAAATCTCCACAACAGCCCTGTAAGCAAGAACTGTTATGAGGAAACTCTGACTCAGAAAGGTTATATAATTTGGTTAGGATCACACAGCTGGTAGTTAGGAAAAGAAACACAAATTTATAAAATGGGACAATTGATTATTTCTATTGGAAAAAAGAATTTCAGGTCCTTGTCATTCACTGAACTTCAGAGTAAACTTCAGATTTTTTAAAATACTCCTATGTCAGTGAATAAAAAAGAAAAACAAAAAAAAATAGAAATGAATTTTATTACATCCCAAAATGGAGAAAATTAGTAACATAATATCTGATACAGAAAAAAGAAGAAAAAAACAAATGGAAGTACATCAAGTTTAAAATTTCCATATGTCATATACATAAAATTAGAAGACAAAGCACAACTGAAGAAAACATTTTCAAAATACATATCAGAGGGGTGCCTGGGTGGCTCAGTCAGTTAAGTATCCTACTCTTGAGCCCTGAGTTGGGCTCTGAGCTGAGCATGGAGTCTGCTTAAGATTCTCCCTCTCCCTCCCTCTGCCCCTCCCCCACTGCTCTCTCTATCTCTCCCTCTCTAAACAAAACAAAACAAAACAAGCAAAAGATATAACAGAGACACATCAGGTTAAATACGGCGGCTTGACCACATGCATTTATCTTTCCTCTTCTGGGAAACCCACTTTTGAGTAGAACTTTAGAAGCACATACATATGTTTTATAAAGCCATGAAGACAAAGCAAACAGGAGAGGAAACAATGAAATTTCAACACAATTTTAAAAGACAGAAAGTAGATAGATGTACAATAGTGTGGCTATATTTCATGGTAAAGACCTCCACACTTAAAAATAGGTAAGATTGTAAATTTTGTGTTATGTATATTTTGCCATAATAAAAAAATAATAAAAGTTAAATAATTTTGAAAAAACCCACAAGGCAATATCAAGGTCTAATTTTCACCCAAAAGATACGCAAGGAGTAAAAAAGACTCCAGCAATTCCACTTTTGGACATATACCCCAAAGAATTGAAAGGAGGGACTCAAACAAATATTTGCACACCATTTTCATTGCAGTACTGTTCACAAAAGCTTGAAGGTGGAAACAACCCAAATGTCCATCAACAGATGAATGGATAAACAATGTATGGGACACATACAATGAAATCCCATTCTGCCTTTAAAAGGAAGGAAACTCTGACACATGCTACCACATGGATGAAACTTAAAGATAGGTAGCTAAGTGAAATAAGTCAGTCACACAGAGACAACACTGTATGATTCCACTTATATAAGGGACCTACAGTAGTCAAAATTATAGACAGAAAATGAAAGGGTGGTTTCCAGGGGAGTAGGGAGCAGAGCAAGGGGAGTTATCATTTTTAGGGGACAGAGTTTCAGATTGGAATGATGTGAAAAAGTTCTGGTTATGGCCTACGGATGGTGGTGATTGTTGCACAACAATGTGAATATACTTAATGCCACTGAACGGTACACTTAAAAATAATTAAAATGGTAAGCGATATGTTATATATATTACACCACAATTTCAAAAATTAAAAAGAAAAATTAGATGGAAGAGTGGCCACACAATGCGAATGACTGAGAAGGACAGCGACTGCAGCAGGCTGCTTATCTCACAGGGCTCTAAAAGGCCCAGACACAGCTATCAGAAGTGAAGCCTGGGGCTGAAAACAGAAGGAATGGAGTAAAGTCAAGGTCATAGCACCCTAGCCCATTAGTGGAGTTGCCCATGTTCTGGATTTTGCAGACGGCTTTTCTTGATAGAGTGACAGTCCTCTCTGCCTGAGACTGAGGGAAGGGGACTTTTCGGCATTAAGCCAGGGACAACTGGTTATATGAAATGTAATGTGCTCCCTTGTCCTGTATATTTCCTTTAAATTGAGAATTGGATTTAAGGCTGATCAGATTCAGGTCTGTTTTTATGCCAAGACTATTTCATAGGTGGCCTTGGGTCTTTTTCATCAGGAGAAATACTATGTTTAGTTGTGTTTTTTGTTGAATGATGTGAACAGTCACTTATACTCAATACCTAAATTCATTAATTTTATAATATTGCTATATTGTAATTCTATTATTCTGCATTTATTTATTGAGTAAAATACTTTTACAAAGAGAAACTTCCCCCATCAATTAGTTGATGCTGTTTTTTTATTTATCACTTTTCAAAATAGTAAGTTGATTCCCCACTATTCTCTAATGTTGACCAATGAGATTTCTTTTACATGCTCTTATTTTCCTTTTGAGGTTCCATTTGTCCTATCTTTATCTATAAGGGCCTTTTAAAGTGGACACTTGAGTCCTTTTGACATGATACCATTAGTCATTCATAATTTTCCTTGCTGTCTGTATGACAATTTGTTCCAGCCAGGACTGAGCCATTTCTCTAAGTAACCCTGGTTGCTTTTAATGGGAAATGATATTACAAGACTATAATCTGACTGCTAGGGATACTTATTGCCACTGGGTTGGTCATTATTTCTGGACCTTTACAGTAGACAGGGCTATGATTAAAAAATAAAGTAAAATGCATGATGAATTTAAAATGATACTTTCAGTTTCAAACTCAGTTCAGAGCTTTTACTAAATATTTTCTATCTTGTCCTTTATCCCATGATGATAATCCAGATTTCAATAGTACTGAGGATAATAGAATTTCACATAATTACTCATTTGCTTTATCCCACAATACACACACTATAGTCTTAGAATAAAAATATCAATTTCTACAAACAATGATTACTGAAAACAGTTTAAATGTATTTAATAGTAGTTTTTGTCTTCAGACTATAACCCACTAGAGTTGTAGAGTCAAATTATTGTATTTAAAAGTCATTTGGAATAGTTCTCTCCTAGTTGGGTTTTTCAATGCTTATTCTTAAATAAGAATGGACAACTTAAGATCACCAATTTTTTTTTTTAAACTTTCAAAATGGGGAGCTGGGTGGCTTAGTCAGTTAACCATCCAACTCTTGTTCAGGTCTTGATCTCAGGGTTGTGAGTTCAAGCCCCATGTTGGGCTCCACACTGGTTGTGGAGCATTCTTAAAACAAAACAAAACAAAACAAAACAAAAATCTTTCAAAATGAAAAAAAAAACCCTACAAAAACAAAAAACACAGATAGCCATATTTGTAAAAAGCAATAGAAGAGTTTGAAGATAAAATTAAGAAAATGTTTCAGATAGTGAACAACAACAAAAAACCCCAAAAGATATAAGAGAGAAGTGAAAAGAAAAGAAAGAAGATCAATTCAGTAAACTAAATGTGTAGGAATTCCAGAGAGATCAGAGAAAATAAAAAGCAGAGAAAATTATTAGAGAACTTTCCAGAACCAAAGGGCATCTTTCTATGTTGAGAGGTCTCATCAAAATGCCCAGAAGAATGAAAAAAGAAATCCTATATCGAGATATATCATGGTAAAATTTTATTACTTCAGGGATAAAGAGAAGACTCTAGAAACTTGACGAGAAGACAAATAAGTCCATAAAAAATATGCAGTCACAATATATCAGACTATTTAATGATTACACTAGAAGCTAGAAGACTATGGAATAATGCCTTCTAAATCCTGAGGAAAAATTAGTTCCAACTATTACTCTATACCTTTAAAATTATAAACAAGTGTACGAGTAGAATAAGGATGTTATTAGACATAACTCAAATATTTATCCTTTATCTATTCCTTCTTAGAAAACTATTGGAAAATGTGTTTTAGAAAAATGAAGGAATAAACTAAGAATAAGTAAAACAGGAAATTCAACACAGGGAAGAGGAAGAGGAAAATCCTAGATCCATCAAACTAGATTAGAGAAGTAGAATGAAGGATTTAGGAGGGAGAAACCCAGGGGAAAATATATTTAACTGCTAGATTATCAGATGTATTTAAGCATTTAAATAATAATATTGATAGACATTTGTCATATTTGTTAAGCAGACTTACCGGGTAATTTGGAAAACAGAGGATTTGAGAAATAGTTACATACATAAATTTAAAATGAGAAAAGTATTAACTCTAGAAAAAAATTTAAATGTTGTATTCCAAAGGAAAGATAATCATGGCATACTATTTGGTTTAACAGCAAATATATGTATATAGTAATGTAAGCACTGACTTTCTTTTTGAAACTTTAAAGAGAAATTTTTTAAGAAAAATTTTAGGTTTACAACAAAATTTAGAAGATATAAAGGTTTCCTATAAATCCCCTGCCAATACACACGCATAGCCTTCCCCATTATCAATATCACTCACCAGGATGGTATGTTTTTTAACAAGGATGAACCTACATTGACACATCATTATCACAGAAAGTCTAAAGTTTACCTTAAGGTTCACTCTTGGTGTTGTACATTCTATGAGTTTGGACAAAAGTATAATGACATATATCCATCATTATAATATACAGAGTATTTTCACTGTCCTAAAAATTCTCTGTGCTCTGCTTATTCATTTTCTCCCTTCACAACTCCACTCTTGATAACCACTGACCTTTTTTTTTTAAAGATTTTATTTATTTATTTATTTGACAGGGAGAGACATAGTGAGAGAGGGAACAGGGGGCGTGGGAGAGGGAGAAGCAGGCTTCCCGCTGAGCAAGGCACCCAATGTGGGGCTCGATCCCAGGACACTGGGATCATGACCTTGAGCCGAAGGCAGACGCTCAATGACTGAGCCACCCAGGTGCCCCAACCACTAACCTTTTATCTTCATAGTTTTGCCTTTTCAGAATGTCATATAATTGGAATCATACAGTATATAGCCTTTCCAGTTTGGCTTCTTTTACTTAATCATATGCACTTAAGTTTCCTCTGTGTCTTTATATCTCATTTCTTTTTTAGCACTGAATAATATCCCACTGTCTGGAAGAACCACCATTTATTTATCCATTCACAAACTGAAGGACATCTTGGTGCTTTTCAAGTTTGGGCAAATTATGAGTGAAAATGCTATCAACAACTGTGTTTAGCCTTTTGTGTGGACAACTCCTTTGGGTAAATACCAAGGAGAACGATTGCTGGATCATATGATGAAAGCATGTTTAGTTTTATAAGACACCACCAAACTGTGCCTGAACCATTTTGCATTCCCACCAGCATTGAATGAGACTTCCTGTTGCTCCACATCCTCACCGGCTTTTGGTGTCGCCAATGTTCCAGATTTTGGCATTCTAAGAGGTGTGTCATGGTATCTCATTGTTTTAATTTAATAAACATTTTACTTTGGAATAATTTTATATTTACAGAAAAGTTGCAAATATAGTACAGAGTTCTTATATACCTTTTACCCTACCTCCCTCATGTTAACACTTGATATAACCATGGGACTTCATCACTACTATGTTAAACTACACACCTCATTTACATTTTACTAGTTTTTCCACTGATGTCTTTTTGTTGTTGTTGTTCTGGGATCTGACACAGGATTCCATACTGCATTTAGAAATAACGATTTCTGATTTAAATCACTTCTGATTTAACCAAAAATTGCACTTTAATTACATTAAGAGGATGGAAGAGGGAGAAGTGGGGGATTTTTACATAAGGAGAGTAAAATCTTTGTTTTCCATAGCAAACCTGTCTAAAACTCAGACATCAAAAATGGTAAGGTAAGAATAATATTTTTAAAAATAGAAGTAAGTACAGAAGAAACACCTAAAAAAATTTGAAAGTGGTTGCCTCTAACACCTGAGACTAGAGCCTGAGGAGGAATTGGGGAAAGGGACCACCGTTCTTTTGTGATAAAGCTTTTATACCCAGATGTTTCTAGCTATATGCAGGTGTTATTTTATAAAAATGAATTCAAATATATAACAGTCAAAAAAGTCTAATATTCTTAAAATCAGCTGATTAGAAAATATTTAATTTCAATCAATTAAAGATTATGAACCAACCACTTTTTCAAGAAAATAAAAATACCTAATAAATGTCTGAAAATAAATTTAACCATAATAATTCAATAAAGGCAAACTTATAAATAGTAGGATAAAATTTTGCTAATCAAGTTATAAAAGAATGGTAAAAATATTAATATTCAAAATTAATTTTACATGATGAGGAAGGCTCTCACATTGTTAGAAATGGGGGAAGTGTGCCATGGTACTAATTTTTATAAGGTACTATATAAATGTGTATCAAGAACCTGAAAAATGTATGTGCTCTTTGATCCAGTTAAAATTACTTTTTGGGTATTACCTCTGGGAATATATCTTAAGGAAATAACCCAAAATACAGAAAAATCTATACATGTGAAAAAGTTCACCATTAAAAAAAGTGATATTTAGGAAATACCTACACTAACATTAAGAAATGCTAATGTAATAATATTAAGATTTAGAAAAAAATGTTTGTGGGATGCCTGGGTGGCTCAGTCGGTTAAGCGTCTGCCTTCGGCTCAGGTCATGATCCCCGGGTCACGATCCCCGGGTCCTGGGATCGAGTCCCGCATCGGGCTCCCTGCTCGGCGGGGAGCCTGCTTCTCCCTCTGCCTCTGCCTCTCTCTCTCTCTGTCTCTCATGAATAAAAAAAAAAAAAGAAAGAAAGAAAAAAATGTTTGTGTATATAGCATGATTTCAACTATGTAAAAGAAATATTGTGGGTGAAACCTTAAAGGAAATTCACCAATATTGAAGTTAATGGCTATTATCAATAATGAGGTGGGATTATGAGTGGCTTGGATTTTATTCTTTGTATATACTGACCTTTCTACATTATTTTATAATAAGAATACAATGCTTTTGCCACCTGGAAAAGTCTTAAGTATTATTTATAGAATGTGGGGTGCTTGCAAGTGATACAAGGCAGGAATGGCCAGGTTGCAAACATTGATTTTTTTTTATTAAAGATTTTTATTTATTTATTTGACAGAGAGAGACACGGCAAGAGAGGGAAGACAAGCAGGGGGAGAGGGAGAGGGAGAAGCAGGCTTCCCGCTGAGCAGGGAGTCCGATGCCGGGGTTCGATCCCAGGACCCTGAGATCATGACCTGAGCCGAAGGCAGACACTTAACGACTGAGCCACCCAGGTGTCCACAAACATTGATTTTGATTCCACTTCTGCTCTGGTGCCCCTGTCCCCCTTCTGTTTCCTTCCTAGCACTCTGTCTCCAGTTTCTGAGGCCTAATTTCAGATTGTCTCTCTCTTTTTTTTTTTTCATTCACCGAATAGTTATTGAATATCTACTTGTTTTTTGATCCCTATACAGTGTTATATATTAGGCAACTTGATCTAGAGTAGAATAAAGTATGATTTCCTCAATCAAAGAGCTTTGAGCCTCATAGGGAACACAGGTATATAAATAATTACAGTACAAGGTAACAAGTACTATTAAGCTGAATCATGTGAAACTGCTACTTTTGTAGGTCAAAAACAGTCAACTAGTGGCAATTTCATAAGTCATAAATGCCATGGGAACAGAGAAAGAGGTAAGATGAGAGACTTCAGATATAATATACTTTCCAGTGGTACTATTTTTGTAAGAGGAAGTTTCTTATGATGGCATTTTAAGCACTGGAATAGTTGCTAGGTGACATGAAATGATAAGATGCTAGTAAGAAGAGCCTGATTCTTCTGGGCTGTTATTTGCAAGGGACAAACCACTGAGTTACGTTACTGGAAATTATAGTGAGCTTTTTTAGAGCCAGAGATGTAAGTTGAATGAAAGTCATCTGCAGAGAGGTGGTAATGGAAACTATGAGAGTGGGTGGACTTGGGAAAGGAGATGCCAAACGAGAGAAGTGAGTGTACTGTGTAGTGGGTGAGAAGGGCTGGGCAGAGGAGTGGCCCAAAGAGTGACAGCACAGGACCTGCAGAATCAAAGGGAAAAAGAGCCTCAAGGATGAAGCTTGCAATAGTGTTAAGAGTAGGTTGAAATGCTGACAATTAACAAAGGCTATTGGATCTGTCCATAGGCGGGTGTTGATTAACCAGAGAAGAACTCAGGCTAAGGGTGGAAGGAAGAGTAAAGCAGTGTGCACAATGGTTAACAGCCATGGGCCCTGGAGTCAGACCGCAAGATTTATTTCCTGGTTCTACCGCTAACTGGCTAGGTGTGGTACTTAACATCTCTGTTTCTGTCTCCTAATTTACAAAATGCGTAAAATGACAACAGCCCCTGCTGTGATAGATTGCTCTGATGGACCCGATTCCTCCCCCTCCTGATAGCCACACCCTTTGCCAGGTAACCTTGCAGAACTTTCCCACTCTGATTCTGGGCTCAGCCTTTTTTACTTTCTTTTTTTTTTTTTTTAAGATTTTATTTATTTGAGAGAGAGAGAGAATGAGAGACAGAGAGCACAAGGGGGAAGAGTGTCAGAGGGAGAAGCAGACTCCCTGCTGAGCCGGGAGCCCGATGCGGGACTCGATCCCGGAACTCCAGGATCATGACCTGAGCCGAAGGCAGTCGCTTAACCAACTGAGCCACCCAGGCGTCCCCTTTTTTACTTTCTTTGGCCAATAGAATGAGGTAGAAGTGATAATGGGCCAGTTCTGACTTCAAGAGGACTTGTATGTTTCTTTCTGCTTGCTTTCTTACCCCTCTGCCAACACCTGGAGAATATACTCAGACCAGTCTGCTGAAAGAAGAGGTGTGTTGGCGTGAAGCTGAATGTCCCTGGCAGTCCCAGCTGAGGCCAGCCTTGACCAGCTGGCATGTAAGTGAGCCAGTTGCCATCAGCAGAGCCATCTGGCCACCACCACCACACCCCCTACCACCCAGCTGACCCCAGACACGTGGGCAATATATACTTATTGTTGAATGCACTGAGATTTTGTTGCTTGTCCGGCTGTGTTATTGTGAAAAAAGGTAACTGATATGCTTACCTTATGGGGTTACTGCAAGATTAAATGAGATAATGTATATAGACCACTTTGGACAGTACCTAATACACAGTAACTACACAAACAAGTGTTAGTGGTTATCATTATTGGAGAGAGTGATTATTCTCCTGGGGGCACAAAGGGACAAGCTGAGACACAAAGGCAGGCTGGGAAGGTTAATGATTTGGTGCCTCTCCAAACTGATATTTTTTCTACCCCTCACTTAGTAAGAAAAAAAGAAAAATGAATTTCTTTTAATATTTATTTATTAGGCCATTTCCACTAACAGAAACAGAGCTGATGTCTAGGAAAAAAAAGGAAAAATCTCTGCCACATTTCTGCATTTCGGCTTTCTCTCTAGTGTTCTTTTGTGGTTTGCAAACAGGAAATCTTCCGGGGAACTATTCCGAAGGGTGAAAAACTCAGAAAACACAACAAACCTCTTATCTCCAGTAAATGATACTCTGCCATGCATTATTAAGTTTGGAAGTTTGTTCCAGACTTTGACTCTTAGCTGACTGACTACAGGTAGAATCATAAAACTACTTGACAGAGTAGAATGCACTCACTGTGAGGGTTTTTCCCCCCTTCTTTTTATTATTTCTACATGAAATCAAGGCCTGCTTCTGCAGAAGCAATGTGTATTTCTTCAGTTTATTGTGCTGGAGGTTTAATACCCCTTCGATTAATCAAGTGTCCTGGATACCTTTACAATGAACCCACTCCTTGTTTGCTTTTGGACCATCTTATTGTGGGAAAACTGTATAATTTAATGTCCCCTTTGCAATGGCATCTGCGGATGATAGCAAGGAACTCAGGTGGAGCACTGTGGCGTCCCATGTCAATGTCTTATTCTACAGTTGTAAGAGACTTACCTAGTTGTAATGTGAGGTGTAAAACACATGCTCTGTCAAACCAAAGGGCAAGAAGCCTTTAAAATCCAGCCCCCACTTCTATACCTGCCTTTTCCTCCATGATTAATTGAAACAAAGTACAATGAGGCTATTAACTGTTCTTTGAGCAATGTGTCAAATGCAAGCAGCAAATCACAGTTCAGGAGTTTATACGCCAACAGATTCAGGCTAATTATCCAGCAAACTTCCCTCCTGTTCAAGTGTCCTCACAAGGATGAAGGCCCTACTGGCAAGGTTCCTGGAAGCTGAAGTTCTTTGCAGTTGTCCCAGTTTGGGGAGTGCAGAGTCTCTCTTCAATAAGTCTCTTACCCTGTTTCACTGGGCTCGAATCCCAGCTCTGCCACATGTTAGCTGTGTGACTTTGGGCAAGTTGCTTACCCCAATATGCTTCTGTTTTCTCATCAATAAAATGAGCGTGTTCATGATGTTCTGTGAAGATTCAATCCCATAATTTGTATAAAGTGGTTAATACAATACCTGCCATATAGTCAGAACTCATTTATTTATTAAACAAATACTTACTGAGCCTCCTGTGTACCAGGCACTGTTCTAGATATTCAACAAAACACACCAAGAACGACACGAACTTGTATACTGGTGAGGGAGACAGACAATTAACCATGAATAGACCAAGTGGGTAAATGTTAGAGAGTGTTAGACAATGACAGCTGGTATGAACCAAAGGAAAAGTAAAGCAGGGTGAGGTAATGGGAGGATTGAGTGGGAAGGAGGGAAAGTTGAGCTACCGAGGCCCTACTGAGTAGGAATCAAGAAGCCTCATCAAGGTGGAATTGTAGCAAAGACTCAAAGGAGGTGAAAGAGTGAACCGAATGGAAAGCCAGGGAGAGCGCACTCCAAGCTCAAGCCAAGGCCCAATGGTAAGGAGCCAACATGATCAGAAGGAGCCAGGGGACAGTAGCAGGGCATGAGGACAAACCAATAAGAGGTTCTGATCACCTGGAGCCATGAAGGTCAATCTCAGAGTTGACCTTCTCTGAGTGACATCCTATAGGATTCTGAGAGAAGGAGTAGCATGATCTGACTTGTCTGTTAAAGGAATCACTCTGGTCTATGCTAAGAATAGGTTGTAAGAGAGAAAAGTCAAGTCAGGGCGACCTGTTGCTACTGCTGTATCTCAAGTGGGAGCTGGTGGAGGCTTAAGCTAGGGCTTGGGGTGCGGAGTGGGGGAGGGAAGATAAGAGGGGGCTAGCCATGGAGGTGGTAAGAAATGATTGGATTTGGGATGTAATTTAAAGGCAAAGCTCACTGCCTTCCCTAGGAAATTGGATATGGAATGTGAGAGAAACCGTCAAGGCATCCAGTATGAGCATCCAGAAAGATGCCACCTCCTGGAATGTGGAAGGCTGTGGGGGGGAAGGAGCCCAGTTCAGTTCAGCCTTGTTACTCAAGAAATCTTAGCTGCTTTTGTTAGTATCACATGCTGCCTTGTACTGTTGCAAAGGCACATGCTTGTTTTATCTCTTTCCCCAGATGGTGAACTGCTTGAGGCTAAGGACCATATCATGTTCCTGTTTGAAACTGACCACAGTGCTACCCAGTTCAGCTGATATGGCTAAATTCCAAGTTTGCAACACACACTAGCTATACTCCTGGTACTTGCCAAGTAAGCAAAACAACTGTCTATTCTTTAAAGATTTATCAGAAAAAAAGAAAGAAAAGTCAATGGAGAATGACCTAAATGTGTAGAGGACATTCCTTCCCACATACATAAATACTGCCCCTGGGTTAAACTAGGGTACTAGAAAGGCACATCCCTGAATTGCAGTACACTGGCACCCTTAAAATATTTCTACTAACAGGATTTTGAAGTGTTGCCTTTGGCTGTTATGAGAAACAACCTTTTATTATTTTATTTTATTTTATTTTATTTTATTTTATTTTATTTTATTTTATTTTATTTTATTTTAATCCCAGTTAGTTAACATATGGTGTAATATTAGTTTTAGGTGTACAATATAGTATAGACATTTTAACAATATTTGTTCTTACAATAAGTGAGCATGAAATGTCTTTCGATTTCTTTGTGTCATCTTCTATTTCTTTCATAAGTATTTTACAGTTTTCAGAGTACAGGTCTTTCACTTCTCTGGTTAGGTTTATTCCTAGGCATCCTGTTACTTTTGGTGCAATTGTAAATTGGATTGCTTTCTTATTTTCTCTTTCTTTTGCTTCATTATTAGTGTATGAAATGCAACAGATTTCTACACATTGATTTTATATCCTGTGACATTACTGAATTCATTTATCAGTTCTAGCAGTTTTGTGTGTGTGTATGTATGTGTGTGTGTGTGTGTGTGTGTGTGTGTGGCATCTTTAGGGTTTTCTATATATAGTATTAATGTCATCTGCAAATAGTGAAAGTTTTACTTCTTACTTATTAATTTGGATGCCTTTTATTCCTTCTTGTTGTCTGATTGCTCTGACTTTTGTTTGTTGGGAGTTTTTTGATTACTGGTTTAATCTCCTTGCTGGTAATCATTCTATTCAAATTTTCTGTTTCTTCCTGTGTCAGTTTTGGTAAGTTATATGTTCCTAGGAATTTATGCATTCTTTTAGGTTACCCAATTTGTTGGCATATAGGTTTTCATAATATTCTCTTACAATTGTTTGTATTTCTGTAGTGTTGGTTGTAAGAAAAAGCCCTTTAAGACTCAGTGCTGTGTTTCTCCTATAGTTGTAGCTAAAGATGTAATTCAGTACATTATAGTCTTTCTCTAGGACAAATTCCTTTCTTGAGTCCACTTTATTTCCATAATATAGCCTAATTGCTGCCCCCTTTCAAAATAAAATTCACGATTATTGCCTATAGCATATGTTAGCAAATGTTTTCTGTAAAATTCCAGAGAGTAAGTATTTTTATTTCATTTTATTTTTTTAAATTTTTTTATTGTTATGTTAATCACCATATATTACATAATTTGTTTTGGTGTAGTGTTCCATGATTCATTGTTTGTTCATAACACCCAGTGCTCCATGCAGAATGTGCCCTCTTTAATACCCATCACCAGGCTAACCCATCCCCCTACCCTCCTCCCCTCTATAAACCTCAGTTTGTTTTTCAGAGTCCATCATCTCTCCTGGTTCGTCTCCCCCTCTGACTTACTATATTTTTATTTTATTTTATTTTATTTTTTGAGAGTAAGTATTTTAGGCTTTGCTGGCCAATGGGCTCTGTTAACTGTGCCACTGAAATGCAAAAACAGCCAGAGACATGTAAGTGAATAGGCTTGGTTGTGTTCCAATAAAACTTTATTTACAAAGACAGATGGCAGGCCAGATTTAGACCACAGTTTGCTGAATCCTGGTCTATATTATTAGCTCCATTTAATTTGTTGTCTGTCTTCAAACTGTTGACCTCCCCCCTCTCCTGAAACTGCTCTTATCAGGATTACCAATGACCTCCACTTTGCTAATTCCAATAGTCAATTCTCAGTCCCTATTCTAACCTTTCCAGTAGTAGTATTTGACACAGTTGATCACTGTCCCCTCCTTGAAACTGTTTCTTCCTGTGGCCTTCAGAGCCCCTGGTCCAGCTTGGTGTCCTACATCACTGGCTACTCCTTCTTTGTCTTTTTTACTGGATCCTCATCTTCTCCCTGATTCTTAATATTGGAAGTCTCAAGGACTCAGGTCCACTTCTCTTTTATATTTTACCTCATTTCCTGTTGATCTCATTGAGTTTCATGGTTTTAAATATAATTTATATGCCGATGATTCTTAAATTTCTATTTCCAGCCCAAATCTCTCTCTCTTCCAGAATCACCTTTCCAAAGGCTTATTAAGCACCTCCAGTTGGAATCTAGCAAACACCTCAAACTCAAATTGTCCAGAATTGAACTTCTGCTCTTTGTCCACAAACCTGACCCTCTGGCCCCTTCAGGTGTCCTCATCTCAGTTAGTGGCTATCCCATCCTTTCAGTTATCCCCAAATCTTGGAGTCTTCCTTGCCCCATCTTTCTCACACCCTACATCCAGTCCATCAACAAATCCTATTGATTTTAATCTCAAAGATTATGTTGACAAAACGTGTTCTCATAACACCTGTTACCTCGCTGGTCCAAGCCCTCTCATTTCTCACCTGGATGATTGATGTGGCCTTCTTCGTAATTTCCTTGACTCCCCATTCCTTCCTACATCAATTCTCAATACAGCAATTAGAGATATCCTTTAAAAATAGGTCATATCTCTTCTCTGTCAAACGCCCATTTCATTCATAGTAAATGCCAGAGTCTGTACAATGCCTAACAAAGACCGGCATTATCTCATGTCCTCTCTAATTTCATATCTTACTCTTCTTCCCTTGACTTATTCTGCTCAAAGTGCCTCACACTCACCAAGGCCCTTTCTGAGACCACTGAGGGAAGGTCCTTCCCTGTTGTTTCCTCCACCTAAAACAAAAGCTCTCTCTTTCAAGACTTTCCTCAAATATCATCTTCTCATCGAGTTCCACCCTTACCATCCTATCTAAAATTGTGGTCTCCTCACTCCTCAGAAGCTCCCATCTTCCTCCTGCTTTCTTCTTTCTCTCTGCTATCTATCTCCTTCTAAATGGTATCTCTCTGGCATGTCAGGTCCATAAAGGCAGAAGTTCTATTTGTGTTATCCACTGCTGTCTCTCCAGCACCTAGAACAATGTCTGTTCATAGTAAGCACTTGGTAAATATTTATTGAGCAGGTGGATGGTCTTAGCACTAGAGATTACTGTGCTCCTAGAAATGGTTTATTTTATGGACAATGTAAATTTGGTAACTAATCATGTTTTCCTCTTCACTTTGACTACTAGGAAACTTAGAGCCAAATATATTGCACTTATAGAAGGTCTCAAAATGCACTTTATAGCCTGTGGTAAGGAACTTCACTTCTGGAACTCAGGATCCTGGCTTTGAATCCCAGCCCCACCACTTAATATATGTATGACTTTGGACAGGTTATTTAACTTTTTTGTGATTCAGTTTCCTTTATAAAGTGGGCATGAAAATAGTAATTTCCATCAAAGGGTCATTGTGAGGGTAAAATGAGATGATAGTTGTAAAATGCTTAGAACAGGGTTCAGTATACCGAAAGAGCAAATAATGGTTTGCCAATGTTATTAAGATGGCCAACTATCTTGGTTTGCCTGGGACTCAGGGGTTTCCCTGGATGTGGGCTTTTCATTGCTACAACCAGGCACGCTATCTTACTTTTTCACACTGATAGTTCCCTTTGTCCCTTTTATTTATCTTGCTGTGCAGATTTTTGAAAGTTGCCTTACATTCTTGATGAAACAAAGTGCAATATGAATAAATCATACATAAATGCACATATAATGCTATGTACATTATGTGCTCCTAACAAATACCAATAAACCATATGCTTTAGGAAGGAAAAATAAATGACTAAAGGAAAGCATAGCCATTTCTTCTCTAACAGGGTTTAAATTCACTCTTCTCAGTACTATATGCAAAGCGGAGGCAGAAAAAGATAAGGCAGAGATAACAAAGCCTGAAAGACTCCATCATGAGCAAGTTTAGTATAACATAGCAGCCATAAGATTATGTAAATGAAAAGACTAACACTATTAAGTGTCACAAAAATGCTGGTTGATGTTATTACAACAATCTGGTCTTATGATACCCTGAGGCCTCTTGAATAACAGAGGAGTGCTAATAAAATGATGCCACACATTTTAGAAATACAATCTAAGGGTATGTCTGCAATCTTCTGCATATCCCCCATGGAATTAGCTTCTCTTATGATTGCCTTTGTGCATTTTCCTCCTCTTTCAATTTCGGTAAATATGTGAAATTTGAAACAGGTATCAACTTCTTTCTTAACACATAGTTATTAGGATCTCTGGAATGGCAATGTGAGTTGTTCTGCAGACTCTCTCCTCAGCAAAACAACTATAACTGGTGAAAACTATTAAAAAAAATCTTTTTCAAGTCTCTGGAAATTGTTCTAAGGGCATATGACAAATGGAGAAACATTCATTCAAGAAAACCTAGCATCTTGGTAAGAAGAGTGAGAGCCTATGGCATTTGAGCCATGACATGCTCCCTCCTCTGTCCTCCAGCTTGGCATGACCCTTCTACTATGGGCAGGTGAAGCCAGGAGCACAGGGCTGCTTCTTCCCTAGCTCCCAGTCCATGACTATGATATCATTCCAGGAGAAACAGGCCACCAACCATCCCTACCCCCAACTCCAGGCTTCCTGTTGCAGAAGCTCTATTCCAGGCAAGAGCAGCTGAGAGATCAGGGGCTCTCTTCTTCCACTTAGTCCCCACTCACATGGAAGTCTATTGTGTAGCAGGACGAGAATACTGGACCCAATTATTCTAGCTTGCTCACAGGGTCAAAGTTTCATGCCAGGAGAAGCAAGTCAGGAAGTCTTGAGAGGTTAATGAGGTTAATGTCCCCACCCAGTGTCTCGTTCAAAAAGCAGGGGTGTCATTCCAATAGAAGTGGCCCATAGTTCCCATCTCCAACCATGGAATGGTGCTGCAGAAATTCTGACCATAAAAACATAGAGCTTCAAAGCTCCCCTGAAGGGAACTGAATTTATTTGGAACAGAGCATGGAAGTTCAACCCAAGGATGCTCTCAAAAACAATGAGAACAACCAGCTCAACTGTAGAGCAGCTATAAATTTAACTAAAGACCAATGAAAAAAATAGTTAGGAAGAACACTGCTGGAGTTGAAACAAGACTCAAAGACTGTCTCCAAAACTACCCTTTCAAAGGGGCCTGGATTGAACTAGATCAGATTGTGAAGCTACAAGTTGCTTCACAGTCTGATCTATAACACTGCTAAAAACAATAGAGCAATCAGCTGGCAATTAGTGGGCGTTAACAGCTGGATGTGATACCAACAGAAGCAGACACCTTAACAGAGAGATCAGGGAAATAAACTGTCAAAGAGAGCCATACTAAAACCATTGTCATCCCGGGATGTGCACGACCAAGACTACAACCCCTGAGGAACAACATCAGAGGCTACTCACAGAGGAAAATAGGCTGAAATCGCCCAGGTAAATCATTAAACAAATAAACAAGCAAGCAAATAACACCACCAAGGCCCCTGTGTTGGAGGGAATTAGGGAGATGGTAAATCAGTATTCAGAATTGCTACAATATATTATCTAAATATCCACCTTTCAACAAAAAATTATGACAAGTGAGAAGAAACAGAAAAGTGTGACCCATACACAGGAAAAGGTAGGCAGTAGAAACAACTTGTGAGAGGGCCCAGATGTTGGACTTAGCAGACAAAGACTTCAAAGCAGGAATTATAATTATGTTCAAAGACCATAATTCACAAATTTCATAAAGGAAACCATGCTTAAAGAATGAGAAGAAGGGAGATGACAATGTTTCATGAAATAGATAATGTCCGTATAGAAATAGAAATTATAAAACAAAAACAATGGAGATTTTAGAATTGAAAAGTACAATTACAAAAATGAAAAATTCACTAGAGGGCTTAACAGTAGATTTGGGTTGGCAGAAAAAAAGAATCAGGAAGGTTGGACATAGAAGAATAGAGATTATGCAATCAGAACAGAATGGAGAAAGGATGGAGATAGAGAAATGCGCAGAATCTCAGAGAAATATGAGACATCATTAAGCACTAAAACATATTCCTAATAGAGGAAAGAAGAGAAAAAGATGAGCAGAAAGAATATTCAAAGCAATAATGGCTGAAAACTTCTCGAATTGAGAAAAAAACACATTAATCTACACATGCAAAAAACTCAACACACTCCATAGCATAAATACAGGGGATCTAGACTCAGGCACATCAGAGTAAAAAAGCCAAATACAAAGAGAAAATCTTGAAAGCAGCAAAAGAAAAATAACTCATCACATACAAGGACACTACAATATGATCCAGCAATCCCCCTTCTGGGTATATAAACAAAGAGATAAAATCACTATCTCAAAGAGACCTCTGCATTTCCATGTTCATGGCAGCATTACTCACAATAATCAAGGCATGGAAAAACCCAAGTGTCCACTGACAGATGAGTGGGTAAAGAAAACATTATATATACAAACATTTTATATGTTGTACCTACACACACACACACACACACACAGAAGTAACAGTATTCAGGAAACCCTGCCATTTGCAACAATATGGATGAAACTTGAGGGCATTATGCTGGGTGAAATAAGTCCATTATAGAAAGACAAAACTATGATCTCACTTATATGTGGAATCTAAAAACATAAAACTCATAGAAACAGTAGAATGGTAATTGTCAAGGGTGAGAGGTGGGGGAAATGGGGAGATGTTGGTCAAAGGTATAAACTTTTAATTATAGTATGAATAAATCCTAGGGATCTAATGTACAGCATGGTGACTCTAACAATACTGTATTATATATCTGAAAGTTGCTATGAGAGTAGAGCTTTAATGTTCTTAACATAACAGTAAGAACAAAAACCAAAAATAATGGTAATTATGTGAGGTAAAGAATGTGTTAACTAACTTTGCTATGGTAAGTATTTCACATTATATTCATGTATTAAATTATCACATTGTATACCTTAAACTTATACAATGTTATATGTCAATTATTTTTAATAAAGCTAAAAAAATATAATATATGGAAACAACCCAAATATTCCATCAGATGAAGGATAGATAAACAGAATGTGGCATACTCATACAATGGGATATTATTCAGCTAAAAAAAGAATGAAGTACTAATACATGTATAACATGGATGAACCTTGAAAACTTTATGCTAAGTTAAGGAAGCCTGTCACAAAGTTCTCATATTATGATTCCATTTATATGAAATTACCTCAATAGGCAAATACATAGAAAAAAGAAGGCAAATTAGTGGTTTCCAGGGACCAGAGAAAAGGGAGAATGGAAGTAACTGCTAATGGGTAAGGGGTTTCCTTTGAGGCTAAGGAAAATATTCTTAAAATTGATTGTAGTGATGGTTGCTCAAGTCTGTAAATATATTAAAAGCCATTGAATTGTAGATTTTCAGTGAGTGAATTTTATGGTATATGAATACATACCAATAAAGCTCTTTTAAAAAAAAGTTATTGGAAACTAAATGTGAAACTAATGATGTACTGTAAGTTGGTTCATTGAATTTCAATTAAAAAAATAAAAAAAAGTTATTGCAAAATTGTTTTAATTGGCAAAGAATGTAAAGCAAAGTGTCATTCATTCAACAAACATTTATTAAGCCTCTATTATGTACCTGACACTAAAGCACAGTAGATATAGTAGTGAACAAAACACTTGGATCTCTGCCCTCATAAAGCTGACATTCTAGTAGAGGACATAGACACTACACATACAGGGAGAATGCATTTTTTAAAAATACAGTTGCAGATTTTTCAATGAATAATATCCCTGCCCTCATGGATTTTGTCATCATGTATTTTCATGTTTGTATCTCTGATGCCTAGAGGTTCCTTAGGAAAATGAGCTTATAGATACTAAAGATTCTCATTCTACCCAAATCATTCCTTACTCATCTTACATGCCTGATGACTAAAGAAACAGATTTCCTGGTGTAGCCTGAGACTGTCTTTTTTCTCTAACCTGTTCTAGGGTGTCAGGACTCACAGCCAGCATTTTCAACATGGGTATCCTTAACCATGTGATCAGTACCTTGGACTTCCCTGAAATTGGCCACACATCCATCCCTCTGGGGAAAAAGAAAACCATTCCTACATTTCTCTCTGGATTACCATAATTTACCTAATGCTGAAACCTTGACATCATTTTGTGGCTTCTAGTATTTCATCAATGGATATACACTAATGTATCTAACTAACTTCCTATTGTGGAACATATAATTCTCCCCCCAAGATTTTGGCCCATTTTAAATAAGGTGAGGACACCTCTCAGCATAAAGTCTTCATTTTAGCTTTGCCTACTAGTGAGGGGCATTTTACGTGGGTTTCCCAGAGCTGAGAAATGATTTGCCCAAAGGTCTTCAGTCTATATTCCTGTAAATCAGAGAATTACTGGAAACTTTGAAACTATATATACTTTCTCTGCATTATAGACTCCCTGTGTCATACAGAGTCCTGGCAGAAAACAGGGGCAAACTCAAACTGGGTAAACTGAGGAGTGTTAAAAAGAGGAGACTGGGATGCCTGGGTGGCTCAGTCGTTAAGCATCTGCCTTCGGCTCAGGTCATGATCCCAGGGTCCTGGGATCGAGTCCCACATCGGGTTCCTTGCTTGGCAGAGAGCCTGCTTCTCCCTCTACCTGTTCTGCCTTCTGCTCCTCCTGCTTGTGCTCTCTCTCTCTGACAAAAAAATAAATATAATCTTAAAAAAAAGAGAGAGAGAGAGAGACACTACCAAGAGTGAGTAGAGTTTAAGGAAATCTGTCAGAAGGATAGGACAGTAACCTGGGATAGTAGTAAAGAGAAGCTATTATCAGCTCTCCATATGAAGGGGCAAGCAGTTATTAGATTTCTTTCATTCAACAAATATTTATTGAACACATACTATGTGCCACGGGGAGTGTAGACACAAGCGAGATGTTTAGGTAGATGGGTTACATTGCTATTACCACCATGTATATGACCAATGTAGTGCTAAAGACATACACATTATCTCCTTTACTCCTCTAAAATGCCCTAGAGGAAGGTAATACTAATATCATTCCCAATTTACAGATGAGTAAATCAAGGCTCGGAGTGGTTAAATAACTTGCTTGTGTTTACAGAGTTTGTGTTTGGCAGAGCTAAAATATAAGTGCAGGTGTGTCTGGCTCTAAAACTTTTAGCCCCTGTGTATATTTGTTCTTCCACATGAACCAGTGCTAAGAAAGCAAGAGTGTGGGTCATCTGGGTGGCTCAGTTGGTTAAGCATCTGCCTTTGCTCAGGTCATGATCTCCAGGTCCTGGGACTGAGCCCCATGTCAGGCTCCCTGCTCAGCAAGGAGTTTGCTTCTCCCTCTCCCACTGCTGCTCCCCCTGCTTGTGCTCTCTCTGTCAAATAAATAAATAAAATCTTAAAAAAAGAAAGAAAGAAAGAAAGAAAGAAAGAAAGAAAGAAAGAAAGAAAGAAACAGAGAAACAAAGAAAGAAACAAAGAAACAAAGAAACCAAGAGTGTGGTGATCCCTACCTTTGAGAAGTGAATGTGGCCTTAGAAGGGGAAGGCCTGCTTGAAATCTTTATAATGTAATCAGATTAGTTGTACCTTATTTATCAGGTGTGAAATTGGTTTTTAATCCTCTGCTGATAAGCACACAAGCACTCCTACCTGTAGCTGACTTTTCTTGATCTTCTCAATTGTTTATTTACTTAAAAAAGATTGACCAGCCATAGCAAATGCAGCCATCCTTGCATGCTCTTAAGTTTTAGAAATGCACAGGTTGAAGGGTTGACTAAGTCCCTGTATGATTCAGCTACTCATTATATTCCAGCATCTCTGAAACTAAGCCCAGCCATTAATTAGCAATCCCAGAAGCACCAGAGATCCCATGAAAACCATACTTCCACAATTACAATTACTTCATATTCTATTGACAATATTGCTGGATATAGAATTCTAGGTTGGAGGGGAAATTATAATTTCCTCTCTGATTATATTAATATTCTTTTATAATTAATATTATATTCTTTATAATATTCTTTTATATTATAATATTAATATTCTTTTATATTCTGAATTTTATTTAACATTTATAAATAATGTTTAATGTGATTATTTTATATAATAAATTTTATTATCATAATCAAAGTAAAGCATGCTCATTATAGAAAATTTGAACACTGTAGAAATGTATCAAGAAAAATTAAAATTACCCAATATCTATCATTTAGATAGCCACTGTTAATATTTGGTACATCTCCCCTATCTTTTTTTCTATGTATCTTTATATAAGACTTATACAATTTTGAATCTTGTTTAGTAAGATACTCTCCATTCCAAGACCTAACAAATGTGCACCTTTGTTTTATTCTGATTGCTTTATTGTTGAAGTTTTTGTAGTTAAAATTTTGCATTTTAGGATATAGAACCACAAGTTAAGAATTTAACTTTCTTTCCCCAAATAATCAATCTTCCTCACATCACTTGTTGAAAAATCCATTTTTTTCTTTTATCATTAGTTTGTGATTTTCCCTTTATCATAAAGTATTTTGTGTTCTAGTGTCATTTTTGTGTCTGTCTATATCATTAATTGAATAATTATTGCAGTAGTTTCACACTAATCATTATAGCTTAATAACATGTTTTACTATTTGGTGATACCAACCACCCTTCCACACACTCCCATTCCTTTTCATTGCTATATTTTTCCTCTGAAGATTTCTCACTTAGTATTTTTATGTTTATTCTTCCAGGTTAACTATAGAATTATTTTGACAAGCATCAAAAAAAAAAACTCATTGCAAATATTATTACCATTACTATAATTTCAGAACAAAATTACATTGCTATATTTAGTTTTCCACTCAATAACACTGTAATAATCAGTAAAATTATAAAGATTTTTTTAGTAGTTTTGAAAATTTTTGTGAAAGTTATTCCAAATTAATGTCCCTGTGTGTATGTTCACTGCCATTGCTATTAAGAGTGGCATCTCTGATACATAGCCGGACGCAGTCCCTACCCACCGTCGTCTGTAGTGCTTGCAGCTCTTCTCCTTTAAGATGCCTGAGGAAGTGCACCATGGAAAGGAGGAGGTGGAGACTTTTGCCTTCCAGGCAGAAATTGCCCAACTCATGTCCCTCATCATCAATACCTTCTATTCCAACAAGGAAATTTTCCTTCGGGAGTTAATCAGTAATGCTTCTGATGCCTTGGACAAGATTCGCTATGAGAGCCTGACAGACCCTTCCAAGTTGGACAGTGGTAAAGAGCTGAAAATTGACATCATCCTCAACCCCCAGGAGCGCACCCTGACTCTAGTGGACACAGGCATTGGCATGACCAAAGCCGATCTCATAAATAATTTGGGAACCATTGCCAAGTCCGGAACTAAAGCATTCATGGAGGCTCTTCAGGCTGGTGCAGACATCTCCATGATCGGACAGTTTGGCGTTGGCTTTTATTCTGCCTACCTGGTGGCAGAGAAGGTGGTGGTTATCACAAAGCACAATGATGATGAGCAGTATGCCTGGGAGTCTTCTGCTGGGGGCTCCTTCACTGTATGTGCAGACCATGGTGAGCCCATTGGCCGGGGTACTAAAGTGATTCTCCATCTTAAAGAAGACCAGACAGAGTATTTAGAGGAGAGACGTGTCAAAGAAGTGGTGAAGAAGCATTCGCAGTTCATAGGTTATCCCATCACCCTTTATTTGGAGAAGGAACGAGAGAAAGAAATCAGTGATGATGAGGCAGAGGAGGAGAAAGGGGAGAAAGAGGAAGAAGATAAAGATGATGAGGAGAAGCCCAAGATTGAAGATGTGGGTTCAGATGAGGAGGATGATAGTGGGAAGGACAAGAAAAAGAAAACAAAGAAGATTAAGGAGAAATACATAGATCAGGAAGAACTGAACAAGACCAAGCCCATTTGGACCAGAAACCTTGATGACATTACCCAGGAGGAATATGGAGAGTTTTACAAGAGTCTTACTAATGACTGGGAAGACCACTTGGCAGTCAAGCATTTCTCTGTAGAAGGTCAGCTGGAATTCAGGGCATTGCTGTTTATCCCCCATTGGGCCCCTTTTGACCTCTTTGAGAACAAGAAGAAAAAGAACAACATCAAACTCTATGTTCGCCGTGTGTTCATCATGGACAGCTGTGATGAATTGATACCAGAGTATCTCAACTTCATCCGTGGTGTGGTTGATTCCGAGGACCTGCCATTGAATATCTCCCGAGAAATGCTCCAGCAGAGCAAAATCTTGAAGGTCATTCGCAAAAATATTGTGAAGAAGTGCCTTGAGCTCTTCTCTGAACTGGCAGAAGACAAGGAGAACTATAAGAAATTCTATGAGGCGTTCTCTAAAAACCTAAAGCTTGGAATCCATGAGGACTCTACTAACCGGCGCCGCCTTTCTGAGCTGCTGCGTTACCACACTTCCCAGTCTGGGGATGAGATGACTTCTCTTTCAGAATATGTGTCCCGCATGAAAGAGACCCAGAAGTCCATCTATTACATCACTGGTGAGAGCAAGGAGCAGGTTGCCAACTCCGCTTTTGTGGAGCGAGTGCGGAAGCAGGGCTTCGAGGTAGTGTATATGACGGAGCCTATCGACGAGTACTGCGTGCAGCAGCTCAAGGAGTTTGATGGGAAGAGTCTGGTCTCGGTTACCAAGGAGGGCCTGGAGCTGCCTGAGGATGAAGAGGAGAAGAAGAAAATGGAGGAGAGCAAGGCCAAGTTCGAGAACCTCTGCAAACTCATGAAAGAAATCTTGGATAAGAAGGTTGAGAAGGTGACAATCTCCAACAGGCTAGTATCTTCACCCTGCTGCATTGTGACTAGCACCTATGGCTGGACGGCCAACATGGAGCAGATCATGAAAGCCCAGGCCCTTCGGGACAACTCTACGATGGGCTATATGATGGCCAAGAAGCACCTGGAGATCAACCCTGACCACCCCATCGTGGAAACGCTGCGGCAGAAGGCGGAGGCGGACAAGAATGACAAGGCAGTCAAGGACCTGGTGGTGCTGCTGTTTGAAACAGCTCTGCTCTCCTCTGGCTTCTCACTTGAGGATCCCCAGACTCACTCCAACCGCATCTACCTCATGATCAAGCTAGGCCTGGGCATTGATGAAGATGAAGTGACTGCAGAGGAACCCAGTGCTGCTGTTCCTGATGAGATCCCCCGCCTTGAGGGTGATGAGGATGCCTCTCGCATGGAAGAAGTAGATTAGTTCTATCTGCAGACCTTGTGCCCGCTGTATAGTGTCCCCATGGCTCCCCAGCAGCCCCGAGCGGCCCCGGTTCACCTGGTTCCCTCTGCTGATGTCTAGTGGTTTTTTTTTTTTTTCCTCCTGTCGTTGAGGCAGGAAAGAAGGCCCTCAAGCCCTATCCCTTCTGATATTTGACGGGGTTTGGATATATATTGTGGGGTTTTTTTGTTTATTTTGTTCCGAGATTAAAGTATGCAAAATAAAGAAGATACAGTTTTATACAAAAAAAAAAAAAGAGTGGCATCTCTTTCTGTTATAAATTTATATTACTGCTGATTTATAGGAAAGCAATTGATTTTTTTAAGTATTTATCTTATATCTGGCTATTTTAATCAACTCATATTAATTCTAACTGCTATTTTTTATGTTTTCACAATATAGTTAATTTGTCAATTTTTTTCATATTTTCTCTTTCCTTTCCAATATTCAACTTGACTTAAGGTCCACTATAGTTTATTGACTAGCGTTTTCTAGAACATTATATAAAAATAGCATTGGCTGCATTCTTATTTTTTCTTGCCTTTAATAGAAAATTTTTTAGAGATTTTATTTATTTATTTGACAGAGAGACACAGCGAGAGAGGTTACACAAGCAGGGGGAGTGGGAGAGGGAGAAGCAGGCCTCCTGCAGAGCAGGGAGCCTGATGCAGGGCTTGATCCCAGGACCCTGGGATCATGACCCGAGCCGAAGGCAGATGCTTAATGACTGAGCCACCCAGGTGCCCCTAATAGAAATTTTTCTATTGGAGGTTATTTTTCACACTTAATTATTTACTCCTTTTGGGATTTGTTTTGTAATATGAGGTAAATGTATAAATTGATTTTCCCCTAATAGTTAATCTATTGTTCAGAGCCATTTATTAAATTATCTTTCTCTTCTTCACTGATTTGTGATTGAACTTGTGTCATTGTCTCTTTTCGTAGACTATAAAAATGATCAAGTAGCTCTCATCTTTATTGAACCCTCCTAAATTACCTTTTACCTAATGTTATAAAACTTTCTTTCACAATGAACTGAAAAAAGAAGGACAAACTCAACCAAAGTTAGAAGAAGAAAGGAAATAATATATATTAGGGCAGAAATAAATGAAATAGAGGATATAAAAGCAATGGAAAAAAATCAGTAAGATGAAAAGTGGATTTTTTGAAAAGATAAACAAAATCAACGAATCATCAAGTAGACTAAGGAAATAAGAGGAAATCCTCAAATAACAAAAACCAGAAATGAAGGAAGAGACATTATAACTGATGCCATAGAAAGGAAAGGGATCACAGCAGTCAACTATGAACAATTATGTGTCAATTAATTTGATAGCCTTGGGAAAAAATGGATATATTTCTAGAAACATACAACCTATCAAGAATGAATTGTGAAGAAATAGAAAAATTTGAACACACTTACACTTTTTCTTTAGACTTAGAGGTGATGTATTAATTCCTCCTTAAATATTTGATAGAATTCACCCGTGAAGTCATCATCTCAAACTTCCAAAAAATTGAAGAGATATCAATTCCAAAGTCAGTAGATGAGGCCAGTATTGCCCTGATACTAAAATCAGACAGATATTACCAAAACAAATCTATAGACCAATATTTCTGATGAATATTGATAAAAATATCTTCAACAAAATACCTGCAACTGAATCCAACAACATATTAAAAGGATTATACATCATGACCAAGTGGTTTTTATTCCTGAAGTACAAGGATGATTCAACATACAAAAATCCATCAGTGTAATATACCACATTAACAGAATGAAGAAAAGAAACCACATGATCATCTCAATTGATACAGAAAAAGCATTTAGCAAAATTCAACATTCTTTCATGATAAAAACACTCAACAAAGGGCGCCTGGGTGGCTCAGTTGGTTAAGCGACTGCCTTCGGCTCAGGTCATGATCCCAGGGTCCTAGGATGGGCTGCATCAGGCTCCCTACTCAGCAGGGAGCCCGCTTCTCCCTCTCCCACTCCCCCTGCTTGTGCTCACTCTCTCTGTCAAATAAATAAAATCTTAAGAAAAAACTCAACAAACCAGGAATGGAAGGAAATTACTGCAACATAATAAAGCCATATATGAAAAGTCCACAACTAACATCATACTCAATGGTGAAAAATTGAAAGTGTTTTCTTTAAGATCACAAACAAGGCATGGATACCCATTCTTACTACTTCCATTCAACATACTACTGGAAGACCTAACCAAAGCAATCAGCTAAGAAAAAGAAATAAAAGGCATCAAAATAGGAAAAGAAGAAGTAATACTCTCTGTTCACAGGAGACATGATCTTGTATGTATGTAGAAAATCCTAAATATTCCATAAAAACCTGGTAGGCTGATAAAAAAAAAATCAGCAAAGTTGTAGAATACAAAATCAACACACAAAAATCAGTTGCATTTCTATAAACTAACAATGAATAATCTGAAAAAAATTTTAAGAAAAAATTCCACTTATAATAGCATCAAAAAGAATAAAATATTTAGGAAAAAATCAAGGAGGCAAAAACGTGTGCTCTGAAACTACAAAACATTGCTGAAAGAAATTAAAGAAGACACAATAAATGGAAAGACACCCTATATTATAGAATGGATGACTTAATATTGTTAAATTGTCCATATTACCCAAAGGGATCTACAGATTTAATGTAATTCCTACCAAAATCCCAATGATATTTTGCATAGAAATAGAAAAAAATTATGAAATTCACATAGAATCTCAGAGGACCCTAAACAGTAAAAACAATCTTAAGAAAGAAAAACAAAGCTGGAGGCCTCACACTTGCCGATTTCAAAACATATTACAAAGGTATAGTAATCAAGAAAATATGGTACTGGCATAAAGACAGACATACAGACCAACGTAACAGAGTAGAGAACCTGAAAATAAACCCTCACATATAAAGTCAACTGATCTTTGGCAGAGGTGCTAGGGCTACCCAATGGGGAAAATAGAGTCTTTCCAACAAATAAGGTTGGGACAACCTGGATATCTAAATGCAAAATAATAAAGTTGGACCCTTACTTTACACCAAATATAAAAATTAACACAAAATAAGATTAAAGATCTAAATGTAAGACCAAAAACTGTAATACTCCTAAAAGGAAACACAGGGGGTGCTTCATGATGTTGGATTTGACAATGATTTCTTGGATATAACATCAAAAGCACAAGCAAAAAATAAAAGCAAAAATAGACAAATGAGACCACATCAAACCTAAAAACTTCTGTGTAGCAAAGGAAACAATAAGTGGTGTAAAGGGCAACCTATGGAATGAAAGAAAGTATTTGTAAACCATATATCTGATCAGAGGTTAATATCAGAATATATAAAGAACTCCTACAATTAAAAAAAATTCCATTGAAAAAACAGGCAAAGGACCCAAATAGACATTTCCACAAAGATACACAAGTGACCAACAAAAATATGAAAAGATTCTCATTATCACTAATCATTAGAGAAATGCAAATCAAAACCACAATGAAATATCACCTCACACCCATTAGGATAGTCATTATTAAAAAATCATAAAACCACAAGTGTAGATGAGGATGTGGAGAAATTGAAACCCTGGTGCATGATCAGTGGGAATGTAAAATGATGCAGCTTCTATGGAAAGCAATATGGACATTCCTCAAAAAATTAAAAATGGGGGGGGCGGAGCAAGATGGCGGAGGAGTAGGAGACCTGGGTTTCGTCTGGTCTCAGGAATTCAGCAGGATAGGGATCAAACCATTCTGAACACCTACGAACTCAACAGGAGATCAAGAGAAGAATAGCAACAACTCTCTGAACAGAAAAGCAACCACTTACTGGAAGGTGGGACGTGAAGAGAAGTGAACCCGAGGCGATATGCAGGAGGAGAGACGGCGGGGGAGGGGGCCTCCGTCGGCCACTTCTGGCAAGTGATAGAGCCGCGGAGCACAAAATCAGAACTTTTAAGAAGTCGGCTCCGCTGAGGGCCGTCACTCCAGTGGCTAAGCGGGGGGTGGAACCCTCGCCGGACAGTGTGATCTCAGGACCCTCGGGGTCACAGAAAGACCGGGGGTGCCTGAGTGCGGCAGAGCTCCCAGGTATCGGAGCCAGGAAGCCGGCTGCAGAGATGTAGCCGAGGCGTGGGCTCTCAGCTCGCGGTTGCCATAAACTGTAATCTGCGGCCCAGTAGGGCCACTGCTCCTCCAGCAGGGACCCAACAAGCGGCAGAGCCGGGGAGAATCCCCTTCCTTCCCCGGGAGGAGCGGCGCGGGAGCACACCGCAGGGATCTGCTAGGTTTGGAGACTCCACACCGGGTTGGGTGCCAGGAATAGAAACACTCGGTCACAGGCCAGGTGAGCACGGAGTGCGGCTGGAGACCGGGAACACGGTAGTGACTGCTTTTCTCTGGGGGTGCACTGAGGAGTGTGGAGCCCCGAGTTCTCGGCTCCTCCGGGTGGAGATTGGGAGGCCACCATTTTCACTCTGGTCCCCCAAAGCTGTACCGAGAGCTTGGAGGGAACAAAAGCACCGGAGAGCAAACCTGAGCAGATTGCTTAGCCCGGACGGACAAGGGCGGGGCAATGCCACCTCTGGCAGACATTTGGGAACCACGGCAACAGGGCCCTCCCCCAGAAGATCCGCACGAACAGCCAGCAAGCCAAGACCAAGTTTACCGATCAAGGAGAACGGGAGAATTCCAGTGCTAGGGAATACTGCACATAGAATTCATGGCTTTTTTACCATGATTCATTAGTTTTTCAAAGTTGATTTTTTTAACTGTTTTTTTTCTTTTTTTGAATTTTTCTTTTTCCCTTTTTCAACCAACATCTTATCAATCCCTTTTTTTAAAAAAATTTTTTTTATTTTTCATTTTTTAGAGTCATATTTTATCCCTTCATAGTAGTTACCCTTATTTTTGGCATATATATATAAGTTGTTCTCTCTTAAAATTTTGAGATACAGTTTCTTCTAACAGATCAAAATATACCCTAAATCACTAGTGTATGGCTTTGTTCTAGTTTCCTGCCTGATCACATTCTCTCCCTTTTCTTTTTTCTTTTTCTTCTTTGTTTTTTAATCTTCTTCTTTCTCCTTTCAAACAACTTCTTATCTTATCAATTCCTTTTATAAAATCTTTTATAATTTTCATCTTTACAGTCATCTTCCATCCCTTCATTGTATCAACCCTTATTTTGTACATATAT
>NW_027397072.1:48807774-48967450 GCF_003265705.2 Callorhinus ursinus
GTCAGAATGGCTAAAATTAACAAGTCAGGAAACGACAGATGTTGGCGGGGATGCGGAGAAAGGGGAGCCCTCCTACACTGTTGGTGGGAATGCAAGCTGGTGCAACAACTCTGGAAAACCTTATGGAGGTTCCTCAAACAGTTGAAAATAGAGCTACCATCCGATCCAGCAATTGCACTACTGGGTATTTACCCCAAAGATACAAATGTAGGGATCCGAAGGGGTACGTGCACCCCAATATTTATAGCAGCAATGTCCACAATAGTCAAACTGTGGAAAGAGCCAAGATGTCCATCGACAGATGAATGGATAAAGAAGATGGGGTATATATACACAATGGAATATTATGCAGCCATCAAAAGGAATGAGATCTTGCCATTTGCAACGACATGGATGGATCTGGAGGGTGTTATGCTGAGTGAAATAAGTCAATCAGAGAAAGACATGTATCATATGACCTCACTGTTATGAGGAATTCTTAATCTCAGGAAACAAACTGAGGGTTCTGGAGGGGTGGGGGGTGGGAGGGATGGGGTGGCTGGGTGATAGACATTGAGGAAGGTATGTGCTATGGTGAGCGCTGTGAATTGTGCAAGACTGTTGAATCACAGATCTGTACTTCTGAAACAAATGCAATACATGTTAAAAAAAAAAAAAGAAGAAGAAGAAGATAGCAGGAGGGGAAGAATGAAGGGGAGTAAGTCAGAGGGGGAGATGAACCATGAGAGACAATGGACTCTGAAAAACAAACTGAGGGTTCTAGAGGGGAGGGGGGTGGGGGGATGGGTTAGCCTGGTGATGGGTATTAAAGAGGGCACATTCTGCGTGGAGCACTGGGTGTTATGCACAAACAATGAATCATGGAACACTACATCAAAAACTAATGATGTAATGTATGGTGATTAACATAATAATAAAAAAATTAAAAAAAATTAAAAATAGAATTAATGTATAATCCAACAATCCCACTTCTGGGTATTTATCAAAAGGAGTTGAAAACAGAATCATAAAGACATATATGCACAACCATGTTTACTGCAGCATTATTCACAATAGCCAAGAGGTGGAAGCAAACTAAATGTCACCAACAGGTGAATGGATAAAGAAAATGTGGCATATATACAATGGAACATGATTCAGGCTTACCAAAAAAGGAAATCTTATCATATGCTATAACATGGATGAACCTTTAGAATATTAAATGAAATAAGCCAGTCACAAAAAGACAAAGACTGCATGATCCTATTTATATGAGATATCTAAAATAGTCAAACTCCTAGAAACAGAAAGTAGAATGGTAGTTGACAGGGACCTGGGAGAGGGGAAAAGGGGGTTGTTTAATTGATACAGAGTTTCAGTTTAGAAATTTGGAAAGGTTCTAGAGATCTATTGCACAACAATGTGCATATAGTTAACACTACTATACTATACACTTAAAAGATGGGTAAGATTTTGAACTTTATGTTAATGTGTTTTTGACTGTAATAAAATGATATTATATCAATATATATACATATAAAAGATGCTATATTTATCTAGCTAGCTATGTGTCTACATCTATATCTATCTATAATAAGTTAAGACAAAGAAGACATGAAACTCCTAGCAGAATATAGGTAAGTGACATGAACTAGCGATTTAACTCCCCAAAGGGTCAAAACACATATGGGAAATAATTTGTCTTACTTATAATCAATAAATACAAATTAAAACTATTTTAAAAGTCAGAAATCCTGGAGTAACCTTAGACTTTGCCTTCTCTTTTTACCACTCTCTCCCATGGATAATCATTGTAGACATATATATAACATAATATATAATGCAAAGCACACATATATAGTACATAATTATATTTATATACACAAAGTGAGTATATATAAATTATTATACTATTTCATTATATTGTTATGGCATAATTCCTCTCAGCAATAAAAAGCAAAGGCTGTAAGGATCACTGGGTCAAAGAACATCATTTTCACTTTAGTTTATTTCAGTTTGATGAAGAAATGCTTTGTCACACTGTTACTACTGAGATTCAATTCTCCAGGAAATTAGTTCAGAAGCCACCTGTGTCCCCACCTTTATCCCTTATTCCTCCCTCACCCCAACCACAACATCTTGTAAATATATCTAAGAATCCTCATGCTTGTTCACTGGAGGAAATATTTTACCAGTGATAAACAGTCTTATCACTTTTGTTCTGTTTAGTAATTCAGGATAACATAGCTTCAACCTGGGATCACTTTAGAGTGAAAAGCCAGTTGTTTCCAAAAGGTTTAACCTTATGAGGCTTATTCCTAGTTGTAAATATTAATATAGTGTGTCCTCAGTGAACATGGCCACGGCAGAGATTGCTTTTATGAGGAAAATTCCACTGAAAGCAAATTCAAAAATACTCTCAGAGAGGGATTCCAGTGGCAAGGCTGTGTGATTTAAGCATTAATCAGTTTGTGGGCGTGTGTGTGACTAAGTCAGTTTTCCATTGTGCTTTTATCATCTCAGACTCTTCCTTCAAAGCAGTTATCAAGATTCATAATTATTAATCTATTTATGGGATCATTTGTTTAATGCCTGTCTTATCCACTAGCTTCCTTGAAGGCAGGCATCATGCTTGTTTTGCTCAGCACCATGTTTTCATTTCCTAAGTGAGTGCTGGGAATACAGTAAATTCTCAGTAAGTGTTTGTTGAACAAATAAATAAAGATTCTGCAAACAGGGGGATTTGACAATAATTTCCTTTCCTTCCCAATTTCCAGTTCTAACCTATTTGTTTCTCTCTCTCTCTTTTTTTTTAAAGATTTTATTTATTTATTTGACAGAGAGAGAGAGACAGCAAGAGAGGGAACACAAGCAGGGGGAGTGGGAGAGAGAGAAGCTGGCTTCCCGCTGAGCAGGGAGCCCAATGTGGGGCTCGATCCCAGGACCCTGGGACCATGACCTGAGCCGAAGGCAGATGCTTAACGACTGAGCCACCCAGGCACCCCCCTATTTGCTTCTCTTAAGCCAAAGGACTTCTCAGGCCTATGGGCCCTAAGTATAATGATTTAGATTTTTGTGGAGTCTCAGCAAAGAGAACTGCCGTGGATCTTTCTCCTCATGGGAAGGACAGGTATCAGGAGAAGCCATCACAGCCTAGAGATGAGAATCAGGAAGCGGGGAATCTTGGGAAGAACTTGATGCTCAGAAATCTAGAGTAGGGAGAAAGATTGACATCGTCCCTACATGAGTATACAGGTCACTTGACTCAGAAAAGGTAAAGGGGGATCTGAAGGGACTGAGTTTTCTTGCCTCAGAAACTTCAAGAGTTCACAGAGCCCAGGGGTCAGGGGAGCTTCCTCAGCAGAGGTCTGACAGTTGGTCTGCTTCTACAGAACAGGCCTCCTACCAGCTGTAGGAGTCTTGCTGGGTATGGTATTCTAATAACCAGCTCTGAGCCCAGGTGAGTCGTCAACAAAGTAACAACCCACTTAATGGGACAGAGGCGCCAAAGAGAGGAAAACAGAAGGCAGAAAAAAAAAAAAAAAAAAAGATATGCCCAGGGAATTTTCACATTGAACTTCAACAAAGCAGTCACACCACAGAGCAGGGTTTGACAAAGTTTTTCCATAAAGGATCTGGTAGCAAATATTTTAGACTTTGAGGGTCATACATTCTCTGTTACAACTACTCAAGTTGTAGTGTCAAAGGAGGTTAATAACATATGAAGAAAATAGGGCCGTGTTTCAACAAATTTTATTTACAAAAACATGTGGTGGACCAGATTTGTCCAATTGGCGATATTTCGCGGACACTTGTCCTAGAGTAAGACCATAAATCACTATCCATCCTTCTCCCTCCTCCCCTCCTTCACTCTCCCCCTCCATCTATTATCTCGTCTTACCATCTTATCTCACTGGTAGATGGATTTGTGTAGTATTATTGCTAACTAAGGACTCTTAAATCAATGGGGAAAGCTAACAAATAAATATTAAATGATTATCAGCAAAACCTGAACAATAGGGTTGGAGGTAGAGGGAGAATAGGAATAGTGAAAGCATCTAAATGATTCTCCTAAGGAGAAGTCAGAAGTAGCAGGGGAAGAAACAATATTATTTAGAATAATGTTGTTTGAGTTTTATGGGCCATAGTGAACATCTTGATAAGAGAAATGGGCATCCATGTTGGTGGGGGTGGGGGGCGATAATTGGTATGCAGAAGAGTTAACATAGCAAGTCTGACTGCTATCCTTTGAAAGGCATGCTTACAAAAGTTGGCCCTGGGGGGCATCTGGTATCTTGGATTTTGGAAGGTTTCCCACTCTTAACTAATAAGAGTATCTCACTCTTCATAAACTGCACAATCTGGTTTAAGCTGATCACCTGCTTTTTCTTCTGGAAGTCTGAAATTTAGGTATGTGCGAGGCAGAGTGTACCTACATTATCAGTCCCCAGTAAAACACCTGGATGCTGAGTCTTTGAGCCTCTTTGGTAGATAACATTTCATATGTGTTGTCACAACTTATTGTTGGGGAATTAAACCCATCCCGCGTGACTGCACTGGGAGAGAGCTCTGGAAGTTGGTGTGTGGATTCTCCTTACCTCCACCCCATGAACCTTATCTCTTTTCTGATTTTGCTTTGTATCCTTTTGCTATACCAAATAATAGCCATGAGTGTGACTGAATGCTGACCTTATGTGACCATAAACAAATCACTGAACATGAGGGTGGTCTTACGGACCTCCAACTCAGTGGCTATCTCTTTTTTCACTCTTCTAGACTATGTGAAAAGATGGAAAACATTGAATTTTACATTTTGAGGCCAACATAATTTAAAAAATAAACCAAATTATAAAACAGTACCAAAAAAGGAAAAAGAGACCAATATAAATTAAATAGCAACAATTCATTTCAAAGATGAAATCAGTCTTAAACAGGGTAATTCACTTCTTTGTCATAAGAAAAAAACAGAACCAAGGAATTATAAACAGAGTATTTTGCATTTTTATATTATAGAATAATATTTCTTCATGAGACAAAAATTTAAAAGTATAGGGAAGGATAAGGAAGCATAAAAATGATCACCTATAATCTGCCACCTAGAGGCAAGCAATAGATTTCCTTCCTGGTTTTTCCTCTTCATTAACTAAATAATTAAAAGTATACTGTCCCTAATACTTTTTAGTCTGATTTTTTAGCTCAATATTCTACTAACAGACATTTTCTCATATTGTTAAAAAAGGTTTCCATAACACGATTTCATTGGTTAAACAGTGGGCCCCTTTTATCAATGTAGTCACAGGATGTGATGGGACAGTTGACTCTGCGGGTCCCTCCAGAAGTAAGAATTGTGGCCCAGTGGGAAGAACACTGTTTCTAACAAGATGAGATTGGGGGCCATGAGAATACATCGATCTTGTTGTTTGAACATTAACAGGGTTTCAGTAGCAAATCTTAGAGTCCCCCCTTCCTTGCACCCACCAGGGGATGTTATCTATATGGATCTGGCAATTCTTTTCAAAAACATGACCAATTTTATCGGCCATTGCTACCCTCTAAAGAAAGGCTTGATTCCTCCCATCTCTCTGATGGTCATCACTACTTCTGCTGCAGAGTCCTGAGAAATACCTGTACACTTGGTAAGTATTTCTTAAAAGAACCAGAAGCAAGGCAGAGACTGCTAGTATCTATATGTATGCGTATATGCTGGTATGACCTCAGATAGCATTCAGGACCTCAGTCTGTGCTGGCATCAAAACAACATTAACGAAAATTCCACTTAGAGTCTTGAGATCTGATAATTCCTTCAAATCACCCCCCTACAGTGCTGGTTATTCTTTTTGCAAGTTCATTCTCTACTCTTATCTGCCCTGCTCTGATTCCAAGGGAAGTTGAACCCCATGGATTGCATCAGTTGGTCTCCTTTGCCAACTGGCTTCCAGTTGGAGACTCTGGAAAGAGACCACAAGGAAGAGGAGAGATCAGCGTGTTTTCTTCCCGCTAGCTCTTCATTTTGAGTTTTATTTCTGGCGAGAGCAGCATTCTTCCACAACTGTAGTTCCTATTAGGCACCCCCCCCAAACCACTTCCAGGGTACCAACTCTCACCACCCTCCTCAAGGTCCTTCAAGCCCAGGGGTACAATGGCTGTATCTACTGCTGGTTTCTGGGTGCCTTGACATTCTTTGTTAGTCCCCATAACTCTGCCCACACTTTAGTGAGCAACCTCTTCACCTATACATTGAATGATATAAAGGAAGCAGGAAAGACATTCTTTGAGGTGTCCTTAAATCCAGCTCAAGATTCTATTGCTAAGGAAGAAAGGACAGAATTTACACAGGGCTACTACTAGCAGTTTCTGCCACATATCATACCCTAGACATTGTCATCCATCAAACCTATCTGCTATGACATTTTTTGGCCTGTGTCTTCTAACAACCACCTCTTATGCACATATCCCTCTCACTAAGTCCAACTGAATTCATTTGTGGACAAAAATAAGACCCCTTCTCCACTGACCACCGCCCCCACCATTATTTTGAGTTTCTGGACAAATCCTGTAGCCAGCTGAGACTGCATGTTGCAATTCTCTCTTGCCTGTTAATTCCTCTGCCACACTTGCCTAGACTCCAGTTCTGGATGACATAGGTTTCTGCCTTTCCTTTTCCTGCGACTGCTGGCTAATCTCCCGCAACCACTGGTCTCATGAGACATTCAAGGTCGCCAATACCAGCTGGGCTCTGGTGATGCCTTGGAAACCCATGATGTCCCTCCCCTGCTCCCTCCCTCTCCTGGTCTCCCTAATGAGCATTTCACTTTACTAAAGTCCTTGGCAGAAGGGCCTTCCTCCTCCATGGGGACTGGTGGTATTAGTTTCCTGCTGCTGCTGTAACAAACTGCTACAGATGTAGTGACCTCACTTAAACCAGCACAAGTGTACCCTCTCAAAGTTCTGGAGGTCAGAAGTCTCAAACCAAGGTGCCAGCAGGGCCATGCTCCTTTTGGAGACTTCAGAAGAGAATCTGTTTCTTTGCCTTTCAAAGCTTCTGGAGGCCACCCACCCCCTTTCTTACATCACTACCCCTCTGTTTCTGTTGTCACATCTCCTACTCTGACTTTGCCCCCTCGGCCTTCCTCTTATTCACAGATACTGAAGATTACATTGGACCCACCTGGATAATCCCGGATAGTCTCCCCATGTGAAGATCTTTAACTTAATCACATTTGCAAAGTCCTTTTGGCCATGTAAGGCCATAGTCACATGTTCCAGGGATTTGGACAGGGACACCTTTGGGGGCCATGATTCAGCCTGCCACATTGACCTCTCTTCCTGCTTCCAAGGCAGAATGCAGGCACCAGGCAGGAGCTTCCCCAGTAACCATCCCCGGTCCTCCGGGGACACATCTATAGTCACTCATCCTGACCCCTCTTCCCAGTTTCAGGGGAGAATATGCTCTTTCCATCAAAGGCTGAACCCCCAATCTTCTCCTGTAACCTGGACTTCTTTACTCTATCAATATTTTTTCCCTTAAATTCTTCCTCGTCTGATTAAGATTGCTACCTCAGCTTTCTTTTGGTTTATTTTTGCTAGTATAGCTCATTTCTTTAATATTACACTTTCTATGTTATTATACTGTAGTGGTTAATTCTGTAAATACCTGAATGTTTAAAAATATAGTGGGTTCTGCTATGACATGATCTGCATTCTTAAAAATCACCACATTGTGAACAGTAAAAAGCTATGATGGCAGTAAAAAATCACAGAGCTTTTGAGAAAACTGGGTTTAGAGGCACAATACTCAAAAACTTCATAAGTAGCGTATTTTTTAAAAAGATATGCCTGGGTGGCACACTGGGTTAAGTGACTGATTGGTGTTGCCTCAGGTGGTGATCTCTGGGTCATGATCTCAGGATAGTTAGATGGAGCCCCGAGTTGGGCTCCATGCTCAGAGCAGAGCCTGCTTAAGACGCTCTCGCCCTCGCCCTCTGCCCCTCCCACACCCATTCTCTCTCTCTAAGATAAAAAAAAAAATAAATCTTTTAAAAAAAGAAAAACATAGTACCACAGTTTTATACATTTTATACAGTTAAGAAATTCAGAAATACTGTAATAGATGTGACATTTTACCTTGGAAACTCCTGAAGTTTGCTTGTGGAAGTAGCTGTCAGGAAGGATGCAGTTATCCTGATGCCCTGGAAAGAGGTCCGTCTAGAAGCAGGTATGGATGGGTGTGGCTCACGGCACCTGGGGTGAACCGAGATGCTGATGGATGTTTGGAACACTTGCATCCTATATACTGCTACACAAGTTGGTCCAGCTGGGTGCCGTTTTCAGCATCCATCCGGTGTTGCTTGCAGACAAAAATCACACAAAAGTAAATGTAAAATTTCTGTTATGCTCCAAATGCCCCCTAATACATCAATCATGTTGGAATAAATTCCCATTTCTAAAACAAGCACTATAGCAAAGTTAACCGCAGGTTCTAAATACCTCTCTATTTTAATAAGCAGGTTTAAATTTACATTTATTATGATTACTGATATATTTAAACTTATTGCTACCATTTTACTTTTTTTCTATGATGTATTTTTTTTCCTCTCTCCCTGTCATCTGTTGAATTTATTGAATTTCTTTTTCTGTTTTCCTTTTTTTCCTTTACTGTTTTGGAAATTATTTTTGTTTATATTCTTTTTGTTGTCATCCTTAAACTTTACATTAATTTCTTTTTAAAAAAATTGAGTATAGTTGACACACAATGTTACATTAGTTTCAGGTGTACAACACAGTGATTCAACTTCTCTCTATATTATGCTATGCCCCCAAGTGTAGCTCCCATCTATCACCATACAACACTGTTACAATATCATTGACTATATTCCCTATGCTGTGCCTTCTATTCCCATGATTTACTCATTCCATAACTGGAAGCCTGTATCACCCAATCCCCTTCATCCATTTTGCCCATCATCTATCTCCCTCCCCTCTGACAACATCAGTTTTTTATCTGTATTTATAGGTCTGACTCTGCTTTTGTTTATTTATTTATTTTGGTTTTATATTACCACAGATGAATGAATCATATGGTATTTGTCTTTCTCAGTCTGACTTATCTCACTTAGCATAATACCTTCTAGGTCTATTCACGTTGTTGCATATGGCAAGATCGCATCTTTTTGTGGCTCTGTAATACTCCATTATGTGTGTTGGTCTATCAATGGACATTTAGGTTGCTTCCATGCCATCCTTAAATTTTAAAGTGCATACTCTACTCCAAACTTAGTCAATATACCTACCACCCTCCTGCATAAGTAAGCACCTTAGAACATTTCAGCAACTTATAAGAAAATTTCTCCCATAGTTCATGTTATTGTTGAAAATAGAATTCCACCTTGTTTTTAAATACAATTTTTAAAAAATATTTTCTAGCCAATCATTATCAGATTTATCACTGCATTTTACAAATGTCTTTGTTCAACTGTTTTTCTTCTCACTACTTTTCCTGAGTTCAATTTACTTCTTACCGAGGTGAATTCTTCAGCAATTACTTGAGGATGTGCCCGTGGGCAATAACTTCATTATGAAAATATTCTTATTCAGCCCTTCCTCTTGAGTGATCATTTAATCTGATATAGAGTTCTGGGTTTTCTTTCCCCCCTTAGCACTGGGAAGATGTCTTTTCTTTGTTTCTGGCATCTGTTGTTGATGAGAAATCTGCTGTCAGTCTGTCATTTATTTATAAATAATCTATGTTTTCTCTTTGGGAGCTTTTAAGGTTTTCTCCGTATCTATGATGTCTGCAATTTTATTACAAGTTGTCTAAGTATAGATTTCTTTGACTTATCCTGCTGAGGATTTCGTGTATCATTTTTCTCTAAAGACTGACACCAACTTTTAATATTGGAAAATTGTTCACCACTATTCCTTTCAGAATTTTTTTTCCCTTGTCGTCTTTAGCACCTCTTTGATTCCCTTTAGATGTATATTGAAGCTTCTCATTAGGTTCTAAGTTTCTTTTTCATATTTTCCATCTCTTTATCCCTCTGTGCTGCATTCTTGGTCATTTCTTCAGACAGTTCAGTTCGCTAATTCTCTAGTCTTATGTTTAACCTATTTATTCAGACTTTTTATTTCAATAATTTTTTATTCTGAATATTTGTCTACTTGTTCTTTATTCATAATGTCCCACCATAGTCTTAGATATTTTATTTCTTCTCTTATACCTGTAAATTTCTAAACAAATTTATATTAAAGTCTCTTCCAGAATGCTTGATTATCTGTGCATTCTGTCATTTTTTTTGTGTTTCCTGACTCTCTCATGGTAGGGACTGTCTACTCTTACATGGTTGCTTCATGTGCTTTATTTTTTCCACAGCAATGTTTCCCACAGGACATCAATCACAAGGAAATCTATGCAGCGTTAGCTTGAGGTTCTGATTTCTCAGGAATTATTCTTTTACCAGAATGGTTCAGAGCAGGTGGTCTGCTTCATGCTCATTCAGAGACGTGGCACCCTCTTCCTGATGTCCAACTTCGTACAGGAGGTCCTGTTTCAGTTTAGAACCTTGACTTTAGACCTTACAAAAATATTAGTCTCCACAGGATTCCCTATTCCTCTCTTGGCTCTTTGGCTTCAGTGTTAGCTCAGCACAATGGTTTAGGGTTTTCTCTTCATTTCTGATCCCTAAAAATTTACCTTTCTTATTTTAAAGACTATGTGTTTAAAATAAACTTATTTCAAATTATCTGGCATATATACAGATAGATAGATAATAGATAATAGACAGATGGAGGAGGACGGAGGTTTTCCTGTGTCTGCTTTGTTTGCCATATTGACCAGAAGTCTTTTCAAATACGATTTAGCTGTGGTTAACTCCCAAGTCTCTATTTGCAACCCAGCTCTAATGACTGAGTTCTAGAACCATATCCTAACACCTACAAATCTCCAATGGATATAGCATAATCACCTAAACCCAGCATGTCCAAAATTACTTTTTTATATTCCCCGGATCCCAACTCTGCAACTCTTCTCTCCATTTCCCTATCTTAATAAATGGTGCCACTACTGGCCAAGGTGCCCAACCTAAAACCCTGGAAGTCACCTTTGACTTTTCCTTCTACCTGTCCTTCTCCCTGCAGGGTTAGTTTCATGGAGAATGACCAACCATCTTAGTTTTCCCAGGATTGAGGGGTTCTAGCATTTGGGATTCTCACTGCTAAAACCAGGAAGGTCCCAGGCAAATCAGAACCTTAATTTCACTCCTAAGTATTCCTCAAAATCCTCCACCTCCCTTCATTCAGAGTGCTTTACTTCAGACAACCACAAACACAAGGATTCATTTGATGGCTTTTCCTCTAGTCTCCTGCCCTAATCTGACCCTTTCCCACACATTCTCCATATTATTGATAAAGTGTTCTTTCAAGGATATAAATCTGTTTTATCTCAGATTAAGTCATCCACTAACTCCCATTGTCTCGAGGATAATTTCTAGCTTTTTAACATAGCCCACTGCAAATCCCTCGGGAATGTGGCTTCTGCCTGCTTCTGATCTCCTTCCCTTTTCCACACACATGCTCCAGTCATGTCATATGGTCAAGTCATATTGAATGACTCATAATTCCTCAAATATGCCATGGGATTGGGTGTTCTGAGCCTTCTAAATAGGCTGCCACTTCTACCTGGACTGCCTCCTCAGACCCTTTACCTGGTGACTGCCTAATTTTCATCCAGATTCAGCTCCAAAGTCACCTGATTCCCCTTCCTGGCCACAGCCAGAGTAAAATATTACCTTCACACACATCATAAATTCTCTGTGATTGAAGCTACCAAAGCACTTATCTCAACATGTTGTAATTATTTATGTACTTATTTCTCTATCAGACAATGGGATTATTGAAAGAAGGGGGTGTGATTTCTTCTCTGTAATTCTACCACTTATCTATCTGGGATAGATATGTATTCCGTGAATGAACAAGAGACTAGGAGTTTGAGGATTTGAGAAACAGTCCTGGCTCTCCCCTTAATTTCTTGAGCCTCAGTTTCCTGCCCTCACTTTGCCTGGTTGTTCCTTCTCATTCTTCAGGTCCTAGCTCATCTGTCATTGGCTCTAGGAGTCTTTCTTGATCCCCCAGGGCAAGAGTAGGGGCTGCTCTGATGGAATTCCAGCACACCCAATTTTGCCCCGTCTGTCCATCTGTAAATACCATCAGTGGAGGAGTCACTTCTGCTTGTTCATCTCTGTAGCTTCAGCATCTAGGACAGGGGACCGTCAATAAATAACTGTTGGCTTAATAAACTATAAACCACAGGTTATCAAGTGGAAGAAGCTGATCTCCAAGATAACTTCAGGCTCTAAACTTCTGTCAAGCAGAGATAAAAGATTTTTTTTTCTATAGTGACCAAGAGGCATTAGTGATGATTGCTACTTTGGAAACCACTCTGAATGTCACAGTGTCAGCCATTGCTGAGGCAAATGCATATTCCATGATATTTTGGCCCAAAGTAGGGGTACCATGAAGCAGAAACTGGTATAAAGAGAAACGGGGTTGTCTAACAGTGAAGTTAGAAAGAGAAGGAACCCTAAAGTTCTGATGTGTTCCTCATGAGAATGGGAGGTGATGCATCCTCACTAGAAGACTTCCTTGCAGCCCACAGCAGACCATGTGGTTTTCTGACACCTAAGCTTTGGAAGATTTTCTATCTCCTAAGTCTGCAGAAAGCCAAAGTTACACTAATTTCACCTTATCCACTCCGCTTACTCTGCCACAAGTGACAGGGCAAGCCCACAGGTGCTTTGTGTGCTCAGCCCTTACTCCTACCACTGCTGATCTGGAGAACCATAACTGTCTCACTCCACAGGCATCCCCACCACCCTTCCTGGCTGTCTAGATTTGTTTCTTTACTCATTTCTCACTTTCCAGAAAGCCCCATAGCTTGTGCCTCTCTAGTCTACTTTCCTTCTGACAGCACACTCTTCAATAATGGCCAATAGAACTTATTTTATAACGACTGGCAGTGCCATGTTTGTTTTTCTATTCCTATTTCAATTTTATCTTTCCCCAGAGAGTCACTCTCTGTGTCCTCCAATTACCACCAGAGTTTCTTGCCCTTTATCCTCCAGATACAGCTCTATGCTAGAGAAATTTTATATCTAAAGAAAATATGGATGATTAAGACTTGTCAGAGAGTTTTCTTAAATTATTCACCAAGAATCACTCTCAAGCCAGAACTCAAACTTTCAAATGGACAGACAAGATTAATATATTTCTTCAGGGAAGGATTACATGGTTCCTAAAGATTTTTCTACTTCTTCCTATTATTGCCACGGTCTTTCAATTTCCTCCATCTACGAAGAAGCATCTTAAAGCAGAAAAACTTTTAAAGTAAAATGTAAGTCTTATGTCAAAAGGGCTGATTTTAGAAATCCTGGGGGCATGTAAATGACGAATAGAAGGCATCATTGAGGAAGAATGGAAATTACTTCTGTGAAGGCTTATGTGTGTGTCCTGAGAGAGGAGTAGCTGCCAACTAAATGGGGTGAACTATTTAACTGAAACACTGTAAGACACTGAGGTGCAAAGAGTCATTCAAAGGGGCCATGGACAACACCCCAACTTCTGCTTATACTGGCTTCAGTGAAGCATGTTGAAGTTAGAGACCCTGGAGGCTGGCTGCTCATTGGTGGGCAGTCCAGATAGAGGATGATGGCAGGCTCATGAAAAGAGAGCTGGAGCAGGAGTTAAAAAACGGCAAGAACTGTGTGGTAGCTGACAGGACTTTTTTCCCCACTCCCCTTTACTCATTTTGCCCAATCTCCCACTTTCCTCCCCTTTGGCAACCATCAGTGTGTTGTCTGTATTTATAGTTCTGATTCTGCTTTTTGTTTGTTTATTCAATTTTCTAAGATTCCACTTATGAGTGGAATCACATGGTATTTGTCTTCCTCAGTCTGACTTATTTCACTTAGCATCATACTCACTAGATCCATCCATATTGTCTCAGATGGCATGATCTCATCATTTTTATGGCTGTGTAATATTCCAGTGTGTGTGTGTGTGTGTGTGTGTGTGTGTGTGTGTGTTTGTACTACATATTCCTTATCCATTCATCTATTGACGGATGTAGGTTGTTTCCATGTCTTGGATATTGTAAATAATGCTGCCAACAAACATAGGGGTTCATACATCTTTTTGAGTTAGTGTTTTCATATTCTCTGGGTAAATACCCAGTAGCGGAATTACTGTATCATATGGTAATTCTATTTTTAATTTTTTGAGGAACCTCCATATTGTTTTCCACAGTTGCTGCACCAGTTGCATTCCTTCCAACAGTGCACAAGTGTTCCTTTTTCTCCACATCCTCACTAACACTTGTTGTAACTTTTGTTGTTGATTTTAGCCATTCTAATATCTCATTGTAGTTTTGATTTGCATTTCCCTGATGGTTAGTGATGGTGAGCATCTTTTCATATATCTGCAGGCCAACTGTATTTCTTCTTTGGAAAAAAGTCTGCCCATTTTTTAATCAGATTGTTTAGTGTTGAGTTGTATAAGTTCTTTATATATTTTGGATATTAATCCTTCATTGGATATATCATTTGCAGTGATATCTTTGCCCATTTAATAGGTTGTCTTTTTGTTTTCTTTTGATGTACAAAAGTTTTTAATTTTGATGTACTTCTAATAGTTTATTTTTGCTTTTGTTGTCATTGTATCTGGAGACATATCTAGAAATATGTTGTTGTGGCAGATGTCAGAGAAATTACTGCCTGTGTTCTCTTCTAGAATTCTTATGGTTTCATGTCTCACATTTAGGTCTTTAATCCATTTTGAGTTTATTTTTGTGTATGGTGTTAGAAAGTAGTCCAGTTTCATTCTTTTACATATAGCTGTCCAGTTTTCCCAGCACCATTTATTGAAAAGACTATCTTTTCCCCATTGTATATTCTTGCCTCCTTTGTCATAGATTAATTGATCATATAAGCATGGGTTTATTTCAGGGGTGTCTATTCTGCTGTATCGATCTATGTGTCTATTTTTGTGCCAGTTCCACATTGTTTTGATTATTACAGCTTTGTAGTATATCTTGAAATCTGTAACTGTGATACCTCCAGCTTTGTCCTTCTTTCTCAGGATTGCTTTGGCTATTTGGGTCTTCTTTGGCTCCACACAAATTTTAGAATCATTTGTTCTAGTTTTGTGAAAAATGTTGGTATTTTGATAGGGATTGCATTCAATCTGTAAATTGCCTGGGGTAATATGGACATTTTAACAATATTTGTTCTTACAATCCATGCGCATGGAATATTTTTCCATTTGTTTATGTCATCTTCAATTCCTTTCATCAGTGTTTTATAATTTTCAAAATACAGGTCTTTCACCTCTTCGGTTAGGTTTATTCCTAACCTTAGGTATTTTATTCTTTTTAATACAATTGTAAATGGTATTATTTTCTTAATTTCTCTTTCTGCTACTCCATTGTTAGTGTATAGAAATGTAATGGGTTTCTGTATATTGATTTTGTATCCCACTACCTTACTGAATTCATTTATCAATTTTAGTAGTTTTTTGGTGGAGTCTTAAGGGTTTTCTACATATAGTATCATGTCATCTGCAAATAGTGAAAGTTTTACTTCTTTACCAATTTGTATGGCTTTCATTTCTTTTTGTTGTCTAATTGCTGTGACTAGGACTTCCAGTACTATGTTGAATAAAAGTGGTGAGTGGACATCTTTGTCTTGTTCCTGACCTTAGGCGGAAAACTATCAGTTTTTCACAATTGAGGATGATGTTAGCTGTGAGTTTTTCAAATATGGACTTTATTATGTTGAGGTATGTTCCCTCTAAACCCACTTTGTTCAGAGTTTTTATCATGAATGGATGTTGAATCTTGTCAAATGCTTTTTCTGCATCCATTGAAATAATCATATGATTTTTGTCCTTCATTTTATTGATGTGGTGTATGACATTGTTTTGCAAATATTGAACTATCCTTGCAATCTGGGAATAAATCCCACCTGATCCTGGTAAATGATCTTTTTAAGGTATTGTTGGATTAGGTTTGTTAATATTTTGTTAAGGATTTTTGCATTGAAGTTTTTTAGGGATATTGGCCTCCATTTTTCTTTCTTTGTGGTGTTTTTCTCTGGTTTTGGTATCAGGGTAATGCTGGCCTCATAGAATGTATTTGGAAGCTTTCCTTCTATTTTTTTGGAACAGTTTGAGAAGAATAGTTATTAACTCTTCTTTAAATGTCTGGCAGAATTCAGTTGTGAAACCATCTGGTCTTGGACTTTTTTTTTTTTTTTGGTAGTTTTTAAATTACCAATTCAATTTTGTTACTTGTAATCAGTCTGTTAAGATTTTCTATTTCTTCCTGGTTCAGTTTTGGATCACTATATGTTCCTGGAAATTTATTCATTTCTTCTAGGTTGTCCAGTTTGTTGGCATATAATTTTTCATAATAGTCTCTTATAGTTTTTTGTATTTCCATGGTGTTAGTTATTACTTTTCTCTCATTTCTGATTTTATTTATTTGGGTCCTTTCTCTTTTTCTTGATGAGTCTGGCTAAGGGTTTGTCAATTTTGTTTATCATTTCAAAGAACTGGCCCTTGATTTCATTGATTTTTGCTTTTTTATATTTTTTTGTCTCCATATCATTTATTTCTGCTCTGATCTTTATTATTTCCTTTCGTCTACTCACCTTGGGCTTTGTTCCTTTTTTTTTTTTCCCTAGTTCCTTTGGGTGTCAGGTTAGATTGTTTGAGTTTTCTCCTGTTTCTTGAGGTAGGCCTGTATTGTTACGTACTTCCCTCTTAGAGCTGCTTTCACTGTATCCCAGAGATTTTTGGACCACTATATTTTCATTTTCATTTGTCTTTACGTACTTTTTTAATCTCATCTTTGATTGCCTCATTGATCCATTGGTTGGTCAGTATAATGTTGTTTAGTCTCCACATGTTTGTGTTTTTTTCTTGTGATTTATTTCTAGCTTCATACTGCTGTGTTCAGCAAAGATGCATGGTATGATTTCAATCTTCTTAAATTTATTGAGGCTTATTTTATGGCCTAATATGTGATCTATTCTGGAGAACATTTCATGTGCACTTGAAAATAATGTTTATTCTGTTGTTTTTGGGTGGAATTTTCTGAATATATCTGTTATGTCCATTTGGTCCAATATGTCATTCACAGACAGTGTTTTCTTTTTTCATAGGTTTATTTTCTTTGTGTTCTACAAACATGATACACTGACCACTGCCCATGGGACCACGAACATTGCTATAACATAGAATACAATCCTGTTGTTTAGGCTTCCTAAGAATCTTCAGTTTGGTTGGTTCTGCTGTATGTCAAATTGGGATCCTGAGCTTGACCTAAGGGAGTACAACTGCTTATGAGATGGACTGATGAAAGAACCCCACCCAACTGCAGTGCTTAATATTAGATGGTGACTAAGTAACCCAATCATATCTTCCTTTGAGATATTTTGAATGCAAGATAACACAAGAGAAACAGAGGTCGCAGAGGGAATCAGAGGTTACAAAAAAAAAAAAAGTCTAAAAATAGCAATAGCATCAACTTCAGGCAAGAGATTAATGGCCACAATCTGCTAAGAGGAAGTAAAGATATTGGAGTTCTGGAGATGCTCTTGAATCATGAATTGTAACAATGGATGCTCTGGGTTCCAAAGTCCTGATCGTGTCACTATTTCTGGTGTCCCTTACTTATTATACAGCCTTGCCTGCTTTGTTTTTAAAAATAGGGGTTTCCCTGCAATTGGAGAGTACATACACAGAGAAGTTTCTTGCAGTTAAAAAGTAAAACTCAAAAGGAGAACACACTTCTAATATAATATCTAAGAAGGTTTTGTCATATTAAAACATAGCAGTAAGTGTACAAGATCATAAAATCATATATTATTTTTTTATGCAAAGAAATAGTTTAAATTTTTAAAAACATAATTTCAAACTTAAAAGAAAAATTGCAAGAATAGTACAAAGAGCTCCCATGGACCCTTCTTCTAGATTCTACCATTATTAACATTTTACCACAATTGCCTTATAATTCTGGCATTAATTGAATATATATGCATACATATTTTTTTCTGAACCACCTGAGAGCAAGTTGTCTGTATCACTCCCTATTACTTCTTAATATTCACTATGTATTTCTTAAGCAGCATATTATTCTCACATAACCAAAATGCAGTTACTATAGTTGTGAAATTTAACATGATACAATATTATCACCTAATGCACAGTCAATACCCCAATTTCACCAGTTATGCCAGGAATGTTCTTTAGAGCAAATTTTTCTGGTTCAGTATCCAATCCAAAATCACACATTTTATTTCATTGTCATGTGTTTTAAGGCTCCTTTGATCTGTAACAGTTCCTCAGTCTTTCTTTTTCTTTTATGACATCAACATTTTAGGATTGCATGTCATTTCTTTTCTAGAATATCCTCAGTTTTGGCTTGTCTGATTTTTTTTTCATGATTAGAGTCAAGTTATGCATTTTTGGAAGGAACACTACATATATGATGATTTGTCCTTCTTATTGCATCACATAAGGGGCATGTGATGTGAGTTTGAAATTCACTTTTTTAAAATAAGAGATTTGTAAATGTATTTATGCAAAAGCCCTAAAAACTATAATTAATTATATAGTTGTACATAAATTCTGATTTGAAACTACCTCTCTTCTTACCCCTCCCCCAACCAGTGGCATGTCTTCCCTTTTGGTCCACTAGTGTCACCTAAAATTGATTTGATGAAATAATATTCGTTAAAGTGGTGTTGGCTGAAAATATCTATTGTGGATATTAGTAATTTTTTCCTTTTTTTAAATTTAAATTCAATTAACATATAATGTATTATTAGTTTCAGATAGAATTCAGTGATTCATCAGTCTTATATAATACCCAGTGCTCATTACATCACATACCCTCCTTAATGTCGATCATCTAATTGCCCCTTCCCCCCCACCCGCCACCCCCTAGCAACCCTCAGTTTGTTTCCTATGATTAAGAGTCTCTTATGGTTTGTCTCCCTCTCTGATTTCATCTTGTTTTATTTTTCCCTCTCTTCCCCTGTGATCCTCTGCCTTATTTCTTAAATTCCACATTATCAGTGAGATCATATGATAGTTGTCTTTCTCTGATTGATATATTTCGCTTAGCATAATACCCTTTAGCTCCATCCACGTCGTTGCAAATGGCAAGATTTCATTTTTTTTTTTTTGATGGCTGAGTAGTTGAATATATATACCACATCTTCTTTATCCATTCATTAGTCAATGGACATCTGGGCTCTTTCCATAGTTTGGTTAATATGGACACTGCTGCCATAAACATTGGGTTGTATGTGCCCCTTCAGATCACCACATTTGTATCTTTGGGGTAAACGCCTAGTAATGTAAGTGCTGGGTCATTGAGTAGCTCTATTTTCAACTTTTTGAGGAACCTCCATACTGATTTCCAGAGTGGCTGCACCAGCTAGCATTCCCACCAACAGTGCAAGAGGGTTCTCCTTTCCCCGCATCCTCGCCAACACCTGTTGTTTCTTGTGTTGTTAATTTTAGCCGTTCGGATACTTATGAAGTGGTATCTCATCATAGTTTTGATTTGTATTTCCCTGATTTTGAGTGATGTCGAGCATTTTTTCATGTGTCTGTTGGCCATTTGGATGTCTTCTTTGGAGAAATGTCTGTTCATGTCTTCTGCCCATTCCTTGGTTGGATTATTTGTTCTTTGGGTGTTGAGTTTGATAAGTGTTTTATAGATTTTGAATACTAACCCTTTATCTGATATTTGCAAAAATTTCCTCCCATTCTGTTGGCCGTCTCTTGGTTTTGTCGACTGTTTCCTTTGCTGTGCAAAAGTTTTTTTATTTTGATGAAGTCCCAATAATTCATTTTTGCCTTTGTTTCCCTTGCCTTTGGAGACGTGTCTAGCAAGAAGTTGCTGTGGCCAAGGTCACAGAGATTGCTGCCTGTGTTCCAGTGCTCTCCTCAAGGATTTTGATGGATTCCTGTCTCACATTTTTCATCCATTTTGAGTCTATTTTTGTGTATGGTGTAAGGAAATGGTCCAGTTTCATTCTTCTGCATGTGGCAAGACATTGTTTTCTTACTGATTTTCTGTTTGGATGATCGAACCATTGATGTAAGTGAAGTGTTAAAGTCCCCTACTATTTTGAATTACAATCAATTTCTCTATGTTTGTTAATATTTTTATGTACCTACATACCCCACTGTTGGTGCGTATTTACAACTATCATTTTAAGTCTATTTCATCTGAGATAAGTATTATTACTCCTTTTTTTTTTCTTTCACTTGCATGGTGAATGTTTCTCCATCCCTTCATTTTCAGTCTGTATGATTCTTTAGGTCTGAGGTGAGACTCTTGTAAGGTCTTGTTTTTTATCCATTCCTCCACATTATGTCTTTTGATTGGAACATTTAGGCCAGTTACATTTAAAGTAACTATTGATAGGTATGTACTTATTGTCATTTTTAAAATTTGTTTTCTGGGCTGTTTTTATAGTTCTTCTTTGTTACTTTCTTCCTCTCTTCCTCCTTCTTTGTGATTAATGAGTATCTATAGTGTTTTGTTTGGCTTCCTTTCTCTTTATTTTTTGTGTATTTATTATAGGGTTTGGGTTTATGGTGACCATGAGGTTCATATATAACATCCTAAGTAATTAGCAGTTCATATTAATTTGATGGTCATTTAAGTTCAAATACATTCTTTAAAAAAAAACACAGAAAAAGAAAAAAAAACTGTTTTTCTTTTTCCCTTCTCTTTTTATTCCTTTCTCCACATTTTGTGTAAATGTTGTTATATTTTACATCTTTTTATTCACATTTTTCTTATGTCTAATTATGGCCTTTCTTTTCCACTTAAAGAAGTCCCTTTAATATTTCTTTTAAGGCTTGTTTAGTGGTGATAAACTCTTTAATTTTTTTTTTTTTTTTTTTTTGGTCTCAGAGATGATCTCTCCTTCAAATCTGAATGATAAACTTTCCAGGTAGAGTACTCTTGGTTGTAGGTTTTTTTCCTTTCAACACTTTGAATATATCATACCACTCCCTTCTGGCTTGCGGTTTCTGCTGAAAAATCAGCTGATACCCTTATAGGTTTTCCTTTGAAGATAACTTTATTTTCCTCTTGCTGCTTTTAAGATTCTCTTTATATTTAAACTTTGACATTTTAATTATTATGTGCCATGGTGTCGACCTCCTTGGGTTCATCTTGTTTGGAACCCTTGATTCTTGGATTTGGATGTCTATTTCCCTAGCTACATTAGGGAAGTTTTCAGTTATTATTTCCTCAAATAAGTTTTCTACTACTTTCTCTCTCTCTTCTTCTTCTGAGACCCCAGTGATGTGAATGTTTGCTTGATGTTGTCCAAGATATCTCCTAACCTATCCTCATCTTTATTTTATTTTATTATATTTTTTAGAGAGGGAAGGGGAGGGGCAGAGGAAGAGGGAGAGAGAAAGAATCTTATGCAGGCTCCACACCTGGTGCAGAGCGCAACGTGGGGCTCGATCTCAAAACCCTGAGATGACCTGAGCCGAAATCAAAAGTTGGATGTTTAACTGACTGAGCCACCCAGGTGCCCCATCCTCATTTTCAAAAATTATTTTCTCTCTCTTTGCTGTTCAGCTCGGGTGCTTTCCACTACCCTGTCTTCCAGATTGCTGATACATTCTTCTGCATCCTCTAATCTAGTGTTGATTCCCTTTAGTGTGTCTATTTCTTTCAGTTATTGTATTCTTCAATTTTGATTGGTTCTTTTTAATATTTCCTAACTCTTTTTTGAAGGTCTCACTGAGTTCTTCCATTCTTTTGTCCAGCTCTGTGAACATCTTTACAACTGTTACTTTAAATTACTTATCAGGCATATCGCTTATTTCTGCTTCATTTAGATCTTTTTGAGTTTTTTTCTTGTTATTTCTTTTGAAGCATCATCCTCTGTCTACTCATTTTGCTTGACTTTCTGTGTTTGTTTCTATGGATTAGGTGAACTGGCTACTACTCCTGAAGTTGAGGGCAAGGTCTTGTGTATGGTGTTCCCCATGCAGACTGTGTGTGCTTGGTGACTTTTGCTGATTGGCTGGAGCTATGGGTGTATATAGTGCTAGTTACTCTTTTAAACTATGGCATTTTACAGAAAGAATAAAGGAAAAAAATAATAAAAGGAGAAAATAAAGTTAAAGAAAAAAGAACAAAATCAAAAAGAAAAAAAGAACGGAAGAAGACAAAATTTTAAGCAGTTAAAAACAAAAAGACAAAAACAAAAAATCCGACAAACCCGTGGCTTGTTTTCTGTGCCTTAGCACTACAGGGCCTCCAGTGTGGGCCTGTGGACGCTGAGGCTCGCTGAGAACACAAGCTCACCATGAGCCACATCCTGCTCTGGTCTAGGCTTTTTTTTTTTTTTTTAACTTGTCTTATGCAAACCTTATTTTTAATCTATTTTTTACTTATTCTTTATTTAAATTCAATTAATATTTTTTATGTTCAGTTAGCCACTGTATTGCATTAGTTTTTGATACAGTGTTCAATGATTCATTAGTTGCATATAACACCCAGTGCTCATCACAACACATGCCCTCCTTAATACCCATCACGTTACCCGATTCCCCCACCCTCATCCCCTTTGAAACCCTGTTTGTTTCCCCCGTCCATAGTCTCTCATGGTTCATCTCCCTCTCGGGTTTCTCCCCCTTCAGTTTTCCCTCCCTTCCCCTATGGTCCTCCGTGCTATTGCTGATATCTCACATAGGAGTGAAACCATATTATAATTGTAATTTTTTTTTAAATTATGTTCAGGCTTTTAAGGTAGAAGGGGAGAAAAAGGTCCCACAGTTCCTTGGCCCTTTTAAACTGCAGCTTTTTTTTCTGTGCCCCAGCACAAACGGGGCTGGTGTGGGCTTCAGGACCCTGGGCTTGCTGCGGTCACAAACTCCCTGTGACCACCAGACCTGCCACTTATGGCATCAGGACCCACTAAGTATGGCATCTGAACTGGCCCCTTATGGCGTCCAGACCCTCCTCTGTCTGGGCTTCTAAGTGGGGAGGGGTAGTGTTCCCACAGGCCTCGGCCCTTTTAAACCGCAGCGAGGCTAGGGCTGGTGTGGGCCCGCAGACTCGGGCCTGAGGAGGTGACAAGCTTTCTGTGACAAACTGACATGCCACTTAGGATATCAGGACGCACTACTTATGGCGTTGGAACCTGCGCCTTGTGGCAGCCAGACCTACTCCGGTCTGGACTTTTGAGGGGGTGAGGAGCGCTCCCACAGTTCCTCAGCCCTTTTTAAACCGCGCCATTTTTTTGCTGTGCCCCAGCACGCCTCGGGCTGGTGTGGGCCCGCGGGCCCTGGGCTACGAGGAGGCAAGCTCCCTGGGACGACTGGACCTGCCCGCCCTGGTGTCCACCTCGCTCTGCTCTAGACTTCTAAGGTAGGGCTGGGAACACAAACCGTGTCGTTCTCCCGCCCCTCTGACCTGGACAGCTTTCCTGCAGCTCCGCCCAGAGTTCTAGCTTTGTGTCTTTTATATACTAGTTGCTCTTCAAACCGCGGCTTTTTTTCTGTGCGCAAGACCAGCCGGGTCTGTGAGGGGCTCCTCAGCGCTGTCCCTCCCCACGGCCGCTCGCGTTCGCAGCCTCGAGGGTGGGGGTTCCCTCTCTTACCGTGTCTCCTCTCTTGCTGTTCTGTCTTTGGTTGTTCAGCCATCGGTTCTTTTTAGGAGGAACTGGTCTATTCATAGGTGTCATCTGGTGTATTCTGTGGAGCAGGTGAGTTCAGTCTCCATTTTGAACGGGAATCTGACAGGATTTGTTAATAAGCTCCCGTGAAAGAGTCTGTGGAAATTTCTAGAAATAATTTGGAAGAGTGTTTGCAGGGGACAGCCGTTCTTTTAATAATGGATGGGGCCAAGAACCATGGTAATTAGGTTTACTCTAGTTAATGCAAACCCGCGTTTAAGTATAGCTTCCGTAAACAGAGGTTATATTTTGGAGGATGTAGCCCAAGGTTATTGATGAATTCTCAAATAATGCCCATCAGTATAATAAAATAATCATTACCCAGAAAACAGAGTCAGGAGGGCATCTGCATCATAACTACCCAACCACTGACAGAGTCATGCCTCAAAATATGTGCCAATTCCCAAGGGTTAGGCCAGTCCTACCGGACAAAGAGAACAGTTCGTTGAATTAGTTAATTTCCTGGGGACAAAAACTGCCTATGGCTTTAAACCAAACACTTTATGGCTATATATAGCCAACATAGAGTGGGAAGTTTACAGATTTACATGAATTGCTTTAGGTGGGAGAAGTGTCAAATGAAGAGGTCCTAGAAGCTATGGGTAAGTCAGCATCAACTGAAACCAAATATATGTACATATTTTGGTGGAGTCTTTCCTGTGAAAGCTCATGATACCAGTTAAGCTTGGATTGATCCAATCTCCTGTCCAGCTCCATGTCTCTGGGCAGAATCCCTTGAGATGAGCCTCTGTGACAAGCAAAAAAGAGAAGCAGTAAAGATTCAGGGAAGAAGCAAATGGTATACCATATATGCGTGGTTGGGGACTCTGCTTTGCCTAGTTCATGCAGAAGGAGATTTTAAAATTGCATCTACAATATGCTACTGAAATGGTGTCCTAGTGGTAGGTCCCTGAGGCAGGGAAGAGAAGAAAAATTATAGAAAGTCAATGTTTTCTGCACTAGAGGTCATACATAACTTCAAGATTATTGGAGCCTCCTTTGTTGTGACTATTAAAACAACTCATGGACATTTAACATTGTACCGAAATGCAGGCAAAACCACCTACCGATTGGAACTATACCAGAAGTGCTAATCACAAAAAACAGTGCAGAAAGGCCAGTAATTGGAGAGTGGCCAAAGCAGGCCTATTTGGAACCTGTGACAACAGGGACTAAACAGTGACTTGCGATTGTGGACACTCAGATTCTATTAGTCTTGAGACCTTTTTAGATCCTCACTCTCACTGTTAATTAGAAAGAGCAAATGAACTGAAGCAAAAGCCTAAAGGCACAGAAGCTCTGCTTCAGGCTCTAGTGGTAGAAATTAAAGTGAATATGGCCTAGCAATTTGAGGCCACATTGGGATTGTTAATCCTTTTAGGCAATAGGAGTGACCAGGCCCCATCCCTATTAGCAGCCACCTACCTCCCCACCACCCACCACCCACCACCCACCACCCACACCCACACACACACACACACACACACACACACACACACACACACACTATTCTACCACTGGAGCAGGGGAGAGGGATGGGCACAATTAATCTGCTCTAATGGTCAGGATAAATACCCTCTGACTGAAAAAAAATTGGGGGGCATTTCAGAAAAGTAACATAAGTAGGTTTATTTAAAAAACTTTTACATTGTGGAAAAAATACATGAAGTACCTTAAACATAAATCAGTGGTAATCAATGGTAATTTATTTGACACTACTAGGTATTTATCCTTTGGGTAAATACCTAGTAGTGTCAAATAAAATGAGTGAAAATTCACATAACCGCCACCCAGGACAAGAAATACAACACTGCCAGCACTCAGAAGTCTCCTATATGTTTCTTTTCATATCCCCTAAAAACAACTACTCTGTAGCAAATTTTTTGGTAATTACTTCCTTTTTATTTACTTTAGTGTGCATTCTTAAAATTATAATTCACTTTTCTTTGTTTTGAAATTTATACAGTTGGAGTTTATTATGTCTAGTTTTCTGTATTTTGCTTTCTTTTCATTTGGTATTATGTTCATAAGATTCATTCATGTTTTTGTGTGTGACTTCATTCATTCCATTTGTTCCATTCATTCACTGTATATCATTTCATCGTATGCCCACGGCACAATCTGTCTATATATTCTACTATTGTACATTTATGTAGTTATAGTTTGGAACAACTATAAACAATGTTACTATTAACATTCTTATATGTGTGCAAGAATGGTACTTATCTGCTTGACTTTCTCTGTGGTATATACCAAGGGGTAGAATCACTAGGTTGCATGGTTAGTATATGTATTAGGGCTTTCCAGAGAAATAGAACCAATAGAATGTTTATACACACATATATATAAATTAATATAGAGAGATATACTATCTATCATCTATCTATCTATCTATTGAAAGATTTTAAAGGACTGGCTTACATGAACATGGAGGCTGGCAAATCCAAAATCTGCAAGATGTGCCCTCAGACTAGACACCCAGGAAATAGCTGATGTTTATTCAAGAAGTCCAAAAGCCATTAGCTGCAGAATTCTCTCTTGCTTGGGGGAGATCAGTCTTTTATTCTACTCAGGCCTTCCACTGACTGGATGAAACCTACCCACATTATGGAGGTAGTCAATCTGCTTTACTCAAAGTCCACTGATTTAAATGGAAATCTCATCCAAAAACAGCCTCACAGAAACATCCAGAATAATGTTTGACACATATCTGGGCACGATGGCCCAGCCAAATTGGCACATAAAATTACCCATCACAGTATATATTTAACTTTTGCAGGTAATAACTAAACTGTTTTCCAAAGTAGCTATTCTAACGCAGGGTTATTAGTGAGCCTTCAGCTTCTTGTTAGGAGAGAGTTGATATTGAAAAGCAGCCTGGTTGTTTTGGGTGTTTTTTCCCCTCCAGCACCCCTCCCTGCCAAGAAAAAACAAAACACAAAAGAAACAAAAACTAGGTTTAAAGAAGGCCTTGCCTCCTCCTGATGGCTCAGGTGGCTAATGTAATTTTCAAGTCTTTCAGCAGTCAACATCAGACCAAGTTTCCACTATGAAACATGACAGGCTGGGGTATCGGTGTCTGAGTGCTGGGGCTTCTGCCTGTGTTTTCCATCAGCGAATGATGCCACAGTCCAGTCAGAAACTTAGGTTTTATCCCCGACTCCTCCACCTGTTATAGCTAATTAGCCATCAATCCCTGTTGATTCCACATCCTATGACTCTCTCAAAATTATCTCTGTGACACATCCTCTCTGAAATTACTCAACTTCAGGCAATCTTTTGCCTGGACTGCTGCAAGAATGTCTAAACTGGACCCCATCTCAGGTCTTACGCACTCCAATCTATTCTGGATTCTATGAAGCCAAAATGATTTTCTAATAAGTATCTCTGAAATTATCACTCCCTTGCTTACAATCACTTTGGCATGGGATAAAGTCCTTCCTCCTTAATATGGTTTACAAGACTTTGCATGATGGCAGCCCCTACCTGGTTTTCCTTTACTCCCTTCTGCCTCCTTCATCCCATATTGCCCTCACAAAGGTTCAGCCGCAAAACACCTCTGTCAATTCCCCAAATGATTCACTTTCTTTCTAGCCTCCAGGCTTTCACACAAGTAATCTCCTCTGCCTGGAATACTCCATATGTCCCACTCTGTTCATCTGACTTGACTCCTTCTAATCCTTCAAGTTCTCAGCTAAGTAGAGACAGTACTCTGTACTCATCAAGTCCAGTTTCATATTCCCTCTTCTGGGGCACACAGGGAAGTACACCTCTCAACCATAGTGATTAACAGATGGAGCCATATTACCAGCTTTTGCCAGTGAAATGTGATCAGAAGTGATATGTGTCATGTCCAGTGCGAGGCAGTTGAAAGCTTCTGCCTGGTTCTCATGTCTCTTGGTTTGTCCTCTCCTGGCAAACTCAGAGCCCCAATTTGAGAAGGCAGAGCCGTAAGATTGAAGAATCAGGATTTCTGAGTGGCCATAAGGGAGAGAGTTACCCAAGCTCACAGCAGGCTTTGTGGAAAAAAAAAAACAAACAGGAGGCATTTTATTAACCCACTAGGTTTTGAGAATGTTTGTTGCCATAGCATGGTCTAGTATCCTCTGGCTAATACAGAAAATGGTACTAGAAGTTGAGTACTACCACAGAGAAAACCTAATATATGTCACATTGGCTTAGCAGCTGTGTGGCAAAGGTATGAACATCAACATTCAAGGCTAGGAAATGTTAATTCATGTTATAAAAAAGAAAAATACTTAGTAAATTTTTTTTCTGTGACTAATGGAGTTTTGGATCTCCTGGGAAACATTGGAAGGAAGAAGCTTAGTAATACGTGTTATAAATTATTTGGCTGTGTTTGGCAAGGAATTACAAGAGGAGGTAAAATCAGGAAGCAATTAAGCATAAATGAAAGGGAATAGATAGCTCAAAAATTCATGGCCTGGAAGAACTGGAAAATCCAATTTCCTTTACACCCCAAACAGGAATAGATGATGTTAAGAAAGTCTTTGAGTAGCAAAGGCCCATCACAAATCAGTCTTGTCAGAGCTCAGATTAACTGTGAAGCCTTTCCACAGAAGTTCAAAGGAGTCTCCATGAAGAGAGTTTGGGGAATAATAAAGCAAAGAAGAAAAGCAGATATATCTTGTAAAGAGCTGTGGGTACAGGTACAGACACAAGGAACTGACTAGAATCAAATAGATAGGTTTCTGAAAGAGCTGAACTGTGCAAGAAGCCAACAATCAAGGGAAAAAAATTGTGATTGTTCAAGACTTAAAAGGACACTTGAGTGCCCATCTCACAGGGGTGACAACTGTGCAGTAGTCAGGGAGGGTGTACTCCTCAATGCTCAATTCAGATGTAGCTGCAAAGGACTATGGAAAACAGGAAGTTCTAAGATGGCAGGGACTAGGAGCCACAGGGCACAGAGCACCCGGGAGTAGGATCAGGGCCACACCAAGGAATCCTCCTTACCCCCAGGTCAGGGTTTCTCAGCATTGGCACTATTGACCTTTGGGCCAGGTAGGTTTTTGTTGTAGGTGGCTGTCCTGTGCATTTTAGGATGTTAACAGCATCCCTGACTTCTACCCTCTAAATGCCAGTTGTGTCTCTTCCCCAGTTGTGACAACCAAAAATGTCTCCAAACATTGCCAAATGTCCTCTGCTGCAAAATTGCCACTGGTTGGAACCACTGCCCTAGGTTGGGGGAACTCTGTAAGGTATGCAAGCAGGATTTCAGAGTTGCCATGCACTAGTGACGGCTGTTTCTTATTCTACTCCTTTCCAAATGAGAAACTTGTGACTGTGGTTTCTCCTATCCTATTTTATGATTGCATATTGGGTATAGGGTGGAAACACAGATAGTTGTCTATTTTTAGTTCACATATCTCTAGACCAATGGAATCCACATTCATACCTGATTTATCCAGAGATCCTGGACTCTTGGGTTTGATGCTCTAAGTAGCTGGGATACTGAATTAACTCCCATGGGGAATGTATTCTGTGTGTGGAAGGAAGAATGCAATGAATACATGGTGACCCAGAGGATCAATTCTGGCAGAGACAATACTATGCCTTCAGAAATTGTTTCACATTTCTTCTTTCTCGGCACATGGTAACTACTTTTCCCAACCTCCTTGCAGCTTGGTACAGCCACGTGACTAGTTTTGACCTAGGAAATGCTTCTTGCAAAAGCAAGAAATAACATTTTATTGGGTTAAGCCACTGGGTATGGGGGTTGTTTGTTACTGTAGTATGGCCTAGCTAGCTCAGATGTCGCTCCCCCTGTGATGCCTGCTCTGACTCACCAGCTCTGGGCCAGGCCCTCTTTTTATATGCTCTTTGCTTCCTCTAATGTGGCACTTATCATGCTGTATTGTCTTTGTCTATTTATTTGTCCCCCTTGTTGATGACAGGGATCATACTTATCTTATTTACCATATGCATTGTAGAGTCTGATACTCAAATATTTATTGACTGAGCCAAGGATGATTACTAATCTGAGGTGAGGTTGAAATTCACCGAACAGATTATAGAGCCAGCTGTTATATATGTTCATATTCCATGTAAATAGTAGGAGACAAAAAGCCTTGATTAGAACAAACACTAATACCGTTAAAGATTGTGGCAGATGAGGTATTTCCTTATGTTCTTCATTAATCACAGTAGTCTTCATACCAGATCATGGAGACAAGCAGGAAATAAAATAACTCCCAAATTGCTTTCATCCCAAGCATTGTTCTAGAAAATTCCATGATCTGAGTTCAGACAGATTTAACTTTGATGACCTTTCAGTTTCTGAGATGTGAAGGCAAAACTAAAACAAAATGCTTAGAGCAGTAGCAAGACAATTTTTTCCACAAGAATGTGATATGGGGTGTGTTCAGGTCAACCTGCACACCATAAAACTAAATGACTTGAGCGTTCAAGGGAAGTTCTATTGACAATTAATGATCTGAGGAATCATATTAAAGAACTGATATTTAACTGGATCATTACCAAAACCCACAGACCATGTTCTTTCTCAATTGTGGTTGTGAGAAAGCAGAAACATTTGGATGTGTGTGGAGTACCATACTCTTAATTATGTGATTAATACTGATGATTACATAGTACCCTGTGGTTCAAGATGTACTGGATTATTTGATAAGAAGCAAGCAGTTCACCGTGTTACTATTTCGAAGTAGATATACCAGATGCATATAAGTCTTAAAGATAAGGGAAAAATAGCCTTCATTTTCCTTTAGGAAGGTGTCTAAAGAATTCCAGAGTCCCAGGGGCACCTGGGTGGCTCAGTCGTTAAGCGTCTGCCTTCAGCTCAGGTCATGATCCCAGGGTTCTGGGATCGAGCCCTGCATCAGGCTCCCTGCTCCGCGGGAAGCCTGGTTATCCCTCTCCCACTCCCTCTGCTTGTGTTCCCTCTCTTGCTGTGTCTCTCTCTGTCAAATAAATAAATAAAATGTTTAAAAAAAAAAAGAATTCCAAAGTCCCTCTCAATTTTAATGCTTAATGAAGAAGGTGGTAGATGAAAAAAGATACTTGAAGACACATAGAAGGACATTAGACAGGCAAAAGTCCCAAATCACCTGGTTGAAACCTCTTTGAAATTATCCTTGACCAATGCCAGTTTTATCTAGGCTTTATGAAATGTATTAGGTATATAGTAGTCCAGGTGAGAGTGGGAACTGGTCCAGGAAAGATTTCTGCTATTACCTTCTGTCCATGTCATAACTACTATTGATAGTTAAAGGCCTCTGTAAAGTTCTATGGGAGAATTAAAGGACCTTGTAGAATTTTAACCCTAAGGAAATTTGTGAGGCAGTATTTCAATATTACAAAGTACTTTTTATTTTTTAATTTAATATAATTTTTTTAGTTTAAATTTTATTTAGCTAACATACAGTGTAATATTGGCTTCTGGAGTAGAATTCAGTGATTCATCACTTACATTCAACACCCAGTGACCATCACAAAAAGTGCCCTCCTTAATATGCTTCACCCATCTAGCCCATCCCCCCACTTTCCTCCCTCCATCAACCCTCAGTTTGTTCTCTATAGTTAAGAGTCTCTTATGGTTTATTTCCTCTCTCCTTTCCCCCACTTCCCATCTGTTCATTTATTTTCTTTCTTAAATTCCACATATGAGTGAGATCATATGATATTTGTTTTCCTCTGACTATTTCAGTTAGCATAATACACTGTAGTTCCACCCACATCATTGCAAATGCAAGATTTCATTCTTTTTGATGGCTGAGTAATATTCCACTGTGTGTGTGTGTGTGTGTGTGTGTGTGTGTGTGTGTGTGTGTGTGTGTATATATATACACTGCACCTTTTCTTTATCCATTCATCAGTTGAAGGACATTTGGGCTTTTTCCATAATTTGGCTATTGTTGATAATGCTGCTATAAACATTGCGGTGCATATGTCCCTTCAAATCTGTATTTTTGTATCCTTTGGGTAAATACCTAGTAGTGTAATTGCTGTTCTTTTTTGAACTTTCTGAGGAACCTCCATACTGATTTCCAGAGTGGCTGCACCAGTTTGCATTCCCACCAACAGTGCAGGAGGGTTCCCCTTTCCCTGCATCCTTGCCAATACCCGTTGTTTCCTGAGTGGTTAATTTTAGCCATTCTAACAGGGGTGGGGTGGTATCTCATCATGGTTTTGATTTGTATTTCCCTGGTGATGAGCGATGTTGAGCATCTTCTCATGTGTCTGTTAGCCATCTGGAGTCTTCCTTGGAAAAATGTCTATTCATGTTTTCTGCCCATTGCTTAACTGAATTATTTGGTTTTTTTTGGGGGGGGTGTTGAGTTTGAGAAGCTCTTTATAGATTTTAGATACTAACCCACAAAGTTCTTTTTAAATCTGACACAGATGTCAGGTCCAAGCAGGATCAATATTTAGGAAATGAAGTCAGAAATGTTTTCCCTTTTTGGAGGCTGGTAGGGAAAGGAATCTGAGGGCTTTTCATGCTTTGCTGTCCTGCTTAGTGCAGGCTCCAGTGAAGGTATTCGCTGATCCTCACAAGCCTCTCCTTTTTATTTTTTTAAACTATTGCCAGTAACACTATATAAGGAAGATGAAAGGAGTAAAATGTCGATGGTTTTGCAGGCAGGCATCTGTCAACATGATTTGATACCTCGTCTATAGGATAGAATTTTGGCTCTAAAGTGGGGGATCAATTCTATTCATAGATATTCACTGACAAAATACCCCTTACCTATGTGCTTACTAGTGACAGCTTGTCACCTCAGACAGGCAGGTAGAAACCAAAAGTCATCCAGGTAAGAGCGGATCAGGACCCTAAAACTTTAAGCTTCTCTGGGCTCCTCTCCCAGGACAGGGGGACTGGCAGTAAATCAGGGCAGTTATTCATCTGGTGTGCACTATTAAGGCAAATAAAGCTGGTGGTGGGAGGGAGTATATAGGTACTTTCTGTATGTGCTGTTCATTTTTTTAACAAAGGACCTAAAACTTCCCTAAAATATGTCTATTAATTAAAAAAATTGAAATACTGCCATACTTGTTAAATAGGCACTGCCCATTGCCTAGTAGCTGCCTCCCTCTCCTGCCAATCACCTTAACCCCTCTCCCTCAAGGCTTTTGCCTTTTCTTAAGCAGTGGCTAAGAGGCTGAGGAACTGAGTAGAGGTATTAGTAGTTTCATGGGGTTGACAAGATAAAAAATGGGGGGTTGGGCAAAATGGGTGAAGGGGAGTGGGAGATACAGGCTTCCAATTATGAAATGAATAAGTCACAGCATAAGGAACATAGTCAATGATATTGTAATAGTGACATAACAGGACAGATGGTAGCTACACTTGTGAACATAGCATAATGTATAAACTTGTCAAATCACTATGTTGTACATCTGAACTAATGTAACATTTTATGTCAATTATACTCAAAAAATAATAAGAATAAAAAAATAAAGGAAATCCCAGCACGTGCACGCGCGCGCACACACACACACACACACACACACATTCACTCACACAAATGGACTTCAGTGTCCACAAAGAAGGAAGTGTCCCTGTAAGTGTCCGAGGATTCAGTGTGGACTCCCAAAAAAAACACTACCCTAGGAGTGATGGTGAACTGAGATTAGACCAGACCTCACAAAGACTAAACTGTCACTCTAATCAGCTCAAGCCCTGATTGGATTAAAATCATTCTAACCACATGCCAGGACCAGAAGTAACTCTTCTACAGGGGACTATAACATCATCCAATGGCTAAAAATATCTCTCTAATTTTTCAGACATCTTTTCTGTCATACAATGAAAATAATTAAGCATACAGAAATACAAGAATTGGCCAAAAATCAAAGGAAAAATAGACAGTACAAACAAACCCCCAAGATACCCAGATATTGTAATTATCAAGCATGGACATTAAAGAGATTGTGATAACATGTTTAAGAAATTAAATAACAAGATGGAAAATTTCCGTGGAGAACTGGAAACCATAAAAGAAATAAATGAAGATTCTGCAACTAAAAAATAAAATATATTTTGCAAATACTAACCAAAATAAAGGTGGAGTAGCAATACCAATTTCAGGCAATGTAAATTCAAAGGCAAGAAATATTCCTGGAGTTGAAGAGGTGTATTTCATAACGATAAAAGGGTAAAGTTAACAGAAATATATACATAGTGGTCTTAAATCTGTATGCACCTAATAATATAGCCACATCAAAATATATGAAGCAAAATCTTGTAGAATTAAAACTGTCTTTATTCCTTCCAGTGATTCTACACATAGAAATTCCAGAGGAATCTAATGAACCTGAAAAGAAGAGGGAAAGAAAAATATTGGGTCATGAATGTAGACTTAGAGAACTCAGAAACTCCATAGAGTGTAGTAACATTCATATCATAGGAGTCCCAGAAGAAGGAAGGGAAAAGGGCAGAAGGTTTATTTGAGGAAATTATAGCTGAAAACTTCCCTAATCTGGGGAAGGCAACAGACATCCAAATCTAGGAGACACAGAGAAATCCCATCAAAATCAACAAAAGCAGGCCAACACCAAGACATATTGTAGTAAAATTTGCAAAATACAGAGATACGGAAAGAATACTGAAAGCAGCAAGGGAAAACAAATTCCTAACCTACAAGGGAAGACAAATAAGGTTAGCAGAAGATCTCTCCACAAAAACTTGGCAGGCCAGAAGAGAATAGCTTGATATATTAAACATGTGGAATGGGAAAACTATGCAGCCAAGAAGAATACGTTATCCAGCAAGGCTGACATTCAGAATAGGAGAGAATAAAGAGTTTCCCAGACAAACAAAAACTAAAGGGTTTGTGACTACTAAACCAGTTCTGCAAGAAATATTAAAGGGGACTCTTTGAGTGGGAAAGAAAGGCCAAAAGTGACAAAGACTAGAAAGGGACAGAGAAAATGTCCAGACAAACTGACTTTACAGGTAATACAATGGCACTAAATTCATATCTATCAATAATCACTCTGAATGTAAATGGACTAAATGCTCCAATCAAAAGATATAAGATATCAGAATGGATAAAAAACCAAAACCCATCAGTATGCTGCCTATAAGAGATTCATTTTAGACCTAAAGACACCTGCAGATTGAAAGTGAGGGAATGGAGAACAATTTGTCATGGTAATGGATGTCAAAAGAAAGCCAAGGTAGCCATACTTATATCAGACAAACTAGATTTTAAACCAAAGACTGTAACAAGAGATGAAGAAAGGCACTATACCATAATAAAGTGGTCTATCCAACAAGAAGATCTAACAATTGTAAATATATATGACCCCAACTTAGGAGCACCCAAATATATAAATCAGTAATAACAAACATAAAGAAACTCCTATAACAATACAATAGTAGGGGACTTTAACACCCACTTAAAGCAATGGACAGATCATCTAAGCAGAAAATCAACAAGGAAACAATGGTTTTGAATGACACACTGCACCACATGTACTTAACAGATATATTCAGAACATTTCATCCTAAAGCAATAGAATACACGTTCTTTTCAAGTGCACATGGAACATTATCCAGAATAGATCACATACTGGGTGACAAATCAGGCCTCAACAAGTACAAAAAGTTTGAGATCATACCATGCATATTTTCAGACCACAACGCTATGAAACTTGAAGTCAACCACAAAAAAAATCTGGAAAGACCATAAATACACAGAGGTTAAAGAACATCCTACTAAAGAATGAATGGGTTAACCAGGAAATTAGAGAGGACATTTTAAAAAAAGTACATGGATGCAAATGAAAATGAAAACACGACAGTCCAAAATCTTTGGAATGCAGCAAAAGTGGTCATAAGAGGGAAGTACATAGCAATACAGGTCTACTTCAAGAAGCAAGAGAAGTCTCAAATGTACAACCCAACCTTACACCTAAAGGAGCTAGAAATGGAACAGCAAATGTAGCCTAAAGCCAGCTGAAGAAGGGAAATTATAATAAAGATTAGAGTACAAATAAATGATATAGAAATAAAAAAAAACAGAACAGATCAATGAAACTAGGAGCTGGCTCTTTGAAAGAATTAATAAAATTGATAAACCCTTAGTCAGACTTATCAAAAAGAAAAGAGAAAGGACCCAAGTAAATAAAATCACAAATGAAAGTGGAGAGATCATACCCAACACCACAGAAATACAAACACTTATAAGAGAATATCATGAAAATTTATATACCAACAAATTAGGCAATCTGGAAGAAATGGATAAATTCCTACAAACATATAAACTACCAAAACTGAAACAGGAAGAAATAGAAAATTTGAACAGACCCATAACCAGGAAAGAAATTGAATCAGTAATCAAAAATCTCCCAAAGACAAAAGTCCAGGGCCAGATGGCTTCCCAGAGGAATTCTACCAGACATTTAAAGAATGGTTAATACCTATTCTCAAACTGTTCCAAAAAGTAGAAATGGAAGGAAAACTTCCAAATTCATTCTAGAAGGCCAGGATTACCTTGATTCCAAAACCAGACAAAGACCCCATGAAAAAAGAGAATTACAGGCCATTATCCCTGGTGAATATGGATGCAAAAACTCTCAACAAGATACTAATAAATTGAATCCAACAGTACATTCAAAGAATTATTCATCATGATCAAGTGGTATTTATTCCTGGGCTGCAAAGGTGGTTCAGTATTTGCAAATCAATCAACGTGATGTACCATATTAATAAAAGAAAAGGTAAGAACCATATGACCCTGTCAATAGTGCAGAAAAAGCATTTGACAAAATACAGCATCCATTCTTGATAAAAACCCTCAACAAAGTAGGGATAGAGGGAACATACCTCAACCTCATAAAGGCCATATATGAAAGACCCACAGATACTATAACATCCTGAGATAAAACAGAGCTTCTTCTCTACCGTCAGAAACAAGACAGGGATGTCCACTCTCACCATTGTCATTTAACATAGTACTGGAAGGCCTAGCCTCAGCAATCAGACAACAAAGAGAAATAAAAGTCATCCAGATCAGCAAGGAAGAAGTCAAACTTTCATTTTTCACAAATGACATGATATTCTATGGAGAAAACCCCAAAAGATTCTACCAAAAAATTGCTAGAACTGATACACAAAATTAGCAAAGTTGTAGGATACAAAATCAATGTACAGAAATCTGTTGCATTTCTATACCCCAGTAATGAAGCAGCAGAAAGAGAAATTGAGGAATCAGTCCCATTTACAACTACACCAAAAACCACAAGATACTAGGAATAAACCTAACCAAAGAGGTAAAAGATCTATACTCTGAAAACTATAGAACACTTGCGAAAGAAATTGAAGATGACACAACTAAATGGAAAAACATTCCATGCTCATGGATTGGAAGAACAAACATTGTTAAAATATCTATACTACCCAAAGCAGTCTGCACATTTAATGCAATCCCTATCAAAATACCACCAGCATTTTTCACAGAGCTAAAACAAACAATCCTAAAATTTTTATGGAATGCAAAAGACTCCAAATAGCCAACGCAATCTTGAAAAAGAAAAGCAAAGCTGGAGGCATCACAGTTCTGGACTTCAAGCTACATTACAAAGCTGTAGTCATCAAAACAATAAGGTACTGGCACAAAAACAGACACATAGGTCAATGGAACAGAATAGAAAACCCAGAAATGGACACACAACTATATGGTCAACTAATCATCAACAAAGCAGGAAATAATATCCAATGGAAAAAAATAGTCTCGTCAACAAATGGTGTTGGAAAAATTGTACAGCAACATGCAGAAGAATGAAACTGGACCACTTTCTTATACCATTCACAAAAATCAATTCAAAATGGATGAAAGACCTAAATGTGAAACAGGAAACATCAAAATCCTAGAGGAGAACACAGGCAAAACCTCTTTGACTTCGGCCATAGCAACTTCTTGCTAGACATGTCCCTGGAGGCAAGGGAAACAAAAGCAAAGATGAACTATTGGGACCTCATCAAGATAAAAAGTTTCTGCATAGCAAAGGAAACAATCGACAAAACTAAAGGACAACCTACAGAATGGGAGAAGATATTTGCAAATGATATATCTGGTAAAGGGTTAATATCCAAATTCTATAAAGAACTTATCAAACTCAACACCCCCAAAACAAATAAGCCAGTTAAGAAATGGGCAGAAAACACGAATAGACACTTTTCCAAAGAAGACTCCAGATGGCTAACAGACCACATGAGAAGATGCTCAACATCACTCATCATCAGGGAAATACAAATCAAAACCATGATGACATACCACCTATTAGAATGGCTAAATTAACCACTCAGGAAACAAGAGATGTTGGTGAGGATGTGGGGAAAGGGAAACCCTCTTACACTGTTGGTGGAAATGCAAACTGGTGCAGCCACTGTGGAAAACAGTATGGATGTTCCTCAAAAAGTTAAAAATAGAACTACTCTATAATCCAGCAGTTGCACTACTAGGTATTTACCCAAAAGATAAAAAAAAAATACTGATTCAAAAGGGCACACGCACCCTGATGTTTATAGCAGCATTATCAACAATAACCAAATTATGGGAAGAGCCCAAATGTCCATCAGTCCATTGACTGATGAATGGATAAAGAAGAGGTGGTATATATTTGCAATGGAATATTACTCAGTCATCAAGAAGAAAGAAATCTTGCCATTTACAATGACATGGATGGAGCTAGAGTGTATTATGCTAAGTGAAGTAAGTCAGTCAGAGAAAGCCAAGTACCACATGATTTCACTCATATGTGGAATTTAAGAAACATAACAGATGAATATGGGGGAAGGAAAAAAGAGAGAGGGAGGCAAACCATAAGAGACTCTTAACTATAGAAAACAAACTGGGGGTTCCTGGAGGGGAGTTGGTGGGGAATGGGCTAGATGGGTGTTGGGTGTTAAGGAGGGCACTTGTGTTGAGCACTGGGTGTTATATGTAAGTGATGAATCACTAAATTCTACTCCTGAAACCAATGTTACATTATGTGTTAACGAACTAGAATTTAAATAAAAACAAAAAAATTAAAGGCAATGTGTAAAATAAAAAAAGAAATTCCAGAGGAGTGTAAAATTAAACATGAGAATTAATGAGTAAATTGACCAGTTATAAATACAAAATCAAAATACAAGGGTCAATTGTGTATCTATATACAGCAACATTTAGAAAGTAAAATTTGAAAAATTACCACTTACAACAGCATCAAAGTATCAAAGTGATCGAACATCTAGCAATGTATCTAATGAAAGATGTGTAAGACCTACATACAGAAAATTATAAAACTTAATTGAGAAACATTAAGAAGATCTAAATAAGTAGAGATATACTACATTCTTGGATTGGAATGGCCAATATTGTAACAATTTAATCCTTTCCAAATAAATCTAAAGATTCAAAACAATCCCAATTTAAATTGCAGCAGAGATAAAAAAAAAAAGAAGTAAGAAGATAGAAATATTTAACCAAATAAAATTTAAAACTAAAAAAAATAAATAAATTGCAGCAGAGTTTGGATTTTTGGTAAAAACTGATAAATTCTAAAATTTGTGTGGAAATGCAAAGGGCTAAGAATAGCCAATGCTATTTGAAGAAAAAAAATTTGAGAACTTATACTGCTAGGTTATAAGACAGCTTATTATAGAGTATTGCTCTATACTACTATTGTAGTACAAGGGCAAGAATATCCAAAAGGCCAATGGAACAAAATAGAGAATCCAAAAATAGACCTTCACATACAGAATTACTTGATTTATGGCAGAGGTGGCATCGAGGACAGTAGAGAAAGAACATTCTTTTAAGTAAACTGTTCTGGGACAATTGAATATCAGTAAAGATGAAAATGAATCTTAACCCTCTAGTTCATACCATACACATTAATCAATTCCAAGTAGATTATAGAGCTAGATATAAAAGTTAAAGCAATCAAGTTAATGGAAGATAACATAAGTACATCTTCATGATCTTGGGATAAGCAAAGATTTCTTAAAACACAAAAAGCATTGCCTGAAAAGGGGGAAAAGGTGATAAATTGGGATACATTAAAATTAGGAATTTCTGACCATCAAAAGACAAAGGCAAACTATGGAATACACAAAGATCTGCAATACATATAATTGACTAAGGACCTATTTCATATAAGGAGCTCTTACAAATCAATGAGAGACAAACCAATTTTTTTAAAAAGTTGAGCAAACAACCAGAACATTTTCCGAAAATTATATGAAAAGGTGCTCTGCCACATTCTTTCATTCATCAGTTAAACACAAACTAAAACCACAGTGGGATACCCATCAGGCATATCCCACCCATCAGAATGGCAGAGATTAAAACTGACAATACTATTTATTTGCTAGGATGTGGAGCAGCTGGAAAACTTATGCACGTTGCTGTGGGACTGTAATTGTCACAAGGAACTATGTTTTTGTAAATAACTACTAAAGCTGAGCATATGCAAACTCATGACCCAGTAATTGTATTCCTAGGCATATTTCCAACAATTACATAGACATGTGCTTAAGAAATAGTGACATCATTCTTATTGCCAAATACAAAAACTAATCAAGTGTCCATCAACAGTAAATAAATAAACTAGTGTTTTCAAACAATGGAATGTTATATGGCAATGAAAATGAACTCATATGTGGAATTTAAGAAACAGATAAACAGAGGAAGGGAAGAGAAAATAAAATAAGATGAAATCAGAGAGGGAGACAAACCATAAGAGACTCTTCACTCTAGGAAACAAACTGAGGGTTGCTGGAGGGGAGGTGGGTGGAGGGATGGGATAATTGATGGGCATTAATGAAGGCACTTGATGGAATGAGCACTGGGTGTTATATGCAACCGAGGAATCACTAAACTCTACCTCTGAAACTAATAATGTTTACGGAAGGACATTGGACTGGATCGCCCGACAGAAGAACCAAGTGGCACCTGGAAATCTTGGAAGATAGGAGGTTTATTTAATGCCAGCAGGCTCAGGAGAGTGGTCTCCAAAGGTCTGAGCCCCGAGCACAAACAAAGGGGGCAATTTATACATATCTACTTCCGCATACTTGACACTTTTGGCGCGTGTGTGAAGTGGGGCAGGGAGAAGAACCCAGTTTGGTGCACGCGGGAAGCAGAGCAGCGTGAAGAACCCAGAAAAGGCCAGGGGCAAGGATTGGGATTCTCTCACTGGCTCAGTCGGCCATCTTAGGACACAATTTTCCTTATCATTACCCCCCTTTGATGCCCCTTTGAACACCTAGTTTAGAGGGCATCATCTTCATCTTCTAAGGGGAGATAGTGAGTAAGGAGTAACTGGAGTCTGATTTTAGCAATTTGAGTAGTGATAAACCTAGTAAGGGCATTAAGAATACAAGGGCCAAATGCTACTACGAGGAGAAGCAGTAGGAGGGGGCCGACGAGTGGGACGAACCAAGGGAACCATCGTGAGAAGGCATCCCACCAAGTTGTCCGCTGGAATGTTTCCCACTGGTGATGTACTCGTTCCTGTAATTGGGTCAGAGTTTCTTGGACCACTCCCAACTCATTAGCATAGAAACAACATTCCTCCTGTAAGAAGAGGCAGAGCCCCCCCTTGCACAGCCGTGAACCAGTCAAGCCTGCGCCTGTTTTGGAGGACCACTGAGGCCAGTGAATTGAGTTGGTGCTGCAGGGCCAGGGCCGAGTCGCCACCTGTGACTCACATCCCGAGGCTTGCGAGCAGAACTGAGGGCAGGTGTTTGGCTGTTGAGGCCTAGGGCCCCCACAGATGTAGATATCTACCAGCCGGTAACCAGAGTGAGGGCCATGGTAGGAACACTGTCTGTGAGGTTCTCAGGAGGTATCAAGAAGCTGGCATCCATCAAAATGGAGGTTAACCTTTGGTGTGTGCCCATCCCAAGTGGAAGAAGTCAGTGGGGGGCGCTGGTGTGAAATTGAGGGGGATAAGCTGAAAAGTCCATTTGCCAGTAACGGTGATACGAGAGTTTGCCCCCCTTGCCTGGCCGGGCAAGCTAGAGGCAGTGAGGAGGAACAGCACACTAGATAGCCGAAGACCAGGACAGACTGGGGCCAGGAAAACCATGGTGAAATCTGCTCAGGAGTAGACAGCAGAGGGCCAGTAAAAGTGGGATCTAAGACCTTAGGTAGAGGGAGCCACCATGGCTAACCCGTTAGCAGATGAAACCCATGGACAAGTGAGTGCAGTAATAAACCCTAGAGATACCCAATAAGCACTGACAATAGTAAGTCTCTGAGGGAAATCCCAGTCAGGAGGGGCAACAGTGTAGAGTCCAACTCCCAAGATGAGGGAAATCATGCTGATGAGAGCCAGGGACCACGGTGAGCAGGTGTCCATCAGTTGGTGGGGTCTCGTCGAAGGTGAAGCTGGAGTGGGTTCATGAGTCTGGCTGGACTCTCCACTGGCATGGCTCCTCATCCCAATGATGAGCTTTTTTCACTCTAGAGTGGTGGACCCATGGGGTCCTTGAGACCTTGAGGGCAGTAGGGGTGGTTAGAACAACAGTGTGGGGCCCTGTCCACTGCGGTTTGAGGGGGTCTTTCTTCCAATCTTTGACCCAAACTGAGCCCCCTGTCTGGAAGGAGTGTACTTGGGACCCTAAGGAGATTGGGGCCCTCTCGATGATGTACTTTTGTAATTTATTTAGGGTGGCCCCCAGGGCCTGAAGCTGCTCCTTTATCCCTTTATCTCCAACCTGATGCAAGTTTCCTGGAAGACTTCCCAAGCACGGGGGAGGCCATCCATATATTAATTCGAATGGGGAGAAACCTGATGTCCTGGGTGTGCAGCAAGCACACAGGAGAGCTAGGGCTAGCAGATCCAGCCATGGGAGATTAGTCTCCTGACAAAACTTCGCTAAGGTTCCCTTGAGGGTGCAATTCATCTCTCTACTTTCCCTAAACTTTGGGGCTGGTAATCGGTGTGGAGTCTCCAGGTGATGTTGAGAGATTTGGTCAAGACCTGTACAGTGTCTGCCACAAATGCGTGTCCATTGTCACTATGGATTGTTAATGTAGGCCAAACTGGGGCACGATCTCCCGCAAGAGGCCTTTAGCTTTGCTCTGTCCTAGTTGGGAAGGCTTCAACCCACCCAGAGTATGTGCATACTATTACTAGGAGATATCTGAACCCCCTGCTCAGCTGCACATCTGTGAAGTCTACCTCAGATCTTCGAAGGGGGTTGCTCTCATCCTCTGGACATGCAGCAGGGGCCGTGGTGCAGACCAAGCATTATTTTTAGCACATGTTATGCATCGTTTACTCGTTGCTCGGCATAGTGCTGGCAGCTGACTGATGTAGTGCTTCTTGAGAAAGGCCTCTAATGCAGTTTTCCCCAGATGAGTGAGTTGGTGGTATTCCTTGACTAGATGCCCTCCACTTGCTGTTGGAATAAAAATGCACCCATCTGGCATCATCCACCATCCCTTTTCAGTCAATGTGGCTCCCTCAGCCATGGCCCATTCCTTTTCCTTTTTAGTGTAACTGGGTAGAGGAACTTCTTCTGGGGGTGTTAGGGCCATGGTGAGGGAAGGGGATCTGTCTATGTCCTCACTGGCTGCGGTCTTGGCTGCCTCATCTGCCAGATGACTTCCCCACACAATGGGGTCATCTCCTTTCTGGTGTCCCTTACAGTGCAGGATTGCTACTTCCTTTGGAAGCCAGAACGGCTTCGAGGAGTCTCAGTATCTCCTCCTTGTTCTTGATAGTTTTTCCTGTGGTGGCTAGGAGGCGCCTTTCATTGTAGATGGCTCCATGTATATGTACAGTAGCAAAGGCATACCAAGAGTTAGTATAGACATTGACTTGCTTGCTCGGACTAAGGCATATAACTCAGCCCGTTGAGCTGACCATCCAGCTGGTAATGCCTTAGCTTCTAGGACTTCAGTGGTTGTGGTTACTGCATAACCCACTTTTCAGGCACCCTTTTGTAGGTAACTGCTGCCATTGCTGAACAGCATGAGCTCTGGATCCTTTATGGCTTGATCCCACAGATCTGGACGGCTCATGTAGACTTCATCAGTCACTTCAGGGCAGTCATGGTCTGGTTCCCCCTCTTACGTGGGGAGAAAGGTTACTGGATTTAATGTCCTTACTGTTTTGAGGGTGACCCACGGGTTTTTGCAGAGGAGCCCTTGGTATCGTACTAGCCGAGAGTTGGAAAGGAAGTGGTGTCCCGATGCATTCATGAGGGACACAACTGCATGAGGGACCTTGACGTTAAATTCTTGCCCCAGGGTAAGTTTGTCCGCCTCCTTGATGAGTAGGACTGTGGCTGCCAGTACCCTGAGGCACAGTGGCCATCCCACTGCCATGGGGTCCAGCTTCTTTGACAGGTAAGCAACTGACCATTGCCAGGGTCCAACAGTCTGGGTGAGTACCCCGAGCGCTATTCTTTCCTTTTCATGCACAAAGAGATTGAAGGGGTTCTCTACATCTGGAAGGCCCAGGGCTGGAGCCTACCCCAGGGCGGTCTTTGTGAAAGCAGCTTCTGCTATCTCTGTGAAAGCAGCTTCTGCTTCCTCAGTCCAGGCAGGGGGTTCTCAATCTGGTCCCCCTAAGAGATCATAAAGTGGTCTTGCTATTGCCAAGAACCCAGGGATCCAGATGCAGCAGAATCCTGCAGCCCCAGGAATTCTCTTAGGCCCCTTTTTGTCTGGGGCTGTGGCAGGGAGATGATGACCCTTTTCCTCTCTGGCCCTAGTTCTCTTTTCCCTTGGGTGAGGAGGAAGCCAAGGTATCGGACCTGTTGTTGGCAGATTTGTGCCTTCTTCCATGAGGCTCGGTATCCTGAGTCTGACAGGAGCTGTAGGAGAGCCTTTGTGCCTTGTGTGCAGTCTTCTTGTGTGTCACTGATGAGGAGGAGGTCATCCACATATTGGAGGAGGGTGCATCATGTGGCCTCCCTTGGGAAGCTGGCGAGGTCTGCCGCCAGTGCTTCCCCAAAGAGGGTTGATAAGTTTTTAAACCCCTGTGGGAGGCGCGTCCAAGTCAGTTGCATCTGGCACCCTGTATCAGGTTCAAACCATTCAAAGGCAAACAGTGGCTGGCTCTGGGGAGCTAAGCGGAGACAGAAGAAGGCATCCTTCAAATCTAGGCAAGTGAACCATCTGGCTGATTTGGCTGAGGAGGGTGTATGGGATTTGGCTGAGGAGGGTATGGATTCGGGACCACTGGGTGCAGAGAGGTAGTCACCTTGTTGATGCCTGCAGGTCTTGAACTGGTTGGTATCCCCCTCCTGGCTTCTTGACTGGCAGGAGTGGGGTATTCCAGGCTGACTGGCACTTGACTAGAATACCTGTTTCTTTGAGTTTGGTCAGATGTTCTTGGATACTGATCTTAGCTTCTTGTGGAAGGGGGTATTGTCTTTGCCTCTGAGGTTGGGCTCCTGGGATCAGATCAACAATGATAGGGGCCCGATTCCGGGCTAGTCCACGTGGGTTGTTTTCAGCCCATACTGAAGGGAAGGCGAGTCTGAACTCTGGCAGGTTGCTCGGTTGGGCCTGGGCACAGAATAGCCTCCATTCTTCTTCCCTTGGCATGGTAATTGCTAGTATTAGAGACCTCATCTCCTATTGCCTTGGGTTCATTCGGAGGCTAGTGTGTCCAGTGGGCTCAAAAGTTATCTGAGCCCTAAGCTTGGAGAGTATGTCTTGGCCCAGGAGAGGGATAGGGCAATCAGGCAGGTAAAGGATTTCATGTTGGACCCTGTGGCCCCCGAGTTCGTACTGGCGAGCCTGGCAAAAGGGCTGTTGTATTGCCCACGTCCCAGTGGCCCCAAGGATGGTCGCATTCCTTTTGCTGAAAGGGGCCACTGGGGAGGTGACAACAGAGTGCTTGGCCCCAGTATCAACCATAAAAGTCACTGGTTGGCCCCCCACCTTCATTCCGACCGTGGGCTCATGGGGGCCAAGGAGGAACGAGCCGGTCCCCCTCAGTTTGAGTCCATTCCCACAAGGCCTATGAGGTCCTCCTCTCGGGGTTCTTCCTTGTAGCAGCTGGGCTTTTGAGCCTTTCCCGGTTGGGACATTAGTTTTTCCAATGCCCTTTCTCTTTATAGCAGGCACATTGATCCCTTGCCAAGGGGTTTCTGGGTTTCCCCCATTTTGGTGGTTGGGGTCTCCCCGTCTTTGTGTTGTCCTTTTCTTTTAGGGCAGTGGCAAGGAGGCTGACTTTCTTTTTCATCTTTTTGTCGGCTTCCTGTTTGGCTGGGACCTCCCTGTTCATGTAGACCCTACTGGTAATTTCTGTTAGTTGGGTGATGTCCATCCCGGCAAAACCCTCTAGTTTCTGAAGTTTTTTCTGATGTCTGGGGCAGCCTCAGCCACAAAGGAGGTGTTTACCATCTGTTGGTGTTCCTGTGCCTCGAGGTCAAGTGGAGTGTATATCCTGTAGGCTTCACATAGTCTTTCATAGTAGTCCCCAGGGGACTCCCCTGGTTGTTGAGGGACCGAGGATACCTTAGTCATGTTCATGGGTTTCTTAGCTCCTGCCGGGATTCCCTGGAGGAGAGCCTCCTAGTACCAGCAGATGTGGGCCTGTCCCTCGGTTGTGGTGAAGTCCCATGCTGGGCGCTCTTCGGGTGCGGCCATATTAGCCCAGGCAGCAGGATTGATGACTCCCACTGGTGTGTGCTTTTCCAGGTACTGCCGTGCACCTTTCATTATTCTCCTCCTTTCCTGTGTTAAACAGGGTGTGGAGTAACTGTTGGCAGTTTTCCCAGGTTGGCCGATGAGTATGGAAGAGGGATTCTATGAGGTCTACCATGGCCTGTGGTTTCTCAGAGTAGGATGGGGTGTTATGCTTCCAATTGAGGAGGTCAATGGTGGAGAAGAGCTGATAATACATTATGGAACTGCCGGGCTGGACCGTCCCATCTTCATCGTGCCTCTCGGGTTCCCACTTCTCTCGTACTGGCATTTGGAAGGTGCTTGCACCTGGCCTGGGGTGCAGCCTGGCTGCTGGTCCTGGAGAAAGTAGATCTTTTGGGCCTGGGGGCGCTGGTGAAACTGATGGCGGCAGAGTGTCTGTAGCTGAAGGGCCAGGTGTAGGTGGTCTTGGGGGTATGTACGGTGGGGGCAGGGTTGGTTCATCCTCGGGATCTCCAGCTAGGATTTGTGGAGACTGGGGCTTTTGCTGATTTTCTTAGGTCGCTTGGATGAGGCGATTAAGACTCTGGCCTGTCCCTGCCTATTGCAAGCGAATCGCACCCAAGGGGGGAAGGGTCTGAGCAATTCCTAGCCAGGAGTCAATGTACGGAAACTGGTCAGGGTGTCTTTTTTCTCCTGTTACGACTTGCCATACTCGACAAATCATTGAGACATCCAGTGTACCTTCTGAAGGCCACCAGACATCAAAGGTGGGCCATTCCAATTCACATAGGGTTCTCAACTTGCTGGGGTTCATCCTGACTCCATAGTCTCCTGAAAACCCCTTTTTGAAATTTTTGACCATGGTCTCTAGAACTGTAGGTTTACTCTGCCCTGACCCCATGGTGATGTCCCTGTGTGCAGTGGCGCAGAGGCAGACAAAGGGGGGTTGCCTCCTGAGATGAGGAGACCAATCAGATGCCTGTCTGGCCATGTTCCAAAGGAGCTTAGGTGAGGCTTAGCCATAGCGGTCTCAGCATTGTGACTTATGATCGGAAACAATTCCGATGCTGCCATAGAGTGTATGCCGTTCACCACGGAATCACAGACGGGCCCGCTCAGACTCCGTAGGCTTCTGAGGACCTTGAGGGTGCTGGCCCGTGGAGTCACAGAATCAGTCCGCTTGAGCAAGCCAGGTCGGACTGCACATTCACTCACACAATCACACTCCAGAAGTTATTACATTCACTCTCTGGGAATCCCTAACTGTGAGACCTCTAAGAGGTCTCTAGGAGGTGATCAGGCTCCCTTTCCCCTCCAATGGGGGTGGGCCTGTCTGGGTCCTGGGGCCCCAGGCCTTACCAGAATCCGATGTCGGGACCAGGTCCTCACCTGGCAAGTCTCCTCGAGTCTGGAGGGAACAGCAGAGCGGGGACGGCCCGAGGCAACCAGGGTGGGAGACTGCTGAAAATTAGGCAGGGCGTGCCTTCTCCGTTATGATCCCTCATTCCGTCACCGCCCTGCCGTTGCCCTAAACCAGTGGCAACAATGGGCCAGCGCAGTTGGGTTTCCCGGGCAGGGAACCAAATGTTATGGAACCTGGACTGGATCTCCCGATGGAAGAACCAAGGGGCACCCAGAGATTTTGGAGGATAGGAGGTTTATTTAACACCAGCGGGCTCAGAGGAGAGTGGTCTCTAAAGGTCTGAGCCCCGACCACAAACACAGAGGGCAATTTATACATATCTGCTTCCGCATACTTGGTACTTTTGGTGCATGTGCGAAGCAGGGTAGGGAGAAGAACCCGGATTGGTGCATGCGGGAAGCAGAGCAGGGAGAACCCAGAAGAGCCCCAGGGCAAGGACTGGGATTCTCTCGCTGGCTCAGGTGGCCGTCGTAGAACACAGAATTTCCTTATCACACCATATGTTAATTAATTGATTTTAAATAAAATAAAATAAATTTAAAAAAAGAAAATGAACTGTTACAAACAACATAAATGAATCTCACAGTTGTAATGTGTGGTAAAAGAAGCTATATACAGGCATAATTCCATTAATTTAAAATTCAAAAACATGCAAATTGAATCTACAGTTTTAGAAGCTAAGGTAGTGATTACCTTTGGAGATGACTGAGAGAGAGGGTGTAAGAGGGTCTCTGTCATTCTAGTAATAGTCTGTTTTTTCCCCTAGGTTGTGTTTATGCAGGTATGTTTACTTTCTGATTTATTGAGTTCTACACTTATGATGTGTGTCCTTTTCTGTATAGATTCATACTTCAATGAAATTTTATTTAAAAAATAAATATAGATATACATTTTCATTTCAAATATTAAATGGTCTTTAACTTCTCTCCTAAAATATTCTCCAGTAATAGAACAGAAATATTTAAATAGTTATAACAACTTAACAGGTCTGAAAATATTCTCCAGTAATAGGAAATAGTGATTTTCTTTAAGAAATGAGAGGTAGGGGCACCTGGGTGGCTCAGTCGTTAAGCGTCTGCCTTCAGCTCAGGTCATGGTCCTAGGGTCCTGGGATCGAGCCCCACATCGGGCTCCCTGCTCCAAGGGGAGTCTGCTTCTACCTTTCCCTTTGCCCTTCCCCCGAATCATTCTCTCTCACCCTCTCTCTCTCTCTCAAATAATAGAGTGACTATATGTAAAGTGGGTAGAACAGTTGTTCCTGGCACACAGTAAGCATTGTTGAAGAGCCATTTACCCTCTTCTACCTCCCTCTGCTTCCTGTTATTTTTTTATTAATGTTTTGTTGTTTTTGTGTTGGGCAGATTTACAGTTTGATGAATCCTGATCTGGTGCTGCCTCCCTGCCTCACACCACCTTTCTAAATTCTACCATTGTCAGGCAATTCAATCCAACCCAATACATATGTATTGATCATGCCCTGTAGGGAAGGGACTGCTAACAAATGAATAGTTGAATAACATGGTTTCTGCCTTCAGAGAACTAACAATCTAATTTCCAAGAGATATAATATATACCAGTTTGTCTTTTGAAAGGATGGCAGGAAGCCAGCATCTAATAGTAGTAACTCATCCACACTGGAGGGGGAAGGGGATGCTTCCACACCAGTGGCTTCGGGAGACCAGAGTTTATGGGGACCTGAACACAGCTGCCCTCCCTTTCCCAGCCAATTCCAATGTTCTCTCCCATTATCCACATGGCTTCAGGCCTTAAGGGCAGGTGGATATAAATGAGCCCTGGGCCTGTTGGGGGTTGAGCTAAGAGAAGAATAGAACTGGGCAGGCTGGGCTCTGCTGGGAGATTAGCATGGGAACCTGGAGAAAGGACCAAAACAGAAGAGCCTGGATACTACTCAGATCTGAGAAGGGAGGGGGGTAGGAATTGTTTCTAAAACATCCAGAGGATGGATCTAGGAGACCTAGCATGGTAACAATGAGAGTCTTAAAAGGAGAAAAAAGGACTAATGGAGAAGAGGTAATAATTTCAAAAAATACTAGCTGAAAATTTCCTTGAGATGAAGAAAGAACTCATCTAGTTTTGTGCTATTTAAAGTAAAAAGGTCCACATATTTCCAAAACTTGCTTGAAGAGAAGACTGACCCAGGGTATTTGGTAACAACACAGACTGCTGAGCCCCAATCCAGATCCACCAAATCAGAGTTTTCAGGGGAACAGGATAATGTTCATTAACAAGCAACTCAAGAGATTCTTATCATTAAGAAATTTGGAAAACACTGGACCTATTTTAAACTCCTCAAACTTTAATATGCATACAAATAACCTAAGATCTTACTAAAATGCACATTCTAATTTAGTTCTGTGCTGGCCCAAGGACTTACATTTCCGACTAGTACTGGGTAGTTCAGGGACCAAGACTACTATTTCTTGCCATAGTTAGAGATGAGATGCTTCCCAATTCATTTTTTGGTGCGTAACACTAATATCTGAAAAAGAAAAGGGAAAAAATCTCTACATCAATCTCACTTAGAAAAATAAATGTAAAAATGTTAAATAAATCATTAGCAAGTTGAATCCAACAATATATCAAAGAAATAATATAGCCTCTGACCAAGCAGAAATTGTGCCAGGAATGCTAAGTTGGGCCCAGTGTTGGGAAATCTATTCATTTAATCCATTATGTCAACAAATTAGTGAAAAAAAATTACACAATCATATCAACAGATCCTGAAAAAGGCATTTAAAAATAAAAGAAATTACAAGACATTCCTTTTAAAACTTTTAGGTAAAATAAAGTAGAAGGAAACCATTTAAACATAAGAGACTGTTTAGCAAATTTAACAACAAGTATTATTCTAAATGGTAAAAATTCAAAGTCATTTTAATTTAAATTCAGAAACTATACAGAAATACCTGCTATCACCAATTTTAATTTAACATTGTCCTAGAAGGTAAAGGAAATTCAATGAGACAAGAATATGCTAATGATGTGATTGAAAACTTAAGGAAACTCAAATAAAAAACACAAGAATAAATACGAAATTTAGTAAAATGACCAGGATACATACACACAAACACACTCACAGACACATACACATAAATACATATACACAGAAGACAATGGGTTTTCTTGGATCTAGAATAAAAAAAGAAAAAGTATTTCATCTAAAATTGAAACAAAACCTACAAAATATTTGGAAATAAATGTAACCAAAAGACTGGATCTATTTTAACCAAAATTATAAAATCTTCCTGAAAGGCATAAATAAGACTTGAATAAATGGAAAGGCATACCATGTTCTTGGATTAAAAAAATAATATCAAAAATACAATTTTGTCAAAATTCAATAAATTCCACAGCTCCAGTTAGAATACTAATGCAGTTTGTTTTGTTTAATTTTAAATCGAATTTAAAATATTAAAATTCAAATGTGATGTCCAAAAATAGATTTTAAAAAGCATGAAATGAGCATCCAGATGAACTTGCCTTACCAGATATCAGAATAGTTTTAAGCTATATCAGGGTGAATAACAAATTAATCCCAAACCCTAGTGTCTTAATATAACAAAAATTTATTTCCTAGCTCGTACTACATGTCCAAAATGATTGGGCAGCAGCCTGGGTTATATAGTTACTTGGGAATTCAAGGTAATTAAGACCTGTCCTCTTGTAGCTGCATCATTTGGGACTTGGCAGGAGAGAATACATGGAGAAGTCTCTCTCTCTCTCTCTCTCTCTCTCTCTGACACACACACACACACACACACTCTCTCTCTCTCTTTTCTGTGGTTCAGCCTAGCAGTGACATACATCATTTCTACTCACAACCTATTGGCTAAATTAATCACAAGGCTCTGCCTAACTGCAAGGGGGCTAGGCAAAGTAGAAGATCATATTAATCAAATATGTAATATTTGATTAATACATGGTATTGCTGTAGGAATAGATAAATGGATCAGTAGGAAAGACTGGAGAATATAACTATTAAATCACATGTATATGTAAATTTAATCTATGACAAGGATAATGGTTTAATTCAGTAGGAAAATGGAGCTGTCAAAACTAGCTAATTATATGAAAAAGAAAATACTTCACATAATATGAAATAACAAACTGCAGGTGAATTAAAGACCTCATTGGAAAGAAAGAAAGAAAGAAAAGGAAAGAAAAGAAAAGAGAAAAGAAAGAACTGCCAAGAAAACCCAAGATATTTATATGGAAAAAAGCCAGGATTTTGTAAAACTTTTTAAACCAAGACTTGAAAACCCAAGTGTCATTAAAGTAAATACAGACAACATAAAAATTGTTTAAGTTTTTATGACAAATACATAAATTCAAGAGATAAATAATAACACTAGAAAAATACTTGAAATAGTCATGACAGGCAAAGTGTTTATATCTATAATATACAAAGAGCTCTGAGAAAAAAGTGCCTGGAAAGCAATCCAACAGAAAAAGGGACAAGGCATGTGAATAGACAAATTATAGAAGGGAAAATCCACATAGCCAAAAAAATCTTAGAAATTCAAATTTTCTGGTAGGAAAATAAACACTATGTATAAGCAATGTTATAATATTTTACATATTTTAGAATGACAAAGCTAAGAAGACCTCTAATACCCATTACTGGAAGCAGTGATGAGAGATCCAGAGTGGAAGAGTTCCCTCCCACGAGAAGGTTCCTCCTTTGCAACCTGTCTAAATAAGGGCGTGCTGTGCTCCCCTAGGCATCTCTGGAGTTTTCTCTTCGGGTTTAGGGGTGCCTGGAGTACCAGAGAGTGCAAGGTGAGGTTCATATAAATGCTGGAATTCCAGGCTTCAACAAAACCAAAGTGAACTAGCAGATTCCTCCACCTCCACCCCCCCCACCGTCGCCCCCCCGAAAGGATCCGATTTTAGCCTGGCATAAATCCGTACGATAAATTTCCAAGCCTTAAAGCGCTTCCTGCCGGATACGTTTCTTGCTCCCCCAAGACGTGCGCAAGCAGGCAGGACTAGTGCGTAAACGCCGCTCCCGGGAGAATGCGGGCTTGCGCTAACCCGAGCCTCTGCGCTGAGCCATGCTACCCATCCCCACCCACGTCGCACAGTTTTGAGTCCCCGCAGTGAAAAGAGAGGGGACAGAGGAATAGATGGCCCCCAGAAAAACTCCGAAGGTTCAGTTCCTCCGGGTAACCGTATCTCCTGGGCACTCTGGGCTGGAAAGCCCTCCAAACCTCAGCCCATCTCGGCTTTTCCAAAACGGTTCGCACCCACGGGCGAGCCTTTCCCACCAACTTCACGTTGGTGGGAAACCAACACCAGCTCCGCGGTTTGAAATGGCCTTCGACTGGCAGATGAGGCCTCGAAGTCCGCCGGGGGGGTGGGAGTGGGGAGAGAAGGGTGGGAGTGGGGAGAGAAGGGGCACAAAATTGCCTTCCAGTCCCTATGCAAAACTGCGAGGGAGTAAGGGAAGGAGCCCCCGACGCCACCCGGCCGGACTCTGGCCCTCAGGCCCCGGAGGCGCAGAGGCAGACGCTGCTAGGGCCCCGGGCGGTGAACGCGAGGCCGCAGTGGGTGCTGGCAGAGAGCCCAGAGAGGCGCGTCTGAGCGACACACTGCTTATAGGTGGCTCGGGCGCTCACCAAGCTTCGTAGGGAGCCCAGCCCAGTCCTGGCTGCCTATGCAGGGGGCTCAACTGTAGAGCTCAGCTGGAGCTTTCAGGGACCTAGGGGCCAAGTCACCGGCGAGTCTGGGGAAGGTGTCCCCAAAGCTTAGTCTATCCTTGCTTCCCCAGGGGAATCGGTCCACCCAAAGAAGGGAACTAGGTATTTGGGGATATTTCCTAAACACGATCTCAGGAAAGTTGTTTTCCGTAGACCTAGAACTGGGCATTGTCACCTCTTCCTTCTCGGTAGCAGCCAGAGCGAGCCCGTGGTACACTCGGGCTGGAGAGAGGCCCGGAGCGCAGCGCTGGCACGTCGCCCCCACACTTGCCCGACTCCCACAGCCACAGGCAGGCGCCTCTGCAGAGCTGTCGCAGCGCTCCGGGTTGCTCTCCCTGGAAGTTGTTGTGTCCATCCCTACAGCTCTTTCTCAAATCCTTCCTTTCTGTGCTTCCAGCTGCAGACTCCGGCGCAATTACTCCGAGGCTACCTAGCGCCCCCTCGCGGAGTGCGTGGGGCGCCCGGCTTGAGGACTCGCGCAGCAGGTAGCCCAAAAGGCGGGGTGGCTGCGTTGGTGGAATGAGACAGTTGCCAACAGCTGGTTCAGCTGCGGCGCTGCGCACGAGGACTGGCGAGTACGCAACCCAGGTACTGCCCCTTCTCGGTGACGTCTCTGCAGAGGGTTATAAAAGCCTCGCGCGCAGCCTGCCGAGGTTCTGCTAACTCCCGAGCCGAGCAGGACCCAAGCCAAAGAAGCGCCTGCGAAGCTGCAGGCGGCGGCGGCAGTGCAGCAAAAGCAAAGGAAAAATCTCCGGACGGACAAGGGGCCCCAGAATCCCCGCCATAGACTCAGAACTTTTACAGGTCGTGCTGTGACGAACACTCTCCCCTTTGCCCCTAAGTCCTCCTGCAGGACAAGGCTTTGCATTTGCCGCTGCGAGCAGCGGGAACAGGAGTTGCAAGCAGCAGCAGGTGCAGAAAGGTCTCCTGCTTCCCGGAACCGTTACCCGTGGAATTTCTTTCCTTTTTCCAGTCCCACGCAGTAGAGACGCTGTCTCCGGATTTCTGAACTCAAATGCTTCCTGATGCTTGAAAGTGGAGGAATTCAGAGCCACGAGAAGCAGACAGCGCATCTAGAAGTGTTTATCTTCTGAGCGCCAACTCTCCTGCTTGCAAAAAAAGAGTTCTGCCCAGAAGGAGCCTGCAGCCCTCCTGTCTTGGTTAAACAGGACCCTGACCCCAGCCGTCAGCCTCAGGGCCTGCTGCAAAGGCAGGGTGTGTGCAGGGAGGAGGGCTTAACCACTTGGCGGGGGGATGGATAACGTCCTCCAGGTAGACCCAGACCTCTTCCCCAATGTCTCCACCAACACCTCAGAGCCCAACCAGTTTGTGCAGCCGGCCTGGCAAATTGTCCTTTGGGCAGCTGCCTATACGGTCATCGTGGTGACCTCGGTCGTGGGCAACGTGGTGGTGATGTGGATCATCCTGGCCCACAAGAGAATGAGGACAGTGACTAACTATTTCCTGGTGAACCTGGCTTTCGCAGAGGCATCCATGGCTGCATTCAACACGGTGGTGAACTTCACCTATGCTGTCCACAATGAGTGGTACTACGGCCTGTTCTACTGCAAGTTCCACAACTTCTTCCCCATCGCCGCTGTCTTCGCCAGCATCTACTCCATGACTGCTGTGGCCTTCGATAGGTGAGCTTGCCCTTTGTGGAGAAGGGAGGAAGTGTCCATAGAGGACCGTGGCATTGCTGGGAGCTTCCAGGTTGCACTGCGCCTGGTTCAAGGTGGAGATTGGTCACCTGTACCCTGGGGTTTTTCCTGACAGCCAACTAAGTCAGTTGTTAATGGGGAACTTTATCTTATTTCACCATTTTCTTTTCTATTTCCTTTTCCCGTTTCTCCTCCTTTTCACTCATTGCCAGTCTCCCTTTCTTCACACGCCTCCTCTATCCTTCATTTTAGCCTATTTTTTTCACCCCTCCTGCACTCATCTCCTTGACACTTCCCTTTCCACTCCTGCTTTGCTTCTTTCCATATATTCATCCTCTCCTTTACCCTGAAGGCCTGAAGGGGGTACCAAAACTTGGCCAAGGGGCTGGCCTTTGGCTGGGGCTTTGTGAATCTCTGCAAGCCTACTATGATGCTGGGCAGTCTCTTGGTGCCTTCCAGTTTTAAGTATGTCTAAGCAAAATTTCTCATTTTTCACTTTTTCCTGGACATTCGGAGATCTTCTGCTCCCACCTCAACTCTCCAATATTATTTGTATGTGAAGAGCATTTCGTTAGAATCATAAAATACTCAGGATTCTAATTTGGCTCTGTCTATGCTGCTGGGAGCTCTCTCATTCAGGAATGAGAGGCAGCTGGGCTGTTCTTCAGGAACTCCACAGATAGGGACCCAGGGAGCTTACCCAGGAGCCTTTTTAATTTCTGTCATGTAAGGTCAATGTTTTTAACCTGTCTGTATCCACAGAGAAACGTGCTTGGCAAAGGCAGTTGAAAGCTCTTTCTTTCCTGCAACTAACTAGGATTTCAGAAGCTGATTGAAAATGAAAATGTTGGCATTTTCAAATACTGGGGCTAGCATTTTGAGATGAATGGCTCCTCAGATGGCGGGATGGAAAATTGATTATTAGAGCACAGCTTTATCTGTATTGACATTTTTGTGGGTGTTATAGGTCTCTAATGTGTATATCTATGTGTGCACAGTTATTAAATGCGTACCTGAGATGCGGAGGTATGTTGAAAACACCTTCTACTATGATTTGAAAATGGGTTCTTTCCATGGCCTTGATGAAATCAATGAATTATGAGAAACCCCAAGAAGGACCTAGAAGAAAAATCCCCCCCAAAAAAAAACTTCCCAACTACTAAACTCTTTTAGCATAAAGATTGTTTATCACTTGCAATTTATTTAAGGCCTTTTTCAGCTTCCATAGCCAATTTAGCATAAAGATTGTTTATCATTTGCAATTGATTTAAGGTCTTTTTCAGCCTCTATAGCCAATCAGAGAAATGTTTCCAGCTTTGGGGTGGTGTCCAAATGCTGATTTTTAAATTCCGTGTACATCTCCCTTTATGTACCTCTATGTGCTTGATACGTTGTGTGTAAAACAGGTTGTGGTGAATCAATTTATGTTTTAAAGGTGGAAGGTAAACCAATTACTCGAAGTGCTACTGAAATGAATTCTTTTGTAAATTTATCTTTTATGGTACTTTAATTTTCAGATATTAAGTTTGTTGAAAGTGAAGTATGCCTATAAATCTTTCTGCACTGACTTGCTCCTTTAACTGCACAGCAGACCCTTACATTTAGAAAACCCAGAGCATGATAAATGACTGAATACAGGTGCAGTGAAACCTGCTGTGATTTCAGCCTTGATGAACTTTAAATTAGAGGGAAAGTTGCTATTTTAAATGCACTTGGGCCTTGTGTGGGCTCAAAGGAGACCTCTCAGTCAGTGTGTGCTGAGCATTCAGTAGCTGGTGGAGCACCAGCAGCTGGCTCTCTTTGCTTTGGCTTACACAGAATTGACATGTTCCACAGCCATGCTCTTTCTCTTTGAACTTAGAAGGCAAGGGGCAGGAGTCAGGGTCAAAGTCTTCACACTAATTGGGTAGGGAGCCAGATTTTGGCTGCCTTGACCCTGGCATCTCAGGTTCCATTGTTCTTTCTCTCTAGGCAAACCAGAGACAGGACCCTGACCCTGCATGACACCTGCTCAGTGAGGGAAATGACAGCAGTGAGAAATGTCCCCAGGTCCCTAATGTACAGATACAGCCCAGGGAGATTATCAACATCATGCTCAAGGTTAGAATTCAAGGTAGAGGTTGGGATTAGGCTCCAGGGCTCTGTCTCCAAGTGCTCCTTCTATTTTTCCTTGCTCAGCCTCATGAGCACAGTGAATTAATCCCCCACAGGCCTTGTGCTGGAGGTAGCTCCACTGCATTTGTGGTCATCCATTCTCTCCCAAGAATATTTTAGAAAGGAAAGGGGCTGTCAGCTCTCTCCATATGAATTATCTCTCCTTTCTTCACCAAGACAGTGCAGACTTTAAGGAAATGGTAAATTATCTTTTTGTACGTTTCCTTGAATTTTTAACAGATAGTGTCTAAGTCAAGTCTTCAAAGCAGAAGCAACATGGTTTTCCTGATTATAAAATTAAACCTGTTCATTGCAAAAACTTGGGAAATATGAAGAACATGGACACAAAAGTACAAATCAACCATTAGTTCACCATGTAAAAATAACACCTGTTAACATTTGAATTTCTCTCCTATGACTATTATACTACATAATTGAGGTCAGATTCTATATAGTTTTGCAGCTTATTTTTTCCCCATTGATAGTAATGGAAATCATTAATAACGCTTTCCCATGTTATTAAGAAGTCTTCAGTAACTTAATCTTAATAGCTTCCTATTATTCCATTATATGAATGTGCTATTATTACTTTAACCATCCCCCTACCGTTGGGCATTTAGGTGGTTTCTAAATTTTTTTGCCTTATGGTGAATGCACTAATAAACATTTCTATATGATAATTTTGTTTTGCTTTCTTGATTATTTCCTTAGGCTAGATTCCGAAAAGTGGAATTACTGGGTCAGATGAAATGAATTAAGAAAAAAACCTTTTTCTCCCAATTTTAAGGGATTGTAAACTCTGAGCAAAGCAAAGAACACATCTGTTCTGTCTTGTTTATCTCCTCAGCACAAAGCAGAGTGTCTGGCACCTAATGGTCACTACACATTTATTAAATAAGTGAATGAATGAATAAAATAATACATCTTCCTGAAGAACATTTCGAAAATACATAAAATTATAAAAAAAATGTGAAAAGTATCTGCAATCCCACTACTGACAGATAACCAGTTAAAATTTTGGAATGCTAGCTTATACTGGCTTTTTCTATTGCATTATTTATGCCACATACAGTTACACCTTTAAGGATGAATTTTGGATCATAATAAAACAGTTCAATAGTTGCTTTTTGTTTTTTGTTTAATTCCTTAACATCATATCATGGGCATTTTCCATGTCATGAAATACTTTGCAAAATGGGATTTTTAATGGATGCGTTATATTGCATGGCTATACTCATTTATTTTACCATTACTCTGTTTTTAGATGTAAATTATTTCCATTTTTAATAATTACAAGTATCCTAGACATAAATTTTTAAGAGCATCCATTGTTCTCTCCTTGGAATAAACTCCTTGATGTGGAATTGGTAGGTCAAACTGTCTTTGTAAACTTTGCCAGATTTCCTTCTAGAACCAAAATGTATACAGAGAAAAAACCTTCAGCTGTAGATTGTAGTACTAATTTAATTCTTTTCTGTTATCTTTCCATAGAGTGGGGAACGAGCGGGGGTGGGGGGTGTCTACTTCTGAAGAAAAAATATGTATTTATTGGAGGCAGTATTTACCTAGAATAAAAAGTTTGCAGAGAGAGGGGCATCCGGGTGGTTCAGTCAGTTGAGCATCTGACTCTTGATTTTGGTCAGGTCCTGATCTCAGGGTTGTGATCTCGGGGTCATGATCTCAGAGCCATGGATCAAGATCGAGCCACATGTGGAGCCCCAAGCTCAGCGTGGAGTCTGCTTGAGATTCTCTCCTTCTCCCTCTGCCCCTCCTCCCCCCCACTTGCATCTCTCTCTCTCTCTCTCTCAAATAAATCTTTTTAAAAAAATGGTTGCAGAGACAAATATACCTAAACAAGAGCAGGTCTAACTCTAATTAAACTCCAAAAACACCAGGGATTTCACTTTTTGAAACTCTGCAATTTCACCCACCCAGGGAAAAAAAATTTCCCTGTTAGAAAAATTAAAAGGCACGTGTGATGTTTCAAAAAATTGGAAGTTGGAGGACACTGAGGTGACACCTCCATTTTGCAGGGACCCGTGATGGTTGCCAGTTCTAGTACTGCAGAGCAACATCTAAGAAGGGAGGAGGGAGACCAATTTTGAAGCTCCACAAGAGGGACTGTAGAGGCAAAAGGCAGCCTGACTGGGAAACAAAGCCACAGAAGGCTTAGACAAGCACTGGGCTTGGGCATCTGGGTGGCTCAGTTGGTTAAGTGTCTGCCCTTAGCTCAGGTCATGATTCCAGAGTCCTGGGATCAAGCCCCACATTGGGCTCCCTGCTTAGTGGGGAGACTGCTTCTCCCTCTCTCTCTTCCCCCTCCCCCCTCCCCTGCTTGTGCTCGCACTCTCTCTCTCTCAAATAAATAAATAAAATCTTTTTTAAAAAAAAAGAAACAGAAAAGCACTGGGCTGGTGACAGTGCTTCTCCACATGGAAGGAGCAGGTGTAATTCCAGCGATTTGAAAGGAGAAGATTGCTCACTCCTCAAACTGGTTCTGGATCTTCTGTTTGAGTGAAAGGAAACATCTAAATTATGATGGTCTCTGAACAATATGAAATATGGTCAGGACCAAAAATATAGTTGCCCAGATAGGTAATGGTGAAGGCAAAAGAAAACGTGAGCTCTCAGAGAGTAAAAAAGGAACCAAGAGCAAAGATATGCATAAATAACAGAAACTTCCCATGGTTCTGTGGTATCTATCCCACTCTCCCAGTCACACTCAGCTACAAGTTCAAATAGCCTGCTTCCCAGGTCTCCACTAGACCTGCAGTCTGTCCTTGAACCCCACCTTGTTGGCTAGACTTGGATCCCATTGTATATCTCAGGTCAGTTCTTCACTACCCACAGGTCAGACATAGATTTTAGAAATCTTTGCACTAATTTAGATGAACCTTACAACCTATGACCAAGCATCTCTGTGATACTGAGAATGGTCATTGACTAGAAGCTCATCCACCACAACTGACCCTGTCTTTTCAAATCCAGAATATCAAATGTCTTGAGTTGACATGAATCAAACTTGAGCTTGTTACATCTGGGATGGGTCAGTTAGGCTGGAGGACCTTTCCTAGAGAGGTTCAATGCCCACTTACTCTCTGGAGCTGTCCCACTACACTTGCCACATCCTGTCCCTACTCATGGGAACTCCCAGTGTCCTGAATGGTCAAGGGCCTTGGTTTTTTCAAAACCAAGAAATACAGGTTCAATTGAAGGAAAGTGTAGAGTAATTCTCAGTGTAAACACATGTAGTAGGACCACAAGACTTTGTTACTATTACTGATGTTAAATTAGCAAATGGTGAATAAAGATCATGAGGGAGAAACACTCAGTTAAACCTGGACAAAGATCTTCAGTACATCAAGGGATAATGCCACCAGGTAATGTGATGTTTCTTAACGCAAGGCCTCATGTCTTCCCTCAAAGGCCTTATGCTGTATATTGAGGCAAATAAAACTGATTTAGAGATAACTACAATACAAGGTGTTACATGATGTATTTTATATGGATTGTACAGACAAATTCAATATGAGAGAAGAGGAGGAACATTATGTCCAGTGATGATCAAGGAAGACTCCAGAAAGTGGCATTTGACTTTGACCTCAAAGATTAGATCAAATTTTTTAGAGAGGATGATAAAGAAAGGTGACATTCCAGATAAAAGAAACTGTTTGACAAAAGCGTGGAGGTAAAAAGTTGCAAAGTGTTTGGGAAGAATGACTGGCTGACTCAAATGAAGTGAGTTCACAAGTAAATCAGGGAATGAATGGAGAGGTTGGTAGGAAGAAAATGAGTACAGGTTTTGTTGGATTTGCTATGAAAATATAACAGTAGGAAATGCCCAACAAGCAACTTGAGATATGGGACTAGAGACTGAGAAACCAGGGATGAAAATGTAGATTTAGGAGTTTTCCAAACTGATGGCTTATTGGAGTTTGAAAGTAAAGAACATCTCTTTTACCTATACATGTTTCCAGAGAAGAGGCCAAGTATTCATGAGAATGTCCTATCAAGCAATAGGAGAGGAAAAAAGAAGCAGAGAGATAGTGGAGAAATCAGGATAGGTGGACTGACAAAGGTTAAGAGAAATGACTTGTGGTTGGTTCTGTTCATTAGTGTCATTAGAATCCAGAAATTACCAGGGATTTCACTTTTTGAAACTCACCAGAGGACATTGGATTTGGTAATTCGTGAACATCGGTGAGCTATGGTAGTATCAGCAGAGTATGGTTAAGAGGCATAAAATTAGAGGCAGTGAGGGGAATGGCCTCTTCCTCCCCCATCCACCCATCTGCCATTACTGAGGACCTACCATGTGCCAAACGCTGAGGCAATAAACATGCCTTTGACTTTGTGCTCTCATCTTTGGGGATTGATAAAGTCACGAATGCCATTATAACCCAATGTAATTAATTCCATGCTGAGAGAGTTTGGAGACAGAGGGAGGAACTACCCTTGGGAATCTGGGAAAAACTTACTGGTAAAAGAAAGAAAAGGCAGAGAAGGAGGGAGAGGAGGAGAAAAGAAAGCAAAGTACAGAGAAAACAATGTGGAGTTTGTATTTTTTTTAATTAACTTCAAGAACACTGAGCTGGGAATTATAATGATTTATTAGTGTTTGTCAGTTGGAAACTAGAAAAAAGATTTCATGTTAATAAAATTGATAATGATACCTTATATTTGTATGCTCTCTAATCTGTTGTCTCATCAAATCCTAAATAAGCAATGGGGATTCTGTTTCTGCCTTGGAAAGACTATTAGAAACAATTTCTTTTAGCATTGTTCTCCCACTCTTTACTCCCTCGTAGCTTGGAGACCCATGCAATTTGCACTCCTGTGCTTTAGATGTCTGCCTACACAGTCCCACTCAACGTGGCTCTTGAATGCTATATCATCTAAGGAAAGTTGTCATTGAGGCAGAAAAGTGAGGTAAGGGTCCTACTGTGCCAGAGAGGATGTTAGAGACTTTGGATCATTTTTCACCCAGACAAAAATTCAACCCCACAACCTTCTAGATGGGGCTATGGTAAGAATATAAAATTCTGCTCAATCTGGCTCATTTGTTAAACTCATTCCATTTTGAATCATAAAATTATTCCTTTTGTTGAACTGAAATCTGCCTCTGGTTATGGGCTACTCCCATTAATATAATGCCTCTTCTATGTGGCAGTCTTTTGGATATATCCCTCCTGAAGCTTCTCCATCCCTGCTTAACTGTTCCTGGTTCCTTCATCTTTCCATCCTCCTTAGCCTTTACTGGCTATTCCTATTTATTAACAGTCCTCTTAACTGAGAGTTTAACTAATATCCAGAACTGAACAGTACCCTATTACAATTACTTTGTCCAGGTTCACCTGCTGTAGGACTGGCATCCTATACCTGGTGACTTTGTTCTCTTAGACTTAGCACAAGTACCATCACCGCTAAGCCTTCAAGTCTCGATGAAGTATATCCTTCTTACCTATTCCCATATTATTTATACAATTGTCTATAATTTGTTGTTCTCTCCCACACCTCCCTGCCTACTAAATTACATTACAAGCAACATGAAAACGGGGATGCTTTATCCCTGTTCCCAGCAGCTATCCAGTTGCCCGACATAGAGTAGGTATTCATTACAATGTGTGGATGGTGGTTGACTTGACTGTACCTCTTTTCTACACACATCAACCAAAATCTGAAAACCACACCCAAAGCATCAGGCAGACATCAAAGCACACCTAAGATGTTATGCCTTGAAGCAAAAGAAAAATTGGGCCAAATATATGCCTACAATGGAGTTTTGCTACACTATAGATCATTTGGTTCAGAACCCCCTGTTCTAGAATAACTATGTGTTCTAATTCACACTTGCATTTTCCACACTCTACTTGGCCCCATTGGATTCTTGACCCACACCCTGTCCCCAAAAGATATTGTACCCGAGGAGAACACTTCTAATCAAGGGAGGTGTTTATCATTTCTATCATTCTACCTATCATTTCTCCAGTCTTTCCAGGAATACTGGAAACTCAGATATTTTAGGACCCTCCTATGGCCCAACTGTTGTCAACCCCCTAGCTTTTTCTCCAAAACCCCTGCTAGCAACAGGGAGTATACTCTGTTTTACTTGTCCTTCCTGAGTCACGACAAGCAGAAGCCTACCCTCCAACCAACACTCCAAATCCTGTGTCCACAGTAGTTGTCTGAACATATAGTCCATACTATATTAAAATACCACAGACACAGAACATTTCCAGCAGACGACCCAAGAAAGTCATTGACCTGGAGGACAGACTGAGGAACTGGCTTCCATTACCCAAACCTCCTCTTTTGTCACCTTGAGAAGCTATGCTTCCAACTCATGGAAGAGGAGATATGAGGCTCTATGAATGAGGAATCCCCAGTGATGAAGAGATGCTTTAATGATGTCCTTAAGACAAAAATCTCGGCTTGAGTATTAATGCAACACATGAAGCTCTAGGAAATTTGTCTAAGCAGGCTTGAGCCTAGTGCCTTGCTCCTCTTTTTTATAATTCTTTACTTGATCTACTCTCCAATTCAGCTTTATCACTATATTTAATATTTGGGACTTTTTATGGAGTGCCTTTCATGTCTTTTGTATAAGAATATCTTTTAATAACCTTACATCTAACCTTTGATAATGGAGTTTAGTATAGGAAAGAGCACAGGCAGTGGCCCCAGTGCTTCTACCATTACTAGATATGTGAATGTAGGTAAGACCCTTAATCTCTCTGGACCTCAGTTTCCCCATCTGATAAAAGGGATATAATAAAGTTACCTCGTAGAGTATTGTTGCAAGGAGAGAGGGAAAGGGAAATGTATGGGAAATTGCTGATTCATTGCCTTAAATCCAGTAAGAGCTCAATTAATGGCTGTATTATGATCTATAATAAACCCTGACACACCATTATACCCATTCTACACACCCATTCCTGTCTCAGCTCCTCTTGAATTCCTTCTATATCAAGTATTAAAGGGTGAAACATTTATATCTCTGCCCCCCCAATTATAGTTTAAAATCCTCCAAATTGGGACAGCAAACCTCTTGCCAAATGCTTTCTAACATCCTTCCCACCTACGGAAATACACACTCTACCAGAAGCCTGGCATTTGGATATTGTATATCACAGTCCAGAAAAACTAAGTCATTTTCATTTATACCATCTCCAAAACCACACATTCGCTTCCTACATCCTGTATGTTGCAAAGTCACCACTGTCCCATGGAGCATCGTTTGAGTGTTTAATGACTTAGGGTCATAGCAAAAATGTGTAAGGGAAAAAAAATGCCTGAAGATAATAGCATAACACTCTTACAGCTGCATGTGTTTTAGTTGATATTCAGTTTGTTAAAGTTGTTTCTTTTGCCTTTGAACACATCTTATAAATCTTGGAAGTTTTGTTCTAAGTCTAGTTAAAGTGTTAAACATTCACTTGCCCTTGTCCTTTGACTAATATTCAATTAGCTCCTAAACATAAGATGGAGTAATTCCTCCTAAATATTTTAACATTTTCAAACTTAATCAAATGATCTTGCATATTTCCAGTTAGTCACAAATTTTTACAAATATAAAAATCAAATAATCTTAAAAATGTATACAGCACTTGTGAGTTGATTATTAAATTCCCTTAAATATTTCAAATCTAATACACAAATTTAATACATCTGGTTTTCTTGAAACTTTGAATCCCTTAAAATGACTTAAAAATATAAGAAACAAAATCTTTCTCTGGACTCACATAGTTCTGATAAACCTAATAAATCAAACCTTCCATATTTGGCATATTAAATTATCTTAAAGCATTTCAACCTCCTAAGAATTAAATTCACAAGTAAATGAGGTTCTTATCAGCCTCTAAATAGTAACTACAAAATTAATTATTTAAATCCTCCTAAGTATTTCAATTAAAATTACAAATCTGGTAAGTCAAATTCTGTAATCTATCAGATTCTCATTTCCAACATACTAAAAACAAATCACCCACCAATAACATAACATAAAGTAGTGATTATAAAACTCACTACTTTACACACACTTCTTACATAGAAGCACCATTTCTTCTTTGTCAGTTGAATTTTACAAAATGCCTTTCCAGGGTTACAAAGTGACATAAGCAGTGGTGGCAAAACCCTAGGGGCCATAGGAGCCACTGAGGTTCTGGAATCAGGGTTGAGTTGGAGATCGGAATCTGGGTATGTCTCTCAGGAGCCCAGAGCCCTGAGCCCTTTTCATGGTGGAGCTCTGCCTTCACAGTGCCCCCGGGATCCACTCACACATTACCACTGGAATTGAATAGTCCCAATGTGCCCTGCATCTCCTTGGCTTCCTTCAAGTGTTATCCTTCTCCAACTTTCACCTTACCATTTTATCATCTGCATTACATTGATAGAATCATGCAGAGCCTCATTCCACCCCAGACTGCATTCAAGTACTTTACTACCTGAGTAGCATTAACTGCATTCCACACCCTCTTATGTTTTTACCTTCTTATAGACCGCCATTCCATTCCATAGCTCATTGCCATGGATAAAGTAACCCAAAAAATCACCATCTATCCTGGGTCCTTCAGTTCCTTTTTTGAGACTTTGAGGTCATGAAAAATACGTGCCAGAATTTTTCTGGTGTATCCTGCTTTTTCATATGAATCATCAAAAATGGAAGGGTAGTACCTGTTGGTTTTGACAAACTCACGCTCTCAGCATGTTTCAGATCTATGCCTGGAGACATGTACGCATCGTATGTAGAAGGTCTATGTAGCAGCTTCCGTTCCTCTTGGCATGAAGTCTTCAGTGGCAGGACCTTTCTTCTTGGAGCTTGGAAGGTATCTGGCACACTTGAATCCTCCAATTGGATCATGAGGTGGTCTTTCTTCAGATCATCTGGGTTTTCCCTATGAGGACAGACTCTCATGGCTTTTTTTTATAGCTCTAGAAATGCTGAGTTCCTTTCCCTTCCCTTCTCAGTGTCCTAGATATCAGAGCATAAAAAATAAGTGATGCTCTGTTCTTACAGCTTAACTCAGTGCCCTAAGCCATATATGGACTGACAAGCAACCACCTTCGCAAGTCACACTACTGCCTGAGCTCTGAAGTCAATAGTCGTGCTACCTACCCCCCTGCTCTGTCATAGAGTATAACTGAGACACTAATTTTGAAAAGTCTAATGTGCACATTTGGTGGTATGTGGGGAGTTAGGAGCATAAGCTTAAATACTCACCTTGTATGATTTATTAATTTTATTTTACTGTGGAGAAATTGCCTCTTGAATAATTAAAATGCTCTCATAAGAGGATTTGTCTGACTCTGAAAATCTTTAAACAAAAGAAAACCCCCAGAAACAGCTGAAATACTCTCCCGAATAGTCCGAGGGAGTCAGAGGGTGCTTAAAAATGCCTGAATTTATGATGGGAACTAAAAGGGGAGCAGTCCTGAGGATGAAATGCAGCTAGTTAACTCAACAACTTAACCGGGCTCTTCTAAGAGAAACTTAGACAATAACCTAGAAACCCTGTGGCCCAATCCTTACCGGCGGCCTCACTTAAATTTGTTTCCAAAGACCAGTTCCTTTCTCTTTCTAGCTGGCATGATGAAGGGTCTGGAAGTTAGTATGTTAAAGACTCAGAATATGAGCCACATCACAGCCATCATGGGTTTCAGTGGCCCAATTAAGGCACAGCCAGCCTGACACTAAGCAAAATGCAAAGAAGGTATCCTCTTTCCTTTCTGGCCATTTCCCTCATTGATGCTCTAACCAGCCCAAGTCTGCATCAAGGCACACCCCGATCCTGCCTCGCAAGGGTGGGGTCCCACATTACTGCTCTGTTCTCATCACAGCCAGTCCAATTTGGTAAATTGAGTTGAATCAAGAGAAGAGTAGCCAATTAAAATCACACTAAGGTGAAAATGATTTGGGCTTCTACCTTCCAAGTCCCCTTTGTATTTTAAAATGGAAATGTGTCCGTTCTGATTACCTACTCCTTTCAATTACCTCCTCATGAGCAGGAAAGAGCATAGAGAACCAAGACAAACAGTCTTGAGGACTGAGTCGATATGAGATGTAAAGAATGCTGGGATTTAGGTACTTCAGGGTGTCCAGAGTTTGGCTTTCACAACATGGCCCCATGTGTCTACCAAGGAGACAGCTGGGAAGCACAAGGGGCTGTTATGATGAGCCCAGGTAGCTGCTGAAAGACCCTCTCCTGCCATAATCAGAACTGTCTCAGTCCTGAGGTGCCCGTGAACTCTACATTTGTGTTTAGCTGGTGAAACGAGGGTGAATTTGCTTTTGTCCTTCATACTTCTTTGTAAGTCACTAATTCTCTTTGATAAATATGTAGTATTTTTATAGCTTCGATATTGTCATCAGAAGGGAATTTGGGTCACACAGTCCCAGGCAGTCCTAAGGGTCTGGTAGGTTGGGGTTAAGGGCAGCAGTGCAGTGAAGTCCCCGTTTAGGTGGCCAAGCCTGATTCTTTACCTCTCTAGCATCTTCAACAATGGATTAATGCTGTTTACAAATCCTGGGGTGAGGGCTGGGTTTCCAAGAGCTGAGTTTTCTGCTAGTGTCTGTCTGGACCCACACTTCATCTAGAAGCTTGCATCCCTTTTTCTTTGTCTGTCTTTCCTTTCTCCTTTTCTCTCTACACCTGGACCAAAAATTCCTTGCTCCATTTCCTCCCATCTCCTCTTCAGCATTTTGAAAATAGCATGGCTTCGATAAATGTCACTGCCTGAAAAATGGAGTTGGAGCAGACAAAACCAAAAGCTGTTAAATATTAAAAATGCAAAGTACTATGATTTTGATTCCAGAAGGGTCCTGAATATATTCTTTAAGACTGTTTATTTAGGTCTAAACTTAAGCTACTTTTTAAAAAATGGAATATATTTGACCGATAACATCATGTAAATTTAAGGTATACTTAAGTTACTTTTTTAAGAAAAATAACTTACTGTTGAATATTACCTGCACAACTGCAAATTCCCTTCTGATTACATTTAATATATATATTTCTAAAACTATAAAATATTATGTATTCATTAAGGAGAATTAGCACCTTATGGAAAATACAGCATGATGAAGAACAAAAGCAAAATCAACCCTCATCTCACTGCCCAACACCACTATTGTCAATTCTTAGAAATTATTTCAGTACAGGAATTTTTCCCTATGCATAGGATATTTTATACAATTATACTCCTGTAGCAGATACAATTTTATTTCTTTTTTTTAAGATTTTATTTATTTATTTGAGGGAGAGAGAGAGTGAGTGAAAGAGAGAGAGCATGAGGTAGGGAGGGGCCGAGGGAGAGGAAGAAGCAGAGAAGCAGACTCCCCGCTCAGCAGGGAGCCCACCTTGGGACTGGATCCCAGGACTCTGGGATCATGACCTGAGCAGAAGGCAGATGCTTAACTGACTGAGCCACCCAGGCACCCTAGCATGTATAATTTAAAAAATTTAACATAATAAACATTTCATGTTATTAAATGTTCTTCTAAAAGAGCATGCTTCATGGTTACAAAGTATCATAATTTAAATAACACTGCATCCTGAGATCTTTCAGTTGTTTCTAGCTTTTACTGTAATGTATCATTTGTGTGATCAGTATGTTCTAGCTACACTTGTACATGGCTGTGACTCTGAGGTTCTGTTCTTAGGAGAAAAGTCTCTTCAGAGCATTGGACATTTAAAAGGCTTTGGCTTCATTCTGCTTACTTGGTCTTCGGAAAGCTTTAGCAGTTTGGCAGCGTGAATCAGAATATATACACCCATTGTATGAAAGTGTTCCTTCATATTCCTAACAATTTCAGAAACATCTTTTCCAATTTAAAAGATTTAAAATGTTATTTATGTTTGCATTTCTTACTAATGAGATTGAATATTTTTGTGTATTTATTATTCCTTTACATTTTGCTTTTTTGTAAAGCAATTTTTTTCCTATTCATGACCCTAGGACATTTTTAAATTTAAATCTGCATTTTTAAGTTTCATACTGCATTGCAGAAACTATGTTAAGGATACAACCTTTTGACTGCCATATGCTGCAAATAGTTTTCCATGTTTCTGGTTACAATTTTAATTTCCTTTTCAGTGATTATCTTAATTTTTTTTTTGTAGTTACATCCATCTGCCTTTTCTTTAACCCATCAGTAATTTTATTTAAATTATATCTAATTTTTTAAATGTCATATATGTTTATCCTGCTGTCTAGACACCATTATCCATCCTGATAAATTCTGGATTCATTATTTAAAATGCCCCTTGAAAAGTCCTATTGGGATTTTTATTGGAGATGTGTTAAATGTGTTAAATTTAGAAATAAACTTTAGGAAGAATTGTTAGCATATCAAGATTTTTTTTCAATGTATGAACATGGTGTATATTCTAAGCATTCATGCCTATATGTTTTCTTTTTTTTAAGATTTTTATTTATTGAGAGAGAGAGAGAGAGAATGGTAGAGAAAGAGCATGAGAGGGAGGAAGGTCAGAGGGAGAAGCAGACTCCCTGCTGAGCAGGGACCCCGATGCGGGACTCAATCCTGGGACTCCAGGATCATGACCTGAGCCGAAGGCAATCACTTAACCAACTGAGCCACCCAGGCACCCGCCTATATGTTTTCTTATATAATTTTTTATATTATTCTCCTTTTAATCCTTCACATTTCTTTAAACATTTAAAAAATTAATGTTTTCACTTGCTAATGAAAATGCAATCATTTTCCCATAGTTTTTTCTAATGGGTTATTGTCAGTGTATTCTAAAGCTTCGATATTTTTTTTTATAGTCACTTTGAAGCCAGCTATCTTAATGAACTCTGTACAGCAGAAGTTCTGTTTTTCATGTCACTTTTCTCAGATTTGCCCAATAATCATATAAATCTATAAATCTTTATGTTCTTAAATTTTATATCCAGTGTCTATGTCCTTCTTTTTTATTAGAACTTTCAGAACAATTTTAATTAAAACTGGTAAAAGTCAGCATATTTTCTTACCCCTGACTTTCAAGAATGTTTCTCTTAATATTACTGTTAAATATGTTGGCTGTTGGTTTAAGTCAGAAGTTTTAAAATTATATCATTCAGTTATTAGTTTACCAAGAGAGTTAATCAGATCTAGATATTAATTTATCAATTGTCCTTTTGGCATCCAGAAATACTTTTTTTTTCTTCTATTGCCTAATTTCTTAGTCTTCAACTGATGTAGAGCTCCTAGAATAGACAGTACTTGGTCTTAGACTTTGTTCTATTAGCACACTGCTAGATTTGCTTGCTAATGTTTTATTTACATTTTTGCATCTTTGCTGTAAGGTACAACTATCATTTCATTTTTTTAGTGTTGTCTTTTCAAGTTTTGGTTTCAGGGCTATAAAGAAATAAGCATTTTCTAAAATTTATTATGCTTTCTGAAATAAGACTTTGGTGAGAAGCTTTTCTTCCAGTCAACTTCCTGGAAGATACTGCTTCCCTCTCTTTCTCTGTTTAGCCACTACACATTAGTACAGGGCATTTCCCAGGCCCGTGTGAAGCAGAAGAAAAAAGAAATAACAAAGTAGGTTATTGATTCAGAAAACCAGTGGGAGTGAGGGGTCTACACAGTAGTTTGCCAGTTTTACCCTCTCTCCCTCTCTGTTTAGGGGTCTTGCCAGCCAATGATATAATCGCAGGGAAAGAACCCCAGCCACACAGTTCTTGTGAAGATGATCAATGCAAAAGCCAGCCCCAAGGAGCGGGAAGAGCCCAGCAGTGGTTCTCTGTGCACTGAAGCTCCTTAGCCAGAGGAAGAGGATGAGCCTCATGCTCATCTCTTTTTCTGGCACAATACAGTTTCCCAGGGAAGACACACCCTTGTGGGTAGACACAGATTTTGCAAAATCCAAGAAGATATACGGATAAGCAAAATTTAGCAGCACAGATTTTTTTCAGCTTGGGTATGCATTTTATAAGACTTTTGAAAAAGACCGTGATTGGGGCGCCTGGGTGGCTCAGTCATTAAGCGTCTGCCTTCGGCTCAGGTCATGATCCCAGGGTCCTGGGATCGAGCCCTACATCGGGCTCCCTGCTCAGCGGGAAGCCTGCTTCTCCCTCTCCCTCTGTCCCTCCCCTGCTTGTGTTCCCTCTCTCACTGTCTCTGTCTCTGTCAAATAAATAAATAAAATCTTTAAAAAAAAAAAAAGACCGTGATTAATAAAATGGCTTATTTAAGGACCTTGATAATTAGCATTTTAGAGGGAAAAATTAAAATTGCAATTTAAAAAAATTAAACTTTATTTTAAAAATATCAAGTTTTATTTTTTCCAGATTCTCCCTTCCCATAAACAATATGAATAAGGCAAGCAAGGAGATACTATCAAAGACGTATAAATAAACCTTATTTTGTGGCTTAAAAAAATCATTATATATAATTTATTGGCTTCTACAATGTTATTGTTAATATAAATTTATTTTGGCACATTTTGTTTTCACCATCACTTTGCTTTTAAAACAGTCATTGTTTTGTTCCATTAACGTGAACTCTCTCATGCTATGTAGATGGAGATCTAGATACCTATAGAGGGTCAAGACCATACATACATTTTTTTAGTTTTTACTGAAATTCCAGTTAATTAATGTACAGTGTAATACTAGTTTCAGGTGTACAATATATACTTCCATACAGAACCCAGTGCTCATCATGACAAGTGCACTCCTTAATCCCCATCATTTATTAACCAACTCCCCCTCCACACACACATCTCCTCTCTGGTAACAGTTTGTTCTCTATAGTTAAGAGTCTGTTTCTTGGTTTGCCTCTCTCTCTCTCTCTCTCTCTCTTTTTTTCCTTTGGCTTGTTTGTTTTGTTTCTTAACTTCCACATATGAGTGAAATCATATGGTATCTGTCTTCCTCCGGCTGACTTATTTTGCTTAGCATAATACTCTCAAAATAACTTTTGCACAGAGAAGAAAACAATCAATAAAACTAAAGGGCAACCTATGGGATGAGAGAAGATATTTGCAAATGACATATGATAAAGGGTTAGTATCCAGAATATATGAAGAACTTATAAAACAACACCCAGAAACCAAATAATCCAATTAAAAAATGTGCAGAAAACACAAATAGACATTTTTCCAAAGAAGACATACAGATGGCCAACAGACATGAAAAGATGCTCAACATCACTGATCATCAAGGAAATGCAAATCAAAACTACAATGAGATATCACCTCACATCAGTCAGAATGGCTAAATTCAACAGCACAAGAAACAACAAGTGTTGGTGAGGATGTGGAGAAAAGGGAACCCTCTTGCACTGTTGTTGGGAATGCAAACTGGTTTAGCCACTCTGGAAAACAATATGGAGGTTCCTCAAAAAGTTAAAAATAGAACTACCCTATGATCCAGCAACTGCACTACTAGGTATTTACCCAAAGAATACAAAAATACTAATTCAAAGAGATACATATACCCCATTGTTTATAGCAGTACTATCTATAATAGCCAATTATGGAAACAGCACAAGTGTCCAAAGACTGATATATGGATAAAGGAGATATGGTGTAATAATATAAATATAAATATACACACAGTGGAATATTACTCAACCATAAAAAAGAATGAAATCTTGCCATTTGCAATGACATGTTTGGAGCTAAAGATTATTATGCTAAATGAAATACCATACATACTTTGGCTCCAGAGATACAATAGTCAGCAAGAATGAAGCCTGATCTCTGCCCTCAAACAGATATTAATAAGACATTAATCCAATGATTATTCAAATCAGGGTACACTTAAAAATTGTCTTAAGAGGTATTAAATAATATTAATGTTACGAGAGTATATAAAAATTCACTTAATCTGAATGGTTTTGGGCTGAGAGCTAAAGGATGAGTAAGAATTAGGAAGAGCAGAGTGACAGACACTGGTTGGTTACACAAAAGCCATATACAACCCCCTTCACCTTCCCGAACCTCTACTAGAGATATTGTTGTCCCAGTTCCCTTGCAGGGCACATTGGCCATATGACAAAGTTGTGGCCAGTGGGGTGCAGGAGAAAGTCTCTAGATTGAGCTTCTCTTCTTGAATAAAAAGACAATGTCTACAAGAAAAATACTTTTTTTTATTCCTTGCTTTTCCCCCTTCTTCCTCTCTAGAATAAGGGCAAGAGACCTGGATGATAGCAGCACATTTTACCAATGAGAACAACCTCTATCCACTAAGGTTTGGGGATCAGAAAGTTAGAGCCTGAAACCCTGAGCATTCACTGACCCACATACCAGCCCTAAACTACCCTACCTGGCATTGGCCTTCTTGTTATGAAAAACAATGAAAACTCTATTTCTTTAAACTTACAATAAACAGATTTTTCTCTTATTTGCAATGAAATGTAAATCCTAACTCACTAAGAGGGAGGTTGGGTGGAGAGGAGAGTTGAGAAAAGTTAGCTGCATTTATGAAAAGCCTGAGCAGGAGGAAGTACGATGCATTGGAAGAACCAATGCTTTCCATTTACACTTGCCATTTTTCACATTAAAAATGTATCCATGGATAAAATTAAAAGAAAATGGAAGAAACATAAAATCACAGTTCATAAGCACTATGGTAATTTATTACCACCCTAACTATTAATGGAGTCTGAGTAATAAAAGAAGCTCACTGCAGGCTGTGAGGCAGACAAGATCAGCAAAGAGTTGTTGGAAATACTATGAGTCCACCTCTTATTTCCTACTCAGCAGAGCAAGTGAGTGAGTGCATGACTGTAGGAATAATGTTGCATCCACTTCCATTTACTTTCCATAATGTTAATATTTGATATTATATGAGAAATAATAAATTATTCAGACAGTTAAGAAACAGTGGACTGGATTATGTTTGTCTTTGTTTTTACATTTTTTTGCCTTACTGAACTTGCTCAGGTTATATTTATTTCTTTTTTATTTTGAAAAATTACTTCCTAGGTGTTTTTTTTTAAGGAATTTGGAAAGAAGTATTTCAAAGTGACACCTCAATCTTTTATATAACTATAAATCCATATTTGTTTTTGAAGTTGATAAAATTTAGTGGCAGTGTGGAGGATGTTCTAGAGTTGGGGAGAAAACTATTGGTAGGGATTCTAAATAGGAAGTTATTATAATATTGAGGTAAAATATTATTGGACTATGGATCTGGAGAAACCAGATTCCAGAGATTTTTAGGGTGAAATTATAAAATGTAGCAAGCTATTCAATGTTTGGAAAGTTGTAGGAGTTGGAAATGAAGGAGAGGAAGGAGCAGAGGCTTCTCTCAGTTTACTAACATGGGAGAATAGATAGGTGGATAGTAAAATCAGGAACACAGGAGGCAGAACACATTAAGAAAGAGCATATACATACCCACTGCAGAACATCTACATATCCACTGTAGACATTCAATAGCTATTTATTGCGCCCATGTTGTATCTGTTATCCATTGCCATAGTAACGCTGTATAAAAACCATAAGATCTCAGGGATATAAAACAATAAACAATTGTTTATTTTATTAGTCTGCAATGTTCAGCTGATTTGGCCTAGGCTTGTCTGAATTTTGGCTGGGCTCATTCATATTTCTGGAGCCAGGGAGCTGCCAACAGATTAAGTTGGCCTCAGCGGAGATGATGGGCAGCTCAGCTCTGCTCCATGTGTCTTTCATCCTTCCACGGGTTAGCCAAGGTAGGTCTTCGTAGCAATGGCAAAGGTGCAAAAGGCAAACAGATACATGCAAACACTTTTTCAAGTCTATATTTGTGTCCCATCTACTAATGCCCCACTGGCCAAAACGAGCCCTCAGAATGGACTAGAGTCAAGCTTAGGGAACTAGATTCCATCCTTTTAGGGCAAGGATACAGAGAAGGACAAATATTTGATATCATTAATGCAATTAATCTACATGTAAACTGTGTGCCAGGCACTGTTCTAGACCCTGAAGATACAACAGGGAACAACAATAAAGTCCTTATTCTCTATTTAGAGATATATACAATAAACAAACTGAAAAATATGTAATTTTGACTATAATTAAATGCTGCAATGAAAAAGGTAAAAGAATGGAGAGTGGTTAAAAGTAATGTGGTATAATGATCTTGGAAGTGGACTTTCTAGGTACAAGAAGAGCTAGAATAAAAAGCCCTAAGTCAAGAATGGGTTTGTAATAAAACCTGGGTGTGATCGGATGACAGTGAGTTAGGTGGAGAAAGGTCAGTGAAATTAAAGAACAAGGCCGTGCAGATCACAAGTGTTCGTCAGGATTGGCTATGATATGCTTCAGTAATAAGTAAAGCCCCAAACTGCAATGATTTAATATGCAGAAGTTTATTCATCACTCACTCTAAGTTTACTATAGGTTCAATTTCTTTCTTGGGCAGCTCCCTGAAAACATTATTTGGTCACAGGCTGTTTCCATCTTGCAGCCTAGCCATCACAACCTGAGCAGCTTGGTTGCTACATTAAAGGAAGAAAGAACTGAGAGCTACATGGGAGCTTTAACCTACCCTGGTCCAGAGGTGATACATATCACTTCTCCTCAAAATCCATTAGCAATAACAAGTCATATGGTCTGGTCCAACTGCATGGACTCTGGAAAATGTGGGAGAGCAAATGAATGTTCAGCAAGCATTAAAAGTTTCTGCCACAGCAAGGTAAATTTGGTTTTCATTCTATGTGTGATGATAAACCATTAGAAGATAATAATCAGGGAAGGAGCATGATCTTATCTATACTTTTAAAAGATCATCTGGCAGTTGTATGGAGAATAGAGAGTAGGGAAGCAACAGTGGAAGGAAGGTGACCAGTTAGGAGCTCTCCTATGGTGATCCCAGGAGAGAGATGATGGTGACTTAACCCAAAGTATAATGGTGGGGTGCTAAGTGATCAGATTTGGGCTATGTTTTGAAAGTAAAGCAAGTGACTTACCAGTGGAGTAGATGTGGGATAAAAGAGAAGAAGAATAATCAAGAATCATGCCTGGGCTTGAGACTAAGCAACTGGGAGAATGGTGATTCCATTTACTAAGCTGGGGGAAGAATGGAGAAGAAATAGGTTCAGGAGCAGAAACCAGGAGTGATTTTGGCCCTGATAATATCAGTTTTAGAAAAGTAGCAGACAGACAAGTGGAGATATTGAGTGAACTTATAGTTGATTTTTTTTACTGTATTTTTTTTTTACTGACATATAACATTAGTTTCAGGTGTACAACATAATGATTCAGTATTTTTATATATTGTAAAATGGTCACCACAATAAATCTAGTTAACATCTGTTACCATACAAAGTTACAATAATTTTTTTCTGGTGGTGAGGACTTCTAAGATCTACTCTCTTAGCAACTTTCAAATATGTAATACAGTTTTTTTTTTAACTATAGTCACCATCCTGTACATTACATCCCTGTGACTTATTTATTTTCTAACTGGGAGTTTGTACCTTTTGACTCCTTTTACGCATTTTACCCATCCCTCACACCCCACTTCTGGCAACCATCAATCTCTTCTCTGTATCTTTGAGTTTCGGGTGATTTTGTTTTTGTTTTTGTTTTAATTCCACATATAAGTGAGAACATATGGTATTGGTCTTTCTCTGTCTGACTTATTTCACCTAGTATAATGCCCGTGAGGTCTGTCCATGTTGTCACAAATGGCAATATTCCATTCTTTTTTATTGCTGAATAATACACGTGTGTGTCTATGTGTGTGTTTGTGTGTGTGTATTTTCTTCACCCATTCATCCACTGATGGACACTTAAGTTGTTTCCATATTTTGGCTAAATAACCCTGCAATGAACATGGGGGTGCATATATCTTTTCAAATTAGAGTGTTCGTTTTCTTTGGATAAATACCCAGAAGAAGCTGGGTCATATGTAGTTCTCTTTTTAATTTTTTGAGGAACCTCCATACTGTTTTCCGTAGTGGCTACACCAATTTACAGTTCGACCAACAGCGCACGAGAGTTCCCTTTTCTCCACATCCTCACCAACATTTGTCATGTATTGTCTTTTTGAAAATAGCCATTCTAACAGGTATAAGGTGATACCTCATGGTGGTTTTGATTTGCATTTTCTTGATGATTAGTGAGTTGAACACCTTTTCATGTACCTGTTGGCCACCTGTATGTCTTCTTTGGACTGACAGTTGATCTTTAAATCTGGAGTTCAAGAAGAGAGGTAAGGGCTGGGATACCAATGTGGGAGTCATTAGCATATACTTGGGGGCTATTACAACCAGCTAGTGGAAAGAGTGACAGAGAAGATGGCCACTGATTGAGCCCAAGGGAACTCCAAATTTACAAAAGCAAGAAAGAGGAGTAGGAAGTAGCAACTATAACCAGGAAGGAATAGCCAGTGAGTGAAGAGAACTAGTAGGTGACGTATTTTGGAAGCTAAATAGGAAAGCTTTTCAAGAAGGAAGAAGTACCTTCTATGTCATAAATTGCTGAGAGATTAAGCAAGATGATGGTCAAGGATTTGACAAGGTGAGACCATCATTGACCCTGACAAAAGCAGCTTTAGTAAAGTGGTGGAAATTGACTGGGTTAGGCTGACAGAAGATTGTGAGGGGGAAAATAGAGTTATAAATGGGAGAAGAGGAAAAGTATCATAGGCAGAAGGGACCTAAGTTTAAGGAAGGATTTTTTTAAGAGGGAAGAAATTACAGCATGTTTGTATTATAAGAATGGGACAATTGAAAGAGAAATTTATGATGCTGGTGAGTGGAGAACACAGGAGCAAAGTTTTTGAGTGTGCAAATGAGGATGGGTCCAGGTTTGCCTTCAAAGGGAGGTGAAACCATACATGGTGACCAGAAGAACAATGGATATATGGGTAAAGGAGAAGATAGGCTGGTAGATCTGATGATAAAATTACATAGTTCATCTTTATTGCTTCTATGTTTCCTAGGAAATAAAAATCAAGTCATCAGCTGAAAGTAGAAGGAGGTGTTAGAGGTGGAGAAGAGGGAAGAAGTTTTGAAATAGTCATGTTTCGGAGCTGGAGAGTGAAGTGACTAGAAAATACTTTATGACTGTTGAATGCTACAGAAGGGCCACTTGAGATTTATGAATTGACAGAAAGTTTAGAGATCAGTCAACATGTGTTTTTCTATAACATAGGCTTAGAGATTATTAGCATTGGGTTTTGTCAGAGGAGTGAAATGGAGAGAGGAAGGAAAGTGGAGTCAAAGGAATGTGCAAGAAGGGGCCACAGGGATGGACCATGGAGTCCTAGCTGGAGGAGTAGAGAAGCAAGGACATAAGAGGTGATAGATAATAAAAAGTGGTAAGATCAAGGGACTGGGGATCCTGATGAGTATTGAGAATTGTTGGACTTGGCGTACCAGAGGACATGAAATGAAAAAATGGGAGGTAAGAGGTTTGAAGTAGAAATTTTGGAAATTACGTAGTTACTGTGATGACAAAGTCCAGGTAATGATTCACCATGAGAGTGTAAGGTTGGAGGCAAGTGGAGGAAAACATAATAGGAGTGAGGAAGTCAAGGAAGTGAGTCAGGGAACTGGACTGATCATGTATGTGCATACTGTAGTCACCAAAAGTGAAGACAGGGACAGTGAGGGGAACACAGTGAGCTAAAATCTCCAATGGATGAGAGGGAATGAGCAGTAGATGAGTCAGGGAGCGGCTGCAACAAGTATAACAGGTGGTTTAGTCTGTTATCATATGTCAAAGATGCTGGGGTTTAAAAGATAAAGAAGGAATAATGGTCCAGAAGTGGAGCGAGGACAGTGAGTACATCTACCCCTGGTCTGGCTCTGTAGTGCGTAGACTGTGGAGGAAGCACAACCACCGGAGAATACTGCGGTGGTGGAAGTGATATCCTGAAACAACCAAGTTGCAGGTAGCAAAAGATGAAGGGAGCCTTTGAAGAAGAGGTGAAGATTTTGTTGATGACAGACTATGTGTTTCATGGGGATGGCAGGGTGGGAGGGTGCATCAGACTAGGGAAATATTTTGAGCCATATTGGAGATAAGAGCCAGTGTGGTAGCTGTTGACTAGAGAAGCTCAGACCTCCGGTGGTGATCAGACACACAGAAGTAGAGAACAATGGAACTGGTCATGGTGGTCTTTAAGAGGAAGGCCCATAATGCTCCTAATTAGAGCTTTCCCTTCGTACTAGACACTGAGACATCTTGTAGTGGGCTCTTGAAAGTCTAGAGGCCTCCTCCAAAGACTTTTCCTAGAAATTTCATGATCTTGGGAGTAGATTGTTTACCACAACTACAGAATATGTCATGGGGGGTTGCTTGATGCCCTTAGCAAGAATAGGTCCAGTAGGGTTTTGAAGGAGATTGAAGGGCGTGAAATCCAAAGCATACGTGATAACATTGGCCTAGAGAGAAGAGACTTCTTCAGTCGAGAGGGTCAGCAGAATCTGAGATACACACATCAGACTCAATGTCCTACTTTTTTACAACAAATATCTTGTAATGTCCCCTTAAGAAATAAAATTCATAGATATTATAATCTACCTATATACACATTTTCAAGGAAAAAATCAATATAATGTCCTAAGTGTATTATAAAAGAGAAATAAGAAAGCAAGCAGTTTATAATAAATTAATATGTATTTCAATATGGAAATGCTCAGGCATACAACATGAGGATACAAGATGAGTGTGTTAGGTTTACATCTTTATTTCAAATAAAGAGAATGTGATAGTAACAGATGCAGGCAGACACAGCAATGAGTCCTTTTTCTTTAGTTTGTTTATTTTGGCAATTCAAATACTTTGAACCATGCTCTGTCAGGGACATGAGGCTCTGATATGGGAAATAGGGATCAATTCTTGGTAATGAACAAAACAAAAGACAGTCTTCCCTTATTTATGTGGCAGTTAGTTTTCTAGAAAATTCAGGATATGTTTTTCTTTTTATGTTCAAAAATACTTTTTTATGTTGTAGGTAGAATAAAAGTCCCCCAAAGATGTCCACATCCTAATCCCTGGAACCCGGGAATATGTTACCTTATATGGTGCAGGGGATTTTGCAGGTGTTGTTAAGTTAAGGACCTTGAGATGGGGAGTTTGTCTTGGGCGGTGTGGTTGGGACCAGTGTAATCAGAGGGGTCTTACAAAGAAAGTGGGAGGCAGGAGGGTCCAATTTGGAGAAAGAGCTGAAGGTGCTATGCTACTGGGTTTGAAATTGGAGGAAGAGGCCATGAGGCAAGGAATGCAGGCAGCCGCTAGAAGATGGACAAGACGAGGGAACGGATCCTCCCTGAGAGACCCCAGGAGGAGCACAGCCCTGCCAACACCTTGATTTTACCACAGCAAGACCTGCCTCAGACTCCTGGTCTCTAGAACTATTAAATAATAAGTTTGTGTTGCTTTAAGTAATAGGAAATTCATTCACCCTATTTATATAAAAATCAAAGCTAGGTTCTGGATTTGGGTAATTATAAGCAGGTTTTTCACCCGCATGACTGTCTAGAGTGGCATTCAAAAATCATTTGGAGTGTAGGACAGTATTTCTTTGTGCAGGGCCATACCACACACTGTAGGACAAGCCAGCATTCCTGGACCCCACATCTAAATACCAGCAGCATCCCTGAGTTATTGCCAACCAAAAGGTGCCTCTGCAAATTCTCAATTTAGAGAAACAAGGAAGTGGAGGCATTCATATCTGAAGACTTCTTGGAACTAGAAACTCAGTTTCAAAGATACATTTATGGATCTTTAGTTACTTGGCACTCAGTAGCCTCAAAGCAGACAAAATAAAGGTCAGTAAGCTTTCAGTATTCTGATCAATAAGTACTCCTTATTGATTCCTTAGAAGCCTGTATTGAGCCCCTCCTCATCCTCTGCCCCCTGAAACTGAGTCTGAGAACAGAACTTCCACTGGATAATAGAAGCCATCCCAATCCAGAACCTTCTAGTTTCCCAGGGAAGCATCTTTAATGAAATCCCCAACCATTTATAAAAATTCTCAAGTGGGGAGAATTAATTCAGTTAAAATGGAAATATGAGTCATTCTCCTTTCAGTGTCCATTGCTATGGATTACAGAGAAAAAAAGGAATCTTCTTTTATATAATGCCTCTTCCTCAGCAGCCATTTGTTATTATCTGCAAAGGTTGTGCATACTTAGCAACCATTTTTAGAAGAGAAGTGTTAGACGATAATACATGATAGATCTCTGTGTTACGTGGATGCAGTAACATCAGTGCTACTCAAGGTTCCATTGGGGGATTCACAGCATCACATGGAAAGGAAGGACTACAGCATTCAGAGGGGGTAATGTACACATTGAGAGCCAAGACACAGAAGTCTTTGGGTTCGTAGTATAGCATGAGAGTGGGTGAGGAGTCAAGAGGGTGATTGCTTCACTCCTGAGTTCCTGAGCCACGGTGATGTATTTAGCCCTCACCAGAGATACTAGGCACCAGTATATTGTTTAACACATCAGGTGTCTGTCCTCCCAGAAGGCCGCTGCGTGGCTCCAAAGAATGGAGAAGGTTAAGACAGCTCATTACAGAACTGTTCTTTGCATAAGAACAGGAAGGTCTAATTTCTGCCTTTCTCTCTACTTAAGAATATAGTTTGATGGTTACCAACTCAGAGGAATGTTCCTTTTGATGAGGGAGAAGTATGATGAATATTCTTTCAAATTAAAAGGGTAGATAATTATTGTATAATTAGACAAGAGTTCACCTTATGATTTGCTCCATGCTCACCCCATGTGAAGGTTAGAAAAAAAATTGTTTTCCTCCTGTTTTGCCTGGTTCATTATGGTGAAGTCAGGCTGCTAAATACCTCCAAATCTCCATCCCTCCTTCATTCTTTACGCTCCTTCTTTAGTTCAACCAGATCAGGAACCAACTTCCTAAGTGGAAAGTGGCCTTTACTTATTATTCATGATTCAATAAGTAACCCAAAAAGAGCAGTAAAGCAATTCAGAACAATAAAATATAGTAGCTAGCAACAAAAGCAAAAATAAGCAAGTGGGATTACATCATACTCAAAAGCTTTTGCACCAAAAGGAAACCATCAACAAAATGATAAGGCAACCTACTGGATGGGAGAAAATACTTGCAAAGCATATAATATGAGCTGATATCCAAAATATATTTTAAAAACTCATGCAACTCAGTAGCAAAAATAAAAACAATTGGATTTAAAAATGGACAGAAAATCTGAACAGACATTGCTCCAAAGTAGACATACAGATGGTCAACAGACACATGAAAAGATGCTCAACATCACTCATCATCAGGGAAATGCAAATCAAAATGAACATGAGATATCACCTCACACCTGTCAGAATGGGTAGTATCAAAAAGACAGGAAATAAGTACTGGTGAGGATGTGGGAAAAAGAGAACTTTGTGCACTATTGGAGGGAATGTTAATTGGTGCAGCCACCTTGCAAAACAGTATGGAGGCTCCTCAAAAAATTTAAAATGGAGCTACAAATGATCCAGCAATTCCACTTCTGGGTATTTATCTGAAGGAAATAAAAACACTAATTTGAAAAGACATATGCACCCCCATCTTCACTGTAGCATTATTGCAATAACCAAGATATGGAAACACCTAAGTGTCCATCAACCAATGAATGGACAAAGAAAATGTGATATATATGTACACACACACACACACACACACACACACTCACACACACACACACACACAATGGGATATTACTTAGCCATAAAAAAGAATGAAATCTCTTCATTTGCAACAACATGGATGGAACTTGAGGGCATTAGGCTGAGTGAAATAAGTCGGATGGGGAAAGACAAATACCATATGATCTCTCTTATATGTGGAATCTAAAAAACAAAACAGAAAAACCCAAACTCACAGGTACAGAGAACAGATTTTGGTTGCCAGAGGCCGGGGGTGGGGAGTGGGAAAAATGGGTAATGTGTTTGATTTTTTTTTAGTTTAAATAAATTATTCAAATTTTCAAAAATGTGCTTATTGATTAAAGACATTTGCCAGGGGATTTATTTTCATCAAGAAATTTCAAGAAAGCAAAAATGGAAGAGGGACATTTTAAATGGGCTGTGCATCAAACCTGAGGGTATAGAACCAGAATTTTTTTTTCCACTGAAGCAAAGTTGTTACCTTTTAGTTGTGACTGGTTTATTGATTGCTAATGCTTTAAAAATGAGATTAAATCAGACCCACGGTCTATATTACAAGGAGGATACATGCCCCTTGTGAAGTCCAATGGTTTGGCAATCTTAAAAACATAAAAAAATTTTTTAAAAATTTTTATTAAAAAAATGGGAGTGTGGTAGAGGTCAGTGGGATAGACTCCAGAATCATGCATTATCAACATTATCAACAAATATTTGGTGACTGTCACTTCACAGTTAAGCTAGCAGTCAGTTAATAACCATTGACAAAGCCTCTTTAGACTTTATGTTGCAATGCAGTATTCAGCAAAGTAGACAAAATTATGGAAATCCGCAATCGCATCAGATACTAAGGTTAACAAGATACCAGGAAGACAAGTTCAGCACAGTGTTATTTTGGGGGAAGAGAAGTGAATCCCATTCTGTTATGTTTTCTACGGAAATAAGTTTAAGACTAGGATTTAGGTAGGGTTCGGAAGGTACCATTGAAGTAAAGCCATCATACATTAGATTATTATTGTTGATTAAATAATTAGAGTAATATAAATTAAAGTGCATTTTACTTAACACATGTATTTTTTTTCTGATTACAAAGGAGAGCTATTTTAGAAAATCTGGAAAATATATAATCAAGAAAAAGTCTCATAATTACAGCACCCAGAAATAATCATGCTACTGTATTTACATTTCATCATTGGAACTTAGCTATCATACTTACAGTTTTGTAATCGGCTTTTTACTTTAAATAAATTCTTAACCAATATGATTTTTGACTACTGATCACAAGGTATCCCATTTGTATTAGTTTTCTACTGCTGCAGTAACAAATTACGACAAACTTGATGACCTGGAACAATACAAAGGTATTCTCTTCTAGCTCTGTAGTTAGAAATCTGATATATGCTAAAATCAAGGTGTTGGCAGGGCTCTGTTCTTTTCTGGCATGCTAGAGAAGAATCTGTTTCCTTGCCTTTTCCAGCTTCTACAGGTCCCCTGCATTCCTTGGTTCATTGCCCCTCCTCCATCATTCAGAGCCTGTATTGAGTTCCTCTGACTATACTCTTGTCAGGCCTCTCCCGGACCACAGGTGAGAAAGATTCTTTGCTTTTAAGAACCCAAGTGATTAAGTTGGGCCCATCTGATAATCCAGGATAATCTTCCCTATTTTAAGATCCTAATTTAATCACATCTGCAAAGTCCCTTTAGCATGTAAGATCATGTATTCATTCATTCACAGGCTCCTGGGATCATGACTTGGACATCTTAGGGGTAGAGAGGGTGTTTTTCTGCCTACCACACTATTTGTGGTAATAATTCATTAAACCAATTCCCTTTCATTGGACATCAGTTTCAAGATTTTCAAAAATAATGAATAACAAATATTTTTTCACATAAGTCTGGGCAAACTTGAGTGTTTCCATAGGGCAAATTTCTAAAATTGGAATTTCAAGTCAAAGGTTATTTTTCCAAATGCCAAAGCTCTTGACATGTTGTTGAATTTACTTCTTGAAAGGTCTAAACTCATCTCTCACCAGTGGTCTATGAAAATGCCTGATTTTGCACCTTGGCAACTGGGAACTATGTAACTAGTCTTTAATGTTAGACAAATTGATGAGTGAAAAATGATATCACATTATTGTACCAACTGCATTTCTTTGCTTACTAATAAGCATAACCTTTTTTTCATCCATATTTCTGTTGGCCATTTATATTTCTTACGTTTTGAAACTGGTTTATTTAACTCTTTTACCATTTTTATATAAGGGGTTTATTTGCTTATTTCTTAAATTTGTTTCTAAGGGTTATCTCTACATTAATGATATTAACCCTTTTTAATATAATATGCAAACTATTTCAACTTTGTTATTCACTTCTTAAATTTTTAAAGATATTTTTTGACATTCAGAAGTTTTACATAGTTTATTGAGCATTTTTTAAGATTTTATTTATTTGTCAGAGGGAGAGAGAGAGAGAGAGAGAGAGAGCACAAGAGGGGGGAGGGGCAGAGGGAGACACAGGCTCCGCACTGAGCAAAGAACCCGATGTGGGACTTGATCCCAGGACCCCGGGATCATTAACTGAGCTGAAGGCAGTTGCTTAACCCACTGAGCCACCCAGGTGTCCCCACTGAGCATTTTTTGTTACTAGTTTTAAGGTTAGAAAGTTCTCTATCACGCCAAGATTAGGTACAGTCCAAGTAATGGTACAAGAAAAATCTCACTGTAATTTTTATTGGAATTGTATTAAAATATAAAATGATGGACAGTTAATTCATTCCCTCAACGTTATAAGCCTTCTATTTTTAAGTTTTCAATTTTTTAAATTTTTTTAAATTTATTTTTTGTTTTGTTTTGTTTTGACCTCTGGTAAGTATTCAGTGTATTCATCATACAAATGTCCTGCGCATTTTAATTAGATTGTTCCTATAGTTTATCTTTTTGTTGCTATTGTGGAAAAATATTTTTATCATATATATTCACTTGTTATTAATGTGACTATATGAAAAATCTATCACTTTATATCTATTTTGTAACTAGCTACCTCCCTGCATTAGCTCAACTCCAACTACCACAAGCAAAAAGCATATTTTATTATAAGAACACTGAGGCATCTCACATAACCCAAAGGGAGGGCTGCAGCTGCGTCTCAAAATGAACTAAAACTGGGTTTTCCTGTCTCTTGGCTCTGGATCTCCCTGAATGTTTGTTCCATCCTTCATTCTGTCTCCCAGCAAATAGCATACCTCAGATAGCTTGAACCAAATAAAGGGATATACCCTCCAATAGCATTCAAATTTTACATTTTGCAACTGCAGCCACCCATAATCTCTAGCTCACTGCCTTGCTGTGCTGTCGTTCCCCCACTCTTGCTCTGTCTCCTGCAAAATGCCTTGGGAAGAGACTATTGGTCGATCAATTGTGGTTTCTACCTCTGGAAGAGACAGAGATGGCCCAGAGGCAAAAGGCCAGTAGCAGCATATGTTGGAGGAAGGGAGAGGTGGGGAAGGAGAAGAGGGTGCTGATTACTTGGCCAACAGTCAGGTATATGTTCATTACAATCCTCTTGAATTTTCAAGTTAAATAATCATGTTATTGTATTGAATTGCTTAAAGCACCTATAATATTAAACCATAATAGTAATAGTGGACATCCAAACCAAAATGAAAATACTTTTATTTTTATTCTTCATCATTCTATATTTTGTTTGTTGGTTTGTGATGCCTTTTATCATGCAGAGAAAGGATCTGCCCTAGTTTCTAAGACTGCATCAAAAATGTTTGGTGAGGGGCACCTGGCTCGCTCAGTTGGTAGAGCACATGACTCTTGATCTTGTGGTTATGAGTTTGAGCCCCACCTTGAGTGTAGAGATTACTTTAAAAAAATGAATGTTGAATTTTACTGAATCCATTTCTGGTCTTTATCCTGATGGCCACGTGTTTTTCTCCCATAACCTAATGATGTGACATTTTATTATTAATGAAGTTTCTAATATTAAGTCATTCTTATTTTAATAGAGCCATGTGCTTATGATTACATGTTTTAGATTGGCCAAGAGTCTCTACTCACAGTGTTGGGAAAAGTCTCTCCCTTTAGGGATTGCTCATCTGTTAATGACTTTTTAATTAAGGGGTAAAAATGAAAGGGATATATGTGTGCTCCATAAAAGATGTTAACTGTTTGAATTGACTCATTAAAGTATGGAGTTTTTCTTCTTGTTAAAGAAGTCATTCTGAAACATATGACCTTGATGGGAGAGTTCACTATGTAACAGAGGGGAGGGAAGTATGAGCAGGGGAGGAGACCCTGACAGAATGTGGCTATCTTCCTGATTCCACTGGTGGTCACTTCTGATATCACGAACAGAGGACTAAAGGACAGAGACCTGGAGCTAAGGAATGTCAGTGCCTGATATTCTTATCCAGAGAATGGAAGGTAGGACACCAGCCTCAAGTGTGCATCATTCCTTGGTTCTCTATCCATAAATAGTTTGTAGTGAGCCTATAGACCCTTGTGCCCCTTACTCTTTCATGATCTTTTATTTGAAAAGGGCCAGAAGTGAGAGTTGTGGCCAATTTATGCTGACACATTTTCTTAGTGGTTTTCTTTATGGGAATCTTGGGTATCTGAACCCTAGTCTAACTTCTGAAAAGCCCCTTTGGGAAGATAATAAGACTAACATCCATGCCCATGCAGTTCATCCAATGCTCCTGCTAATGCTAGGTGCGGTGCATTCACCCCTCCAATTCAATACAAACGCCAATAACAGGGAAGAGCCATGAAATCCCTGAGCAGGATTGGTGCTAGTTCAGTATCAAGTTGTTATGGACCCAGCCTCATGCCTTGGCTTTATTCTACCCAATAATTTCGTAAAGTGTTTCGTAAACTTTTGATGGAGCTTGGGACTAAGCATTGTCAAGAGCCTCTGCAGAGGCCAAGTCCAGGCTTGAGCTGGACCAATGGGAGTGGGTTTGGTAGACCTGGAGCCCAAAACGCAAGACCTTCTTGCGACCCTAGGAGCTACATTAACTGTAATCATGGATAATTCTGCTTAGACCATGATGTGTTATCTGACATTGTATTTGTGAATTGGTATTGCAGGTGTTTTATTTAGCTCTTTTGAGTTGAGGGAAGACCTATGAAGGAGACTGATGATTCATTAAGATTGTGCTTCATGAAATGAATTTGGAGGCTTTAACCTCTTTTCCCTAGTGTTCACATATCATAGAAATCATATAATCTCTTTTTTAAAAATTTGACCTATTAAACTGCCCAGGCTTTCCACAAATAATTCCCAAGATTATTGCTCTTTTTAGATCACCAGTTTATGCCTGATCTGCCTTTGTACATGCATTTGTTTATTTGTTTATTTGTTTATTTTTTATTTTTTTAAGACTTTATTTATTTATTTGAGAGAGAGAATGAGAGATAGAGAGCACAAGAGGGAAGAGGGTCAGAGGGAGAAGCAGACTCCCGGCCGAGCAGGGAGCCCGATGCGGGACTCGATCCTGGGACTCCAGGATCATGACCCGAGCCGAAGGCAGTCGCCCAACCAACTGAGCCATCCAGGCGCCCACATTTGTTTATTTTTTAAGGGTATGTTTTTTTTTTTTCTCATTAAACTTCTGTTTTAATGGGTCTCAAAATTCTGTGACAGATTTTTGGTCAAGTTGTTTCCGTTAAAAAGTACTGATTTTAAAAACTAATAACTTAAAACTGCCACACACACACAAAAAAAACATGGTCCACAAAACATTCTCCTTTCCTTCTGAAGGTTTTACGATGCATTGTTATCATTAACCAGTCTTTTACTATTAAACTTAAATGGCCAATTGACACAAACAGTTCTGAGACCGTTCTTCCACCACTGATTAAGACTGGGGTGGCAGGTATTGGGGATAATATTCATTTAGCCTTCTGAGCTTTCTGGGCAGACTTGGTGACCTTGCCAGCTCCAGCTGCCTTCTTGTCCACTGCTTTGATGACACCCACAGCAACCATCTCTCATGTCACAAACAGCAAAGTGGCCCAGAGGAGGATAGTCAGAGAAGCTCTCAACACACATAGGCTTGCCAGAAACCATATCAACAATGGCAGCATCACCAGATTTCAAGAACTTGGGACCATCTTCCAGCTTTTTTCCAGATCGACAATCTATTTTCTCCTTCAGCTCAGCAAACTTGCAAGCAATGTGAGCCGTGTGACAATCCAGCACAGGTGCATATCCAGCACTGATTTGGCCTGGATGGTTCAGGATAATCACCTGAGCCATGAAGCCAGCTGCTTCCATTGGTGGGTCATTTTTGCTGTCACCAGCCACATTGCCATGACGAACATCTTTGACAGATACGTTCTTGACATTGAAGCCCACATTGTCCCCAGGAAGAGCCTCACTCAAAGCTTCATGGTGCATTTCAACAGACTTTACTTCAGTTGTAACATTGACTGGAGCAAAGGTGACCACCATCCCAGGTTTAAGAACACCAGTCTCGACTTGGCCCACAGGGACAGTACCAATACCACCAATTTTGTAGACGTCCTGGAGAGGCAGACGCAAGGGTTTGTCAGTTGGACGAGTTGGTGGCAGGATGCAATCCAGAGCTTCAAGCAGTGTGGTTCCACTGGCATTCCCATCTTTACGGGTGACTTTCCATCCCTTGAACCAAGGCATGTTAGCACTTGGCTCCAGCATGTTGTCACCGTTCCAACCAGAAATTGGCACAAATGCTACTGTGTCGGGGTTGTAGCCAATTTTCTTAATGTAGATGCTGACTTCCTTAATGATTTCCTCATATCTCTTCTGGCTGTAGGGTGGCTCAGTGGAATCCATCTTGTTAACACCAACAATTAGTTGTTTTACACCCAGTGTGTAAGCCAGAAGGGCATGCTCACGGGTCTGCCCATTCTTGGAGATACCGGCTTCAAATTCACCAACACCAGCAGCAACAATCAGGACAGCACAGTCAGCCTGAGATGTGCCTGTAATCATGTTTTTGATAAAGTCTCTGTGTCCTGGGGCATCAATGATGGTCACGTAATACTTGCTGGTCTCGAATTTCCACAGGGAGATATCAATGGTGATACCATGTTCACGTTCAGCTTTCAGTTTATCCAAGATCCAGGCATACTTGAAGGAGCCCTTTCCCATCTCAGCAGCCTCCTTCTCAAATTTTTCGATAGTTCTTTTGTCGATCCCACCACATTTGTAGATCAGATGACCAGTAGTGGTAGACTTGCCCGAATCTACGTGTCCAATGACGACGATATTGATGTGAGTCTTTTCCTTTCCCATTTTGGTTTAGGTTGAGCGGTGGTTTTCACGACACCTGTGTTCTGGCAGCAAACCCGTTGCAAAAAAAATAGAGGGTATGTGTTTTTATTGAAAGATTAGAATGACAGTGTGTACACCACTTCATGAAGCACTCCAAAGAAATATAAGAACAATCATTTTGTAGAAAATGTAAACTGATTAACCTACACGGAGAAACTTAAATGGTTTATTTTAAACTTCATTGAATAGAATAAATAAGGTCATGAGGCGTAATAGTGCAATATTGGGATAAGAATCAATCTCTTTCTCTCTCTGTCTCCCCTCCCTTGCCATTAAGACATCTACATTTTTATATTGAATAGACAATCTTCTTCAAAATAAACCACAGAATACTTTCAGTGTCAAATGCTGTATTTTTAACATACCTGTGCACCAACCTTCTGAAAATGAGTCATTAGGCAGTTCAGAGTTCAGCGTTCCTATCTCAACTTTTTTATCCTAGTTATCTTTATGATTTAAAGATTTAAGTAAAAACATAATAATAAATAATAAAACTGGCAGTATTTGCCCTACCAAACAATCAGCATAGAATTACATGTAATAGAATACATGTAAATGAGACACTAAATTGATTATTAGCGATTATATAACTGCTTTAAGTTTGTACGTTTTACCTGCTATCAGCTGATTCACATTTTCATTCAAATAAAATATTTATAGATCCTAAGGAACTTGAGCCAAAAGGAAGCACAAAAAAAATCTCACGTTAGGGCAAGTAATCAATAGCAGCTGAATAGACAAACACTGAGTTCTCAGTACTTTAGCACAGTGGTTTATTGCTTGCTCTCCCAAAGTCTGATGGTGAGTCTGTGGAGGCTCTCCTCCATCTGGTGACTCAGGAATCACATCTTTCTCCATCTTGTGACACTGTAATTTTAGCACATGACTTCCACGGTTGCCATGGCAGGAGAAGAGGGAAAGTGGTATATCAGCAATCAACTATCTTAAAGTTTTTGTGTTTTTTAAGATTTTATTTATTTATTTGAGAGAGAGTGAGAGCACAAGTGGTGGGGTGGGGGGAGAAGCAGAGGCAGAGGGAGAAGCAGGCTCCCCACTGAGCAGGGAGCCCAATGTGGGGCTCAATTTCAGGACCCTGAGATCATGACCTGAGCCAAAGGCAGACACTTGATTGACTGAGCCCCCCAGGTGCCCCAGCAATCAACCATCTTAGCTTGGAAATAACACACATGGTTTACATTCACATTTTGTTGGCTAGACTTAGTCACACCACCTTGCCTAGCAGCAATGGGACTGAGAATTGTAATCTCTAACAGGACTAGGACAGAGAAAATAACTGGATATGGGAGAGCATCAGCAGTGTCTCCCACAAGTGAAAAATACGTAGCACTTCATATTCAGTATAGCTGATTGTAAATGGAATCCTAGCATGAAATTTTAACAACTTTGAAATATCAACAAAATTTCTGAGTCATCCATCTTTAAAGGAAATGGTAACATAAAATTAAGACCCAAAAAGATGTTAAGTAAAAAAAGTCAATACCCTGGGTGTCACCCAGACATAAAATGCTAAAATGCACACACAAAAATATGCTAAAAATATAATCATATTGACCTTCAATTACAGGAAACTGTCTCCTCAACCAAGAAAGTCATAAAATGTAATTAAATATGTCTGAGATAAAACAGAGCTCAAACAAACGTACTCCCTTTGATATATCTTCCACTTCTAGCTGAAGTTCTCCTTTCCACTAGTATGTTTTATTGTTCTAGTCCCACATCTTTCTTTCCTAAAATAAGATAACTAAATATTGCAAACGTTCATATGAAGGCACTGGTTTTCTTCTGGTATTATTTGGAAATCTAGGACCATTGGCTGGAATTAAAGTATGCTAAGCTGTGTGCCTCTACACATTTTTAAAAAATTCTGTCAATTTTTCTGAAAGACATATTAATGTGGGGTCATCAAAACATACAATATTTTGAGATGTCTTTGAACTTGATGAATCTGATTATTTAAACTTTTTATTGCATAGCTGTCTTCTGAATTTGTAGGTGTCACAAAGGAATTAGTAGTTTATTCTAAAAGGCACTTTCAGAACATTCTTTGGCTCATGTTCTGCAAATAGATTTCCAGTATGCTCCTGAATGATGTTAATGCGAAGATTTCCAACATTTCCTTTTTTCTTTTTTAAGGATAGTTTATGCTTAGAGCTTTAGTTGGGCTTCTCTGCTTCAGTTTTGGTAAATTCATCAAATACTCACCTTGGATTAGTGATTACCTGATTCATCCACTTGCTCTTGACCTAATACTGCCCATGTTTTTCCCAATAGCTGATGAGGAGATATGACTCAAGTCCATAAGCTGAATTTATACACAAAGGGTCCATCTTTTTATTTGAAACTTTTCCTAGGTAATAGATGTTTAGGAAGTCTATATAGTTGTTTATATGCTGCTGATCTTTTAGGTTCATTTTCTTTTAGTAAATGTGTTTTATCCATTAACACTTCTTGTCCTAATGAATATGCCTGATCTGCTTCTGCTTCTGTTTTACATGATTTTTGTTGTTGTCTCTTTCCTGTCTTACTGGGGTTTTTTAAATCCCCCTTCACTATATGGACTATGTTTCCTTTAACTTTGGTTCCTCTAGTGATTTGAAAGTTTTGTGCTCTGTTGTTGTTTTTATAGTGGTTAATTTTACATTTTTTAAAAAAATGCTTGAAACTATTTTTATCAATGTCAATGCCTGGACTAAAACTGTATTTATTGGCTACATCTATGAAAGATTTTAGCATGCATTTTTTTAAATTTTTTATTGTTATGTCAATCACCATACATTACATCATTAGTTCTTGATGTAGTGTTCCATGATTCATTGTTTGTGCATAACACCCAGTGCTCCACACAGAACGTGCCCTGTTTAATCCCCATCACCAGGCTAACACATCCCCCCCTCCCCTCTAGAACCCTCAGTTTGTTTTTCAGAGTACATCATCTGTCATGGTTCATCTCCACCTCCAATTTACTCCCCTTCATTCTTCCCCTCCTGCTATCTTCTTCTTCTTTTTTTTTCTTAACATATATTGCGTTATTTGTTTCAGAGGTACAGATCTGTGATTCAACAGTCTTGCACAATTCACAGCGCTCACCATAGCACATACCCTCCCCAATGTCTATCACCCAGCCACCCCATCCCTCCCACCCCCCCACCACTCCAGCAACCCTCAGTTTGTTTCCTGAGATTAAGAATTCCTCATATCAGTGAGGTCATATGATACATGTCTTTCTCTGATTGACTTATTTCACTCAGCATAACACCCTCCAGTTCCATCCACGTCATTGCAAATGGCAAGATCTCATTCCTTTTGATGGCTGTATAATATTCCATCGTGTATATATACCCCATCTTCTTTATCCATTCATCTGTCGATGGACATCTTGGCTCTTTCCACAGTTTGGCTATTGTGGACATTGCTGCTATAAACATTGGGGTGCATGTACCCCTTCGGATCCCTACATTTGTATCTTTGGGGTAAATACCCAGTAGTGCAATTGCTGGATCGGATGGTAGCTCTATTTTCAACTGTTTGAGGAACCTCCATAAGGTTTTCCAGAGTGGCTGCGCCAGCTTGCATTCCCACCAACAGTGTAGGAGGGCTCCCCTTTCTCCGCATCCCCGCCAACATCTGTCGTTTCCTGACTTGTTAATTTTAGCCATTCTGACTGGTGTGAGGTGGTATCTCATTGAGGTTTTGATTTGGATTTCCCTGATGCCGAGCAATGTTGAGCACTTTTTCATGTGTCTGTTGGCCATTTGGATGTCTTCTTTGGAAAAATGTCTGTTCATGACTTCTGCCCATTTCTTGATTGGATCATTTGTTCTTTGGGTGTTGAGTTTGATAAGTTCTTTATAGATTTTGGATACTAGCCCTTTATCTGATATGTCATTTGCAAATATTTTCTCCCATTCTGTCAGTTGTCTTTTGGTTTTGTGGACTGTTTCTTTTGCTGTGCAAAAACTTTTTATCTTGATGAAATCGCAATAGTTCATTTTTGCCCTTGCTTCCCTTGCCTTTGGCGATGTTTCTAGGAAGAAGTTGCTGTGGCTGAGGTCAAAGAGGTTGCTGCCTGTGTTCTCCTTTAGGATTTTGATAGACTCCTGTCTCACGTTTAGGTCTTTCAACCATTTGGAGTCAATTTTTGTGTGTGGTGTAAGGAAATGGTCCAGTTTCATTCTTCTGCATGTGGCTGTCCAATTTTCCCAACACCATTTGTTGAAGAGACTGTCTTTTTTCCATTAGACATTCTTTCCTGCTTTGTCAAAGATGAGTTGACCATAGAGTTGAGGGTCCATTTCTGGGCTCTCTCTTCTGTTACATTGATCTATGTGTCTGTTTTTGTGCCAGTACCATGCTGTCTTGATGATGACAGCTTTGTAATAGAGCTGGAAGTCCAGAATTGTGATGCCACCAGCTTTGCTTTGCTTTTTCAACATTTCTCTGACTATTCGGGGTCTCTTCTGGTTCCATACAAATTTTAGGATTATGTGTTCCATTTCTTTGAAAAAAGTGGATGGTATTTTGATGGGGATCGCACTGAATGTGTAGATTGCTCTAGGTAGCATTGACATCTTCACAATGTTTGTTCTTCCAACCCATGAGCATGGAACATTTTTCCATTTCTTTGTGTCTTCCTCAATTTCTTTCATGAGTATTTTATAGTTTTCTGAGTACAGATCCTTTGCCTCTTTGGTTACATTTATTCCTAGGTATCTTATGGTTTTGGGGCAATTGTAAATGGGATCGACTCCTTAATTTGTGTCTCTTCTGTCTTGTTGTTGGTGTATAGGAATGCCACTGATTTCTGTGCATTGATTTTATATCCTGCCACTTTACTGAATTCCTGTAGAAATTCTAGCAGTTTTGGGGTGGAGTCCTTTGGGTTTTCCACATGAAGTATCATATCATCTGCAAAGAGTGAGAGTTTGACTTCCTCTTTGCCAATTTGGATGCCTTTGATTTCTTTTTGTTGTCTGATTGCTGTGGCTAGGACTTCTAATACTATGTTGAACAGCAGTGCTGATAGTGGACATCCCTGCCGTGTTCCTGACCTTAGGGGAAAAGCTCTCAGCTTTTCCCCATTGAGAATGATATTCGCTGTAGGTTTTTCATAGATGGCTTTTATGATATTGAAGTATGTACCCTCTATCCCTATACTCTGAAGAGTTTTGATCAAGAAAGGATGCTGTACTTTGTCAAATGCTTTTTCTGCATCTATTGAGAGGATCATATGATTCTTGTTCTTTCTTTTGTTAATGTATTGTATCACGTTGATTGATTTGCAGATGTTGAACCAACCTTGCAGCCCAGGGATAAATCCCACTTGGTCATGATGAATCATCCTTTTAATGTACTGTTGGATCCTAGTGGCTAGTATTTTGGTGAGAATTTTTGCATGCATGTTCATCAAGGATATCAGTCTGTAATTCTCCTTTTTGATGGGGTCTTTGGTTTTGGGATCAAGGTAATGGTGGCCTCATAAAATGAGTTTGGAAGGTTTCCTTCCATTTCTATTTTTTGGAACAGTTTCAGGAGAATAGGTATTAATTCTTCTTTAAATGTTTGGTAGAATTCCCCTGGGAAGCCATCTGGCCCCGGGCTTTTTTTTGTTGGGAGATTTTTGATGACTGCTTCAATTTCCTTAGTGGTTATAGGTCTGTTCAGTTTTTCTATTTCTTACTGGTTCAACTTTGGTTGTTGATACATCTCTAGAATGCATCTATTTCTTCCAGGTTATCTAATTTGCTGGCATAGAGTTGCTCATAATATGTTCTTATAATTGTTTGTATTTCTTTGGTGTTTGTTGTGATCTCTCTTCTTTTGTTCATGTTTTTGTTGATTTGGGTCATTTCTCTTTTCTTTTTGATAAGTCTGGCCAGGGGTTTATCAATCTTGTTAATTCTTTCAAAGAACCAGCTCCTTGTTTCGTTGATCTGTTCTACTGTTCTTTTGGTTTCTATTTCATTGATTTCTGCTCTGATCTTTATTATTTCTCTTCTCCTGCTGGGTTTTGGCTTTATTTGCCGTTTTTTCTCTAGCTCCTTTAGGTGTAGGGTTAGGTTGTGTATTTGAGACCTTTCTTGTTTCTTGAGAAAGGCTTGTATTGCTATATACTTTCCTCTTAGGGCTGCCTTTGCTGTATCCCAAAGATTTTGAACAGTTGTGTTTTTCATTTTCATTGGTTTCCATGAATTTTTTTAATTCTTCTTTAATTTCCTGGTTGACCCATTCATTCTTTAGTAGGATGCTCTTTAGCCTCCATGTATTTGAGTTCTTTCCGACTTTCCTCTTGTGATTGAGTTCTAGTTTCAAAGCATTGTGGTCTGAAAATATGCAGGGAATAATCCCAATCTTTTGGTACCGGTTGAGACCTGATTTGTGACCTAGGATGTGATCTATTCTGAAGAATGTTCCATGGGGACTAGAGAAGAAGGTCTATTCCGTTGCTTTGGGATGGAATGTTCTGAATATGTCTGTGAAGTCCATTTGGTACAGGGTGTCATTTAAAGTCTTTATTTCCTTGTTGGTCTTTTGCTTAGATGATCTGTTCATTTCAGTCAAGAAGGTGTTAAAGTCCCCACTATGAGTGTATTGTTGTCAATGTGTTTGTTTGCTTTTGTTATTAATTGCCTTATATAATTGGCTGCTCCCATGTTAGGGGCATAGATATTTACAATTGTTAGATCTTCTTGTTGGATAGACCCTTTAAGTAGGATATAGTGTCCTTCCTCATCTCTTATTACAATCTTTGTTTTAAAATCTAATTTGTCTGATATAAGGATTGCCACCCCAGCTTTCTTTTGGTGTCCATTCGCATGGTAAATTGTTTTCCTCCCCCTCACTTTCAATGTGGGGGTGTCTTTGGGTCTAAAATGAGTCTCTTGCAGACACCATATTGATGGGTCTTGTTTTTTAATCCAATCTGATAGCCTGTGTCTTTTGATTGGGGCATTTAGCCCATTTACATTCAGGGTAACTATTGAAAGATATGAATTTAGTGCCATTGTATTGCCTGTAAGGTGACTGTTACTGTATATTGTCTGTGTTCCTTTCTGATCTATGCTGCTTTTAGGCTCTCTCTTTGCTTAGAGGACCCCTTTCAATATTTCTTGGAGGGCTGGTTTCGTGTTTGCAGATTCCTTTAGTTTTTGTTTGTCCTGGAAGCTTTTTTATCTCTCCTTCTATCTTCAATGACAGCCTAGCTGGATATAGTATTCTTGGCTGCATATTTTTCTCGTTTAGTGCTCTGAAGATATCATGCCAGTCCTTTCTGGCCTCCCAGGTCTCTGTGGATAGGTCTGTTGACAGTTCAGTGTTTCTACCATTGTAAGTTACATATCTCTTCTCCCGAGCTGCTTTCAAGATTTTCTCTTTGTCTCTGAGACTCGTAAGTTTTACTATTAGATGTCGGGGTGTTGACCTATTTTTATTGATTTTGAGAGGGGTTCTCTGTGCCTCCTGGATTTTGATGCCTGTTTCCTTCCCCACATTAGGGAAGTTCTCTGCTATAATTTGCTCCAATATACCTTCTGCCCCTCTCTCTCTTTCTTCTTCTTCTGGGATCCCAATTATTCTGACGTTGTTTCGTCTTATCGTATCGCTTATCTCTCGAATTCTGCCCTCGTGATCCAGTAGTTGTTTATCTCTCTTTTTCTCAGCTTCTTTATTTTCCATCATTTGGTCTTCTATATCGCTGATTCTCTCTTCTGCCTCATTTATCCTAGCAGTTAGTGCCCCCATTTTTGATTGCACCTCATGAATAGCCTTTTTGATTTCGACTTGGTTAGATTTTAGTTCTTTTATTTCTCCAGGAAGGGTGTCTCTAATAACTTCCGTTCTTTTTTCAAGCCCAGCTAGTATCTTTAAGGTCATGATTCTGAACTCTAGGTCCGACATTGTACTAATGTCTGTATTGAGTAGGTCCCTGGCAGAGGGTACTACCTCTTGTTCTTTTTGCTGAGGTGATGTTTTTCATCTTGTCATTTTGTCCAGAGGAGAATAGATGAATGATAGAACAAAATGCTAACAGGTTAACAACGTCCCCAGCAAATATACTCTAAACAAATCAGAAAAGACCTGAAACCAGGGGAAAAGAAAGGGAAAGAAAGAAAAAAGAAAGAGAAAAAAAAAGAAAAAGAAAAGGATAAAAACAAACAAAAACAGAACAAAACAAAAAAAAACAATATGATCAAATATGATCAGGCTAGTGCATAGATCAGTGCCACACACTAGATTTTGGGTGTATTTTGGTCTGTTAGAAGAAAGTGCCTCCTAAAATTTTAAGGAAAGAAAGACTTATATATGTACAAAATAAGAGTTGATACAATGAAGGGATGGAAGATGACTGTAAAGATGAAAATTATAAACGATTTTATAAAAGGAATTGATAAGAAGTTGTTTGAAAAAAGAAAGAAGATTTAAAAAAAAAAGGGAGAGAATGTGATCAGGCAGGAGACTAGAACAAAGACATACACTAGTGATTTAGGGTATATTTTGATCTGTTAGAAGAAACTGTATCTCAAAATTTTAAAGAGAGAACAATTTATATATATATGCCAAAAATAAGGGTAACTACTATGAAGGGATAGAATATGACTCTAAAAATGAAAAATAAAATGTTTTTTTTTCAAAAAAGGGATTGATAAGATGTTGGTTGAAAAAGGGAAGAAGAAAAAATTAAAAAAAACAGTTAAAAAATTAACTTTGAAAAACTAATGAATCATGGTAAAAAAGCCATGAATTCTATGTGCAGTATTCCCCTAGTGTTGGAGTTCTCCCGTTCTCATTGATTGGTAAACTTGGTCTTGGCTGGCTGTTTGTGCTGATCTTCTGGGGGAGGGGCCTGTTGCCATGGTTCCCAAATGTCTTTGCCGGAGGCGAAATTGCCCCGCCCTTGTCGGTCTGGGCTAAGCAATCTGCTCGGGTTTGCTCTCGGGAGCTTTTGTTCCCTGCAAGCTTTCCATACAGCTTTGGAGGATGAGAGTGAAAATGGCAGCCTCCCAATCTCCGCCCCGGAGGAGCCGAGAACTCAGGCCCCGCTCCTCAGTGAGCCCCCAGAGAAAACCAGTCAATCACTCCCGTCTCCCCGGTCTCCGGTCGCACTCCGCGCTCACCTGGCCTGTGACCGAGTGTTTCTGTCTCTGGCACCCGACCCCATGTGGAGTCTCCAAACCCAGCAGATCCCTGCGGTGTGCTCCCATGCCGCTCCTCCCCGGGGAGGAAGGGGAGTCTCCCCGGCTCTGCCACTTGTTGGGTCCCTGCCGGAGGAGCAGTGGCCCGACTGTGACAGGGATCACAGTTTATGGCAACCCCAAGCTGAGAGCCTGCAACTCAGCTCCATCTCTGCAGCCAGCCTCCTCGCTCCGATACCCAGGAGCTCTGCTGCACTCAGGCACCCCCAGTCTTTCTGTGACCCTGAGGGTCCTGAGACCACACTGTCCCGCGAGGGTTCCACCCCCCGCTTAGCCACTGGAGCGACGTCCCTCAGCGGAGCCAACTTCTAAAAGTTCTGATTTTGTGCTCCGCGGCTCTATCACTTGCCAGAAGCGGCCGACGGAGGCCCCCTCCCCCGCCGTCTATCCTCCCGAATATCGCCTCGGATTCACTTCTCTGCACGTCCTACCTTCCAGAAGGTGGTTGTTTTTCTGTTCAGAGAGTTGTTGCTATTCTTTTCTTCGATCTCCTGTTGAGTTCGTGGGTGTTCAGAATGGTTTGATCCCCATTCAGCTGAATTCCTGAGACCAGACGAAATACAGGTCTCCTACTCCTCCGCCATCTTGCTCTGCCCTTTAGCATGCATTTTTAATTCCCTTTTGTCTTTCTCCCACTCTCTCAGTTTTTGTTGTTGTTGTTGTTGTTGTTGTTGTTGTTATTATTATGTGGAATTTTTTTTCTGGGTTCAAACCATGTTATTGAGGGACTCCATGGTGGGGCCGGGGAGGAATCAAAGGGCTGGGAGGACACTGAGATCCAATGTCCTCAGCCTGGTTGGGATCTCTCCAGCCCTGTCATAGTAACCAAAAGCTATATATGGAATTTTAACTCATACTTTTCTGTTGTACTTTATGCTGTATATATTGTCCTCCAAGGGCTATTTTTTAAACATTTGTGTTAAGCCTTATAATAGTATTACAACTATTATTAAGCTTTAATTTTCTATTTAAATTGTTGTAGGGGTAGCCATAACCCTTTCAGTGAACAGTTTCCCTCTTCCTGCACTATTCTGAGCTGTTTCTCTCCAATATAATGTCTTTGAGTGGCATTTGGGGATTTGTTGTTGTTGTTATTTTGGGGATGGTATGGCTGGTAGACTTTCTGAGCTTTTATGTTCCTGAGTTTTTTCTGTTGGCTTAACTCATAAATAACAACTTAGGTAGACAATGCTCAGACTCTTAAGATTTCTCCTCCTGTAATTTTATAAACGTGGCTCCTTTATTTTCTGGCATTATAGTAGGAGGGAATTATGAGGCCAACATGATTTTTTTCCCTACAGGCAAATTATTTATCTTTTTGATTGGTAGAATTCTTCTTTACTATTGAAATAAATATATATATATCAGAATATCTCTAAGTATGTATCTCTTTTCCACATTGATTTTGCTTAGTATAACCAGCCCCAGATCTTTACTCAATTCAGAAATATTTTTCTTCTATTACATCTCAAATCATTATTTCTGTTCAAATTATTTAATTCTCCTGTTCAAAATTCCCAATTTCTTCATTCTTTTTAGACTTCTACTCCTTTTCCTTTTTGTTCTAGAACAACTTCTAAAGCTGGTTTATTTATTGCTAATTTGCTTTCTCCAATGTATTTATTCTAATGCTGAATTTAATTCTGTAGCTGCCTTTTAATTCCTTCAAAATTGTTTCTTGTGTCAATGTGTTTTTCCTTCCTGCCTTTTTCCCCAAACTAGATCTTTTCTTATTTCAGCTTTAATTTCTTTGATCTCATCCTATATCTGCTTCATAGAGTTTGTGTTATTTTGAATAGTTTTTAAAGCCCAAAGCAATTGTACTATAAAATTTATTTCTGGAACCTGTAGCAAATTGTTTTTTTGAAAATTATGTTCTTCCCCTGCCTTTTGAGTGTTATGTTCTCCCCCTTTTATAATACGCACTCATAATTCATCGGTTCTAAGTTTGATTTTTTTTTTCTATTTTTTCATCCTTTAACATGGAGAGATTCTCAGACTAGGTTTTACTGTAAACTCTATATGTAGGTACATTGTTGTTGTTTAACTTGGTTCCCCTCGCTGTCCACATAATTGCTGATAGAATTCTCGTTTCAGATCATAAGATCAAGTTTCATTTGATACTCATATTTTCTAGCAAATTTTTTTTTTTGCTGTTTTGAATTCTTTTATTTAGTGCAAATGTATTGCCAGGAGGAAACATCGAGTACCACTGCCTGTTTATCTTTGCACAAGCAGCAAGGATTCCTGCATAGTCAGCCATGCTTTTTAGTTTTTTTATTTATCTAACTAAGTGAATGCTATGTTTGCTTGGCATATAGTAAATGCTCAGTGAATAGTTTTTCTAGTATTCAATAGAACTCCCAGAATGCACCACAACTCTGTCAGGCTTAGCTCCTTCCAGTTGCCAACCTGACCCTCTTAGATATAATAAGCACTCCTAGTCACACAGCTTTGTGAGTAATTATAGTCCCAGAACTGATGCAGGAAAACAGTAATTAATGTCAAGGAAAATGTACCAAAAATGGCTCTCATTATTCTAGAAGTCAAATCTATGTTAGCTTCTCTTTCTCTGGTGGGTAGACTCCATGTTTTAAAAGAAAAGATCTGTGGTAGACATAGCTTTAAAGAATGCCCTACCACCCTTTTCCTTTCTCCTGCCTGTAAGCTTCCTCAGAACTTTGACTAATAGAAATTCTGTTTCCTGGCATGGAGGAATACTCAGAATTTCCAGTTTTATAGAAATGAGTTTCTTTTTTTTTTTTCTGAATTATTTCTCAGTAGGTTGGAGAGAAAAATCACAATTTATTGGATTTTTTAAAATAAAAAGATATTACAGCAATTAATAATTCTTTTAATTTAACTGGGCTCAATACTTACCAGTTGACCTTTTATAACATGCCTTCCCCCATTTGAATTCTTTACTTTGCTGTTGTCCTGAGTACTTAATACTTTAAATAATGCAAATGGAGAGGCATGTTATTTGGGATCTGCTTTCTGAAACCTTACAGATCTAGAATTAGTTAATCTCCAAGCAGGACTAGAAATCAGGGCTCCTATTCTTTGGCCTTTCCAACCAAATTAGCTACTTTATTTATCTCCCCCACCCCCTTCTCCAAAATAAAAGTACCAATAAAAAGTTATTTTATCAGCTGGTGGTTGTAAGAATTAAATAAGATAATACATCTAAAGCACTTAGTACACCACCCTTAGAAACTGGTGCAATGACTATCTCGGTTTTACAAATGAGGAAGCCCATGCTCAGAGACTGAGATAACTTGTGGGAAGCCCCACAGCTGATCCAAAGCAGAACCAGGGCTGGGACACGGGACCATCTGAATTCAAAGCAGAGCCTCAGTTCTCAGTAATACCACACAGCCAGCATCTTACTGACCAGTGTCCTCTCTTCAGTTCTGCTTCCTCTGCTATCCTGGGCATGTTAATTTGAGTAATACTCAGCATTCAAGGCCCAGCTGCCAAATTAGATTATGGTGCAAACAGTCAGCCGACTCCCTGTTCTACACCACATACTCAGCAGGCATTTCAACAAAAATTAATTGATGAAAATATATGGCAATTGCCCAAAGCTGACAAAAACAACTTCTAACCCTGCTGTTAAAAACTAACAGATTCTAAGGTTTGAATTTTGCTTGGGGCCTAGAGCCCCCTGTTAGGGCCATTTCCATTTTTGCTATTTAATCTAACTAAGTACGTATCTTATCTTGGAAAATAGCTGTCTTGCTGCAGCCTTTCATAGCAATCCCCTTTATTAAATCAGACCCTGGGAATACATAATATGCATGTTCTGCCTAGGAAGAAGGCAGAGAGCAAAAGAGAGTTAGTAGATCTTGGAAACCTCTTCGTGCCCACTTTGCTTAATAGAAACTATACTGATCAGGTTTTTCCAAGAAATGCCCAGGCCTTTGCCCATCTGCAGCTCTCATTAGATCCCAAAGTGGTGAGGAGTGTTGGAAAACAAACTTGGGTCATAGTTAGAGCCCCATATTCTCTCCATCCTGAACAATCTCTTTGATCTTAGATAAATTCTCAGAATAGCTAGGCTCCATTTTCTCAGACCTCAAATAAGGTTTAGAGCTAACCTATGAGATTATAATGAGAATTGCACAAATCCATGTGTCTATATGCAAGTTCTTTGAGAAACAAACTCTGAACTAAAGATCATTTCCATGGGGCCTTGGACTCAGAATATTCTTACCTCCCTGTCTCTAGGTAGAAAGGCTGTAAATTGCTTCACTGCTGTGAATTTTTTTTCTCAATAATGAGAAGATTTTCATTCAGGCTTCTCCCACATCTTCCTAATAATGGCCAGTAGCCAGAACTGAAAGAACAGAATGAAATATTTAAATTGCTTAAGACCCACCTCTTCCTGAGGAAAATAAATACATTTATAATTTTTTCCTTTTTTTTTTTTTTTGAGAGACAATTCCACCACAGTGCATCCCTGTACCTGGCCTCTGCCCTGGAGCAGGGGTGGGGTTCCCACTGATGCCAGTTGTCATGACCCTGGCCCTGGGTTATCTGAGGGCTGCCTGGGCTACTTATCTGCCCTTCCTTGGCACATCGTACATAAACATTGGGGAACCAGGTGGATACAATCCTCCTTTTTCAGTTTTTTCCAGTGCATTCTCTGATCCCACTAAGTCAAATTCTTGTCTTTCAGGTCTTTACCTTGCCGATTAAAGGTTTATCCATGGAACCCGAGCTTCTGTTTTGGGAGCGTAGGACAAGCAGTCTTTTACATTTTCTTTTTCGTCTTAAGTTTATAAAAACACAATGTGTCCTCTCCCTCTTTTAGGAATAAACTAAACTTGAATGAAATACAGAAATACAGGTAGGCACAGAGGTTGGCAGACTTTCTGGAAAAGGTCAGCATGTCAGTTTCCTAGGGCCTTTTTAACAAGTTACCATAAACTGGGTGGCTTAAAACAATAGAACATTATTTTTTCACAAGCCTAGAGGTCAGAAGTCTAAAACCAAAGTGTTAGCAGGGCTGCATTCCCTGCAAAGGCTCTAGAAGAGAACCCTTATTTGCCCCTTCCAGGTTCTGGTGACGCCAGGTACTCCTTGGCTTGCAGCTGCATAATCAGTCTCTGCCTCTGAGATACAGCCTTCCCTCCGTGTCTATGTCTTCTCCTCTTCTGTCTCTTGTAGGAACACTCGAAATTGGATGTGGCGCCCACCCCAGTAATCCAGGATGAGCTCATCTTTAATACCATTAATTTCATCTGCAACACTCTTTTTCCAAATAAAGTAACGTGCGCAGGATCCAGATACCAGGGCATGGACGTGCTATTTTGGGGGCCACCATTCAACCTATTACAGTCAATTAGTAAATATTTTAGGCTTTACAGGCCATAAATGTGTAACTACTTTATGTCCCAATGTTAGACTAAAGTGGGACCACTTCTTGGTGAGTTACAGACAGAGACTCTACAAGTGGAGTTGTAAACACAAAGTTATCTTCATTTGTACAAATAAGGAGGTCATGGGGGATAATGTCCAAAGCCCTGACTCCCTGGAAAGGGGCAAGCAGGCTCCTTTTATTAGGGCTTGGGATGAATATTCAGAGGGGGATTTTAACATTTTAATGAAGCTGAGGTAACTGTCAGGCACTTTCTGATTGATTCATCTGCACAGGGTCTTCCTCAAATGTTTCTTCTCCTGTTCCAGCAATGTGTTAGTTCCTAAAAGATGAAATTGGCAGTAGGGCAGACGCCTCTAGAAGTTTTGTGAGCTCAAGGGATCAGTCCTGAGTTCAGGGTGTCAAGGGGTCTCGCCCGTGACACTAGCTACTGGGCTCTGCCATTGTAGCTAGTGTGAAAAGAGCCATGGATAATGCATAAATAAATGAGTATGGCTCTGTTACAGGAAAATCTGGTTTATGGACACTGAAATTTGAATTGCATAGAATTTTCACACATTATGAAATGGTCCCCTTTTTATTTTTTTATCAGCCATTTAAAAATGTAAAATCTATTCCTCACCCATAGGCCATACAGAAAACAGGCCAGATTTGGCCCATGGACTGGAATTTGCCCAGCCTGGGTTTGAGTAATAAAATATATTTTAAAACATCTTGATTTCTTTTCAGAGTTCTCCAATAACCTTCTACTAAGGCCAACTATCTTTTCCGTCTTTGTTATTCTAAAGGTTTCTATGCCTTTTGACACATGTTGTGACCCCCACTCCTTTCTGAAACTCTCCCTCCAGCCATGTGGATATGACAAAATGTAAATGTGATTTCACAAGGGATATGATGAGGGAGAGTAATATGGTGACTTCCTGTGGCAGGAAGGTGATGGTCTTGACCTTGTCTATGTGTCTGTGAGGTCCATGACCTTTCAGAACAGGAAATGGTAACCTGTGTAGAAGGAAAACCTTCCACAGATGAGCAGGGCCAGATGAGCAGGAGATGGGGAGAGATGAATGGGAGGCTGATAGGAGCTAATGACAACAGTGAGGGAGATGAAGACAGAGGGGAGAGGGGAAGGGCGATGTAAGCAAAGAGCAGGGGACATGGGAAAAGGAAGGGAGAGAAGAAGAGAGACACAGAAGGATGGAATGAGGTTGCTTATGGCAAGAGAGGAAATTAAACCCAGAAGATGTTAAGTGAGCTTGAGGCTTACTAGGCCATACCAGGAAAGAGGGCAATTAGAGCTGAGGAGAATTCAGATAAGTGAGGGGCTAAAATCTCAAGGATGGAAAGAGCATCCCTAAGGGATGAGGGTGAGACAGGCGAGGATGCTGGGACTTGGGCAAAGTTCCTAAGTGGTTTTGGTTTTGTTTTTATTATTTTTTAAATAGAAGTCAAGGTGTAACAACCTTCTAAAATAAATGAAGTTGTACTTACCCAGTGCATTCCTTTGGTGTGGAGAAGTGGGGTCAGAGATGATTAAGCTCTGTGTGAATTTGGGCGAGCCAAGGAATGGGGAGAGCCCAGAGTGCTGAGGAGAAGGCAGGGTTCCCTAGGCCGGCCGCCATGACTGAGGTGGGAAGTGGACTGGATGCAGTCTCTGAAGCTAGCAGCACACAGTGAGCCAGAAGGAATGACGGGACAGAACAGGAGCTGAGCAATGCTCTGGAGAATGCTTTAGGGGACTCCTCTGACAGCAGCAGGAATGCAGGGTGGGTGGACAGGGAGAGACTAGGGCAGGAAGGCCAGAGAACACAAGACAATTAGGAGCCTCTGGTCACGGTCCAGGCAGGATGCAGGAGTGCCTGCCCTACAGCAGTGATAAAAGGGCAGGGACAGATGGGGAACACTTGTCAGAGAGAGGCACCATGGCTGGGTGGCTGACAGGCTGGCATTTCTCACCCAGCTGTGCTGGGTTTGGTCCTGAATCCCCAGTGTTTTTTGCTTGGCTGATTATCTCCCTGGGGCCAAACTTCCAATTAGAAATCTCCTAGAGCGAGCAGCTTCAGTGATGCAGTCTTCCCTTGTGACATGCTCAGTCTGAAAGGTCTAACTACTCCCTTGTGGTCCCCTCAAGGGTGTTGTTACTGGGAGGTTTTCAGGAACACGATGTTCATGCCTCAGCAGCAAGAGTGTGACTCTGATCATTGGGATCTGAGGGGAAGCCAGGAGCCTGGGAGAAAGGCAGCATGGGGCTCAGCCTTCCTGTGGGGCCAGGCACTGCTTTGGGCACTAGCAGAAGGCACTTGAGGGAGCTCGTGTCCTGCACAGCAAGGCCCCCACGCCTGCCCTTCAATTAATTCATTAGCCAGCAGGCTCAGCCTTTCTTGAAATCTTACAGGGAGGCCAGCCCCTCACCGAGGCTGATGATGCCCTTATACAGCAGGGACACTCCAATGGTTTTCTTGGTATGACAACCTGAATGAAGCTGAATAGTGCTGTCCACAGCCAGCAACTCCAGTAAAAAGTTGAGTCTGGTTAGACTGTTTACATGACACTGATGGCCTGGAATTAGCGTGAGGAGGAAGATAGGATGTGTGAGAAGTCAAACTCTTGCTCGTGGGAGTTAAAATTGTCTCCTCTATTTTGCTTCCTGGATCATCCTACCTGGATCTCTTGCCCTGACAAGTTAAAAGGGTTAACAGCCACGTGGAAGGAAATGGGAAATGTGTTAGGTGAATTTCAGGAATCTTGCTATTTCTTCTTACACAACTATTCTAAGAACTAAGAGATTCATTTAAAAAAAATTTTCCTGATTCAAAAACGAATCCTAGTTTCTTAGATTTGGAAGAGATGTCTGAGCACAGCCAGGCAGCACTGTTATTTGACAAATGAGGTCAGTGACCTTCAGAGGGTGAGAGGCTTGTCCTGAGTGGGTTACCCCATTTTGGTGTCAGGACTATCTTCCTAGCAGCAATCTTTCATAATATCCCACTGAAGTATGGATGACTTCAGAAGATTCACATCGACCTCTGCTTCCATCCTGTGCCACGGTATCTTGTGAGATTCAATTAGGGTGATTGTGACCATGGTGCCATTCCTGACCTGCTCTCCTGCTGAGCTTTTGCCTAAAACAATCTTACAAGTGGTTTTGGTCCGGGGCACCTAAGTGGCTCAGTTGGTTAAGTGTCTGCCTTCGGCTCAGGTCAGGATCTCAAGAGTCCTGGGATCAAGCCCCGCATCGGGCTCCCGGCTCAGCGGGGAGTGTGCTTCTCCCTCTCCCTCTGTACCTTCCCTGCTTGTGCTCTTTCTCTCATTCTCTCTCTCTCTCTCTCAAATAAATAAATAAATAAGACCTTAAAAAAAAAAAACAAGAAGTCTTGGTCCCATCTTTCTTTTGGATTAATGGTCATTGGTCCACCTGCTGAGGATGGCAGAGTGCGGTGTATAGTCCATTCTCTGAGGAAGCATCTTTCACTATCCCCTCAGAAATCAACTACCTTCATGGGAATAGAAGTGAGGTGATTAGGAGAGCTGTGGTCTATAGGCATGTTTGGTGGTATTCACCAATCATTTATTGAGCCTGATTGAACGCCTACTATGTACCAACCGCTAAGCTTGCTGTTTTCAGAGTTAGAAGGAGTCTGACTCTTCAACTCCTGGCCTTTTGTCTGAACTGGCAGGCTGGATGCCCTTTTCAAGGTTCCCATAGCACTTCAGACATGCATTTCTTAAAGTTTTTACTTCATTGTATTGTAATGAAGTGCTACTATGCTTCTCTTTTTCAATAAACAGTGAGCTCTTCAAGGGCAACTCAGTGTCATTCATCTTTGTGAACCTTATCCTGGGCAAAGTGCCTGGCATGTCATAGATGCTTAACAAATGTACTTTGCAGGGATGGATGAAGAAAGGAAGGAACGTGAGTCTAAGCCCATTATGTTATGATCACTTGATAGTTGTCACTGAAATGTTCCCACTGAGGGTGTAGAGAAATGTCAACCCTGTGGCCAATTTGAGATCCCAACAATGGGGTGAAGGACAATTGAACTGTCAGCTGGTTTGGGCCATGTGCCAAGTATCTCAGGGTTATGTTTGGTGGGAGTGCTTTCCAGCTAAGTTCTGGGAAGGAACATGGTATTTATTTAAGTGCTGGCATCTACTTAGGCAAACAGGAACTCATTCTGTCACCTTGCTTCATTGGGACTGGAGTTCTGTTCTCTTTTGGATGGCTGAAACAATGCATGGCATTGCAAAACCTTTCAGATCAGTTGGCTTCCCCAACAGCTTCGTCTGCGTCAGCACAGAAGCTCAAGGCAGATCATGTTTCTGTGTTAACAAGCCTGCAGAACCTGCCTTGGGATGAGAAATTGGGACTACAGAGGAAGTGATGGGGAAATTTTTCAGGGCCATTATCTCAGCCCCATCACCTTTAACACATTTCATGTGAAAATATTGCCTGGAAGATCGTCAGAACTAAAAATAACACCATCTGTTTGGAGGGTGGTTTATAGTTTATAAAAAATTTTTACAGTCATTGTCCCACTTTCTTTTTCTGCAACCACCACTCCACTCTAGAGATGAGGAAACTGAGACTTGTTAGGGTTTAGTGCCTTCACATAGTAATCGGTAGATTCCATGTGGCTGTTAGCATCATAAGAAATTCAATAATCATCACCTCAACTTTGGTACCCCCCAATTCCACTGAAACTCCAAATTTCCACTGTGACCAGAAATCTCCTAGAAGCCAAATATCACGGATTTTCCATTTTTATCTTGCATGACCCCTTTGTAACAAATGACCATGTAAACTACTCTCTACATCTTAAGGCTGGCTCCTTTGGTTTCTGTGACAGTGCTTCCTCCTGGTTTTTCTCCTCCATCTTAATACCCACCATCTCAGCCTCATTTACTGGCTTCTCTGTCCCTGTGCATCCTATGAATGCTGGTGTTCTCCAAAATGTGGTCTTTGGTCCTTTTCTCTTTGCACTCCACACTCTCCTAGGGGATTCATCCATGTTCAGGGCGGCAACCATTCACTCTACAGTGGTAGCTCCCAAATCTCTCTTGCCAACCCAGACCTCCATCTGAATTCAAAACATATATGCTATGTGTTTTCTGCATCTCTCCACCTGGGTGTGCAATAAGAACTTGAAATTCCACAAACTAGATTGTTATAATGTTGCAGGTCGGATCCACCCATCAGCAGGCCATGGTTCTTCGCTTATTCAAGTTTCCATTAGTTCTTTCAGTAAAGGAATATTTAGTGGTTTTCTTCACATGGGTCCTATATATTTCAAAAAGTGTTTATTTCTAACTATTGTATATTTTCATGACCCTAGTGATATGATCTTATTTCCATCATGGTTTATAAATGGCTATGCTTGTATAGAGTTTGAAAGCTATTGACTTTTACACATTTGTTTTGAAACCACCTTCTGAAATCTCTAACTTACCTGTTTTTCAGCTGATTTTCTTCGGTTTTATAGATAGGCTATCATCTGCAAATCGTGATAATTTTCTCTTATTTTACATTATTTATGCCCCTCATTCCTTTTTCTTAGCTTAATTGCATTGAGTAGCATGCTTAGGACAATGTTACTGCTGGTAATAATGGTCATTTGTGTGGTTTCTGACTTTAATAAGAACAGACCACTTCTATTTTTCATCATTTAGTTTAAAATCCCTTCATCATTAAATATATACACTTTATATTATTAATGGCATAGTATTCTATCTCTATTTTACATTAGCCAATGATGTTAAATTTTTATTATTAAATGTCTTTTTGTTATCCAAAGAAATGATTTGTAAGTTTTTTCTCCTTTGATTTAGTTATATGATAAGGGATATTAATAGAGTTCTTAATATTGAATTATCTTTGTAGTATATTTTTTCTAGAAAGAGTCCATTTAATTTAAGAACTTAAAATTTTATTCAGTTTAGGGGACTACATTATAAATTTATTCATTACTGCTTCTCCTTCTAGGATTCCTATTATACTATATTTTATCTCCTAAACCTACACTCTCACATCTCTTACATTTTTATGTATTATATGCATCTCTGTATTTTCCTTCTGCTTTTTTGGAGAATTTCTCAAACTGGACTTTTGAATCATTGATGTGATTTTCAGTACTATCTAATCTGTTATTCACAGCTACCACTTGCAAATAAAAATTTGAAACTCAAAGTCTGAATTTAAAAATCTATAAAATAAAGTTACATTTAAAATTTTTTAAATGTTTAAGAGCAATATTTCTCACTAAGAGTATAAATCCATTTTGGTTTGCTTCTGGTTCTCTCTCACTTTTTGGAGTAAGCTTCCTTCCGAGGAGAATATTTGCTCTGATTCTTCAGATTCATTTCCTTCTTTCAAACTGCTGAACTATCTCATATATCTGCTGATTTTTCTGTTTGCACAACTTTCTTGAGAAAGTACTGTTTAGGGTTGTAAGTTACAGTGGTTTTGTCAGAGATCATGGGGATGCTTACTTAAATCTCAAGTCCATTGCTGCTATAAACACTGGGGTGCAGGTGCCCCTTCAGAAAAAGAATAAATAAAATAAGTAAAATAAATCTTAAAAATCTCAAGTCCAAGGAGAAGTCTGTAGCTTTAGTTGGCCGTGAGGAGTGGGAAAAGGCTACAGCCAGAGATATCTGCACAAGAGAAGCTCATGTGGTGCTGAGGGATTCCTTCCAGTGCATGGTGAAGTCCACGGTTTTCTCAGAACACCACAGGCTATGCCCACACTTTAATAATTATCTCACCTCCTAAGACTCCCAAGACCGTCTGTCCACTCCCACTGTATTTTCTGAACACTATGAAAGACCTTGCCTTTTGTTCCAGTAATGGCCCCATGGAGTCCTGGCCCCGCTTCTCAAAGTTAGGAGCATTTGTGCCGAGTTAGAATTCCCCTTGGCCATGAAAACTAGGAATGTAATGATGATGGAAGGCAGACCCCTGGCAGGGTGTGTCATTGTTGAGTGGATGGGGAATGCTCCTCTTCTGTTGTTGACATAGGTTCTGGCCTTATAATACTTCCTCTACACCCTGCTCATGGCCTCCCCTGTGTGAAGGCCCTCCAAGCTTGGAAGTTACCGGGATTGCACTCTTTACCACATATGCCCACCACCTGGATCAACCTCTCCATCATATGTGCAGAATTGGGGACATTGGTCCACAAGTCAAAGCAGACTACTAGCACAATATTTTTCCAATATATTAGGCAGTATAATGTTGTGAGTAAGTTTTTGGTCGCTAGAGCCAGACTCCTTGGGTTCAAATACCAGCTGTGCCATGAGCTATGGGACTGATGGACCTCGTTACCTTCCCTGTGCTGTGGTTTCTTCATCTGTAATAGAAGAAAACAATAGCCCATCAGTGTGAATAATGATAGCACCTCCCTCATGGAGTACTGTGATGCCAAACATTCCAGACAGTGCCTCAGTCAATGTTAACTAATACAAAAAGTGTCAACACTTGGGATTTGAGGAAGGCACCCTTCCCTGATTTTTCTCCCTTTTTTATTTGTTTGGCTATTTCCATGAAAATTTTAGAAAGAGAAGAGTTAAATGTGTGGGCTCAAATTTCCATCTTGTTCCAGAAATTCTAAAGTAATTGTTCTGAAATTAAAGCTGATCAATTCACTCCCTGATTTAAATCTTTGAATGGTCATCCATGTCAAAGAGGGTAAAATTCAAGTTTGTTGGTGGGTTTAACAAGGCTACCTGAGATGGAGCCCACATTCTGACCTTTTCTCTAACCTTGTTGTTTCTTGTACCCCAGGCTCCAGCCAGACCAGACCTCCTGGCTCATTGTGGTAATTAACATCACAGGGCCTCTGCTCATTTGGAGCTTTCCACCTGAAAGCCCTCCACCTTTCCCCTTCTCAACATCCCTGTGCACTTTATTTGCTCTATTGCAATTCTGAAGGCTTGCTTCAGAAATCATCTCCTCTAGGAAGCCTGGAATTATACCAACGGACCCTCCACCCACGCTTGGTATCCACACTGCTCCCAGTGCAGGCTTCTCTACAATGTACCTGTGAGGCTTTAGTCCCAACTGCCATGATTATTGCAATCAACTTGGGAGCTTACTCTCAATACAAATGATGGTTCTGGAAGATTCTAATTCATTAGCTAGGAGGGTCCAGGAATCCATATATGTATAAAACAACTGAAGTGATTCTGAGGACCAGCCAGCTTTGGGTTAATAAAACATCCTCTCTCGTTAACCTGTCCTTTGTGGTTAGCGTGCCCTCCTGTCTGGTTAACTCACCTTCCCCTCTGGCTAGCATGCCCTCCTCTCTCTAATAGGCCAGGAATTCCATTAGATGTGTCTCCGGCACCTTGTCCACTGACCCTGTCTTGTGTCCACAGCTCCAGGCATTGAGAAATGTGTTACAAGAATGAATGAATGACTGAATCGCCTCTTCCCTAAATGCAGAAGCCTCCAGCCTCTTAGGTGTCTTCATCCTTTCTCGCTCATTGCTTTTACCCACCTTCATTTGACTTTCAGGGACTTACCTGAAGAGCTTAAATGTGAGACAGGAGCCATTGTTTTTAGTTTGGCAACATATACCACACTCATCACCAAGCTCACTGTGAACCTTCTGTCTTCTTGAGAAAGGAGGCTCAGGAGATCAGAGGGACTATATTGTAACAGCCTTCTCCTGAGACTTAAACATTCGGCAACTTTAAGGTTGGCTTGAGGATTGTCATGAAGAATGAAAAAAATGAACAGCCAGAAAGCTGTGCCCACACTTTAAATGGACTTAATAATGTGCTAGACGGGACATGGGAATAAGGTTGAGGATGCTGGGACTGAGCCCAACTCCCCTCCAAGAGCCTCCAACTGCTGTGTTACTTTAGGCAAGTCATTAACCACTCAGAAACTCAGGGTCCTCAGCCATAAAAGAGGGGTAAAAGAGGCTCATCACAGTGTTGTTATGAGAATAAAATGGAAGAGTATATATGAAAGCACCAAGTAGACTACAGTAAATGTTGCAGAACAGTAGAGAGCAGCCCACAGGCCTGGGCTCGGACTCGTGGTGGGACACAGCAGACAGTGGGGTCTACAGCTGCAGGAAACTTCAGAGTCCAGTCTAGCAAGTACACCGCAGTTCCAGGAGGTATGAAAACCAGACTGTTGAGACAGACCAAGCAGGCTACCTTCTAGGATATCCAGGACTCCTCATGGGGAGACGGTGTAACACATTTCCAGCACATAGAAGAGCTCTTCAGGGAAAGGCTCATACCTCACTCATCTGCAGTCTTAATGCCTAGCAGAGTGCCTGAGAGAGGACCAGTAAGTATTTGTACACTGAACAGTGGGAGGGCAAAGGCACAGCTTGACAGCATTTCTCCCTTGTTCTTTCCTACTTCCTTGGTCCTCCAGACTACGTGTGATGAGAATAAGTTGATATTTACTGAGGAACGTACAAGACATCTAGTCCATGCCCCTGCCTCCACACTTGGATGAGGTTAAGCCATCCCAGACACAGCTCTGTCTCCTGTGCTCTCAGGTATCTAGAGTCCACCCAGTTACCCACCAGACCACACCCCACCACTACCCCCTACCCCACCCCCACCCCACCCCTGGCATGGAGACTTTGAGCTTCCTGCTCTCAGATAAAGTCATCAGTGTTGCAAAGCACCTCTGTTAAGGAGGGATTCTTGTTGGAGAGGCAAGTCCTGTTTGATGTAGCTAGGAAAGTTTATCTTTTAAAGCTCTGACTGTTTTCTGAAGAAGATGGGTCCTGTTCTGAGTTAGCTTTGTTCTGCTGAAACCCAGTAGATGTGGATTTGCAAGCTGGGGGAGCTGGGAGGGTTCCATATTCTAAAAGGAGAATGACTTGAGGTTTCTGGGGCAATCCAAGAGGGGATGAAAGAGGAAGAGATGGCCAACAAGACGATGTGAGTTACCCAGGGCCCCTTGTGTGATCTCTAAATCCCCAATTCTTACTAGATTCACCAACCAGTGAAGAGAGAATTTTGCATCCAGGTGCCTGAGGAGGAAAAAGAAATAATGTATGCATTTAAGAAATAGCCACAACAGGAACCGTGAGAAGAGAGACCTTGAGAATCTCCACATGTATCATGGGTAGGGCTGAGATTATAAAAACTGAGAGTTTGATCCAGATCAATCTGGACCACTGAAGGGCAGAGCAGAGTCTTCTCAAGTGACTCATGCATCCTCAGAATTTGCTGTCCTTCTTGCCAGCACCACAAAGAATGCACAAATAACATGCGACTTGGCCTTGTCCTCAAGGAGTTGACGGTCTCATTGTACAGACAAGATATAAAGCCATTGGACACCAGGCTTTCAGGCTGTACTTCATTTTCTGTAAAAAAAATGATACAAGTGATTAAAGAAAGGCCTTGAGAAGGGCTCCTTGAGGGTCACCCTGAATTGCATCTTACAAGGCAGAAGCAGGATTGGTTTGGCAGAATATGGGAACAGCCTTTTCTAGAGCTCCCTGTCAGAATCTCCTCAGACAGACCAGCCAGGAAGTGCCCAAGCAGACAAAAGCAGCTCTGTCCCCTGTTCGGTGAAAGCACAGGCCTCTCAGGATCTGCCTGTCAACTTCGCAAGCACATTTTGCTTCCTTTTTCCTTATAATGACTTTTGAAAAACAATTCTCCAGATGGACATTTACCTGCCTCTGCTCTTTTTCCAAAACAAAACAAAAACAAGCAACAACAAAACACAATGGAACTCTTTGGTGCCACTTCCTGCACCCCACTGTCATCTTGGCCTTTCCAAATTACCTTGAGTAGGAGGAAGGCAGGCCCAGACCACCCAGCCAGCCCCTGCTCCTGATCAATAGATGTCTACAATACTAAGGAAAGGGCACGTACTGCATGGAGCACTGGGTGTTATATGAAAACAATGAATCGTGGATCACCACATCAAAAACTAACGATGTATAGTATGGTGACTAACCTAACATAATAAAATAAAATTAAAAAAAAATTTGAAGTTGCAGACTTCCAAAAGCTGATGGGTGAGATTGAGTCTTTCCCTTTCCACTGTGGCCTGCAAAGGTAAAGATAATCTTACAGAATCCAGAAAATGACTGCTCCATATCACAGGACTTCAATTTTCGTTTTAATGGAAATATGTTGATTTAGAAGGAACAAAAACAGATTTCTGAATTATAGGTTTTCTCTTCCCATTAACAACCTGGGTGTGCCTCTAGCATTAATGGGCCACATTTTTATTCTCATCTGTTGGGAGATGTTGACCAGGGCTCTTGTGTTACCTAATGTCCAAAAGTATCTACCTCTTGGCCTCACTGCTTGCCCCTTCTGAATGAGATGTTAGTATCTTGGCTGTGTCTCAAATAAACTTACAATTCGGGTTCTTATTTCTCCCCTAGTGGAGCCTCTCAAATCCCTTATCTTCAGCTCAACAAGAAGGAGATTGCTTTGTTACCAGAATATTGAACACTGATGATTTACTTGTTTATATACAGGAGGAAGAAAGCTCTAAAATACTCGGTTTCGTGTACCATAGCTCCCGATTCTCGGGGTGGGGGAGAGGAGGACTCAGTGTGGCCCAAGTGCATTAGAAGATGACGCTTTACACAACTTCCCAGAGCAGGGAGGAAAAGGCCTAAGCCCTTGGGTCAGACAGAGGTAACCGGACCCATAGCTACACCTTCGTGGCCACAGCAGGGAGGCCCCCAGCACAGACTCTCCTTTGCTGCTCTCATTTTAACAGAAAAACTGCAGGTGCTGGAGTCAGGCAACCCGGGCTCAAATCCCACCAGATCCCTGCCTCCAGCCTAATAGGCCCATTGGAGATGCACCCCGTGCCCCAGCTCCTCACTAGCAATGTGACCTTGGGCAAATCATTTAATTGCTTTGTACCTCCATTTCCTAATGAGTAAAATATGGACAATAATACCTAGGTGACAACACCTTTAGAGGACACAAAAGCCCTGAAGCGTCCAGCATGATGCCTGGGCAGCCCATTTTTCAGACATCCTCTGCTGCATGTTTAAACAAACGCTCATTTCATTTCCCTTTCCTTTGGAAGGCTAAATTAACACTTCAACTGTTGAGTGCAGTGGTGGGCAAACTACGGCTGAAGGGCCAAATCCATCCAGCCGTCTGCTTTTATATACTAAGCGTCACTGGGACAGGCTGCTTGTGGCTGCTTTCACTCTGTGACAGTGAGCTGAGTGGTTGCAGTAAGACTTATATGGCCCACAAAATCAATAATATTGACTGTTTGACCCTTTAAAAAAACGTTTGCCCCCACCGCCCGACCCAGGCCAGTGGAAGGAGACTGGGTTTTAGAGAAACAGCGGCTCCAGTGTTTATCAAGTATGAGGCATTGAGTGGGAAGTAAATGTCCTGAACCAGCCTCCCCATCCATCCAGTGAGGATGGTATTCCCAGCCTCAGAGGGCTGGGGTGAGCAGTCAGCAATGGAAAATAGATAAAGCATCCTACCGCTGTGGCTCGTTCTTCCTCTTTTTCTTTCATTTCATAAATGGAGGGAAAGACAAAAATCATCATTTTGGAGCAAGAAGAGGCCTTAGAAGTGGTCTGCTTCAGCCTGGGAGTTCTTCAAAATTCTGATTTCTGAGTCTCCTCCCAGAAATTCTGATTTGGTAGATCTAAAGAAGGGTGATGGCATCTAGCTTTTGTTTGCAGTTCCTTGGCTAACTGATGAGCAGTCCGGTGCGGAGGCAGTGATCTAGTCCTGACACTCTGCAAGGGGGCTGAGGGGAGGCCAGTCAGCAAGCACGGAGCCATTGCAGCCTCCAAGGCCCCTGGTCCCGGGCGCAAGGCTGTCACCATGGCTCAGAGAGAAGGGGAAGCCTGCTTCTGCTCATTCCTCCCATCTGAGCAAGGAGGCATGGCGGATGGACTTCTTAATGCTTGCAGACACTTCATTCAGACTCTTGGCAGCCTGTCCTTTCTGCAGTTCTTCTTGAGGCCTGAGCAACAGAACCCTGAGGACATAGGATACAGGGGACTGTAGTGTTATCACCAAGCATCATTCTTCTGCCTCTCACTACTGAGTACGTGTCCTGGGAGGTCGTGAAGATGGGAGGCAGAAGGTCTAAGATGACCCCAAAGCTGTCATACACCAAGAGTGGCCTCTTCAAGGTGTAAACCTGGCCACCCTACTTCTCACCTTAGGAACATACAATGGCTTCCCATTCCCATCTGGGTAAAGACACCTCCCCACCCTGCCCACTGCTCTGGAATTAGGCTACCCGGAGATTCACACTGCTTAGGAACAATATGACACTGGATGCATTAATCTCCCTGTGACTCAGTTTCTTCATATGTGAAATGTAGGTCATAATAGCTTCTTCTTTGGGTTGTTATGAAGATTAAATGAGTTCATATATGTAAAACCCTTAAAAATAGCAGCTGGTACAGAGTAAGCAGCCAGTGGTACTAGCTGTTATCATATCTCACACCGTTCTTCCTCTCACTGCCTGTGCTCCAGTACCTGGAATATACCAGTCTCTTTCCCACCACAGGACCTTTGCACATGCTATTCCTTATCCCCCTCTGGAATGACTCCACTCCCATGTCACTTTTCACCTACCAGATCCAACTCACTTTGTAGGTCTCAGCTCAAATGTCACTTCCTCAGAGACTTTTTCCTGACCCCCAAGGCTGTCCAGATCCCCCTTATTACATAATCTTTTGGCCCTTCTTCTTATTACAGCTATAATTGAACATTTCTTTGTAGGTTTAGTTGATTACCATCTTTCACCTAGAGCTCCCTAAGATCAGGGGTGGTATTTATGATCCCTGCCTCTGCATCCCCAGACCCTGCCATAGAGCCTGGCTTATTCCAGTTTCTGTTATTTACAAGTGCTAAATTCTGGTATCAGTTGGAATTCACATCAGCAAAGAGTAACTGAGGCCTGGCTACTATTTTTAAACACACAAAGGTTTATTCTATTACATAAAATAATCCCAGAGGGAGGCAGGTTGACATTGTAAGGATGCCAGAGGCGTGCAAATGCCAGACTTACCTGAAAGGCAGCGGCCAGAGGAGAACAGGTATGATGGCTCTGTGAAACTATCAGACACCTGGACGCCTTCTCCTTTTGCTCTCCCATGCGTGGCCTCCATTCTCACATTACCTCATGGTCCAAAGTGACCGCTGAGATTCCAATCATTGCACCCATGTCTTAGGCAGCAAAAAAAGGCTGAGAGGAGAAGGGAGAAAGGTACTCTCTCCTAGAACTCTTACACAACCTTCCGCTTACATCTGTTTAGCCAGAACTTGCATGACTCAAATAAGGTTTTGTTACTGAGGCTGAGGGAGAGAACAAAAGTTTGGGTGGGTCCACCAGCTGGCTCTGCTCTAGACAGTGATTAGATATCATATCCCAGAGGATGATGAACTGGATATCTGATATAAAAGGCATTGTGCTCAGAGACTCTGAAGGGTGCACTGCTTTCCCAGAGGAGGAGTGGGTGGTATCTGACCCAGTGGATACCCAGAAGTAAACAGCCGTAAATGGATGAGACGTGACAGCAAAGACATGTTGGCACTAGTAGAAATCCAACCATTATTATCCCAGGTGTTTTAATGGACTCCTCCATCCCCTTTCTGGACCTTACCCCAGCTCTCATCCTCACATCATCACCAACCCTCCCTTAAAGATGGAGTCCAAGAGAGGTAGGCAAGAGTCGGGGGGTGGTTTGGGGATGGAGAAGTAATTTTCTGCACATTACTTGATATCAGAACAACATTTCTACATGTTGACCCCACCATGTTAAAAAATACATATATATCAAATCTGTTGAAGCAGAGTCCCATTTCATTTCAGGTGGGGAACCAGGCTTGGTGACAGGGCTGCAGTGAGATTCCAGGAACCACGTGGAATATAAACCATCCAGCTTCTTTTAAAACACTAGATCCCAGGGCGCCTGGGTGGCTCAGTGGTTAAGCATCTGCCTTTGGCTCAAGTCATGATCCCAGGGTCCTGGGACCGAGCCCCGCATCGGGCTCCCCACTCCACAGGAAGCCTGCTTCTCCCTCTCCCACTCCCCCTGCTTGTGTTCCCTCTCTCACTGTGTCTCTCTCTGTGTCCAAAAATAAATAAATAAATAAAATCTTAAAAAAAGACACTAGCTCCTGAAGTGACCCATGGCCATCTTGGTCAGTCAGCTAGTCAACCAGGGGATTGCAACCACTCAGAGCAAATAGACAAAAAAAAAAAAAAAGGAAGGAAGCAAGCAAGCAAGCAAGCAAGGAAATAGAGACCTCAAAGCTGGCTGGGTAGTCATGAAACAAACAAAGCCATTGAAGCTGTTCAAACAAATGTCTTTAATCTGTTTGTGACACCTGTCGCCTAGGCACAGAAAAGGTCCCAGAAGGTCAGAGCCCTTCAAGTCTCAGTGGGAGAGAGAGAGAGAATCCCTTCACACACACCCTCTCCCAGGGTGTTGCAAAGCTGGGCATAAATCATTGTCTTTTCTGTTTGCAGTCACCTTTATCAGGAAAATCCCATTTTAGTGAATTTAATCAGCCCTCCAATTTGTTTTTTGGTAATAGAGGTTGGTACTAATGAGTTTGTTGCTAGAAATCACTCTCCTGATCTTCTAAATCTGGGCATGAGATGAAAAGAGAGGTGTCTCTTTACAGTGAGCATCCATTGCCAAGGCTGGACCCCACTCGGCTCCTTGAAAGTGCTTCCCCGTGACCCTGGCAGGGGCGGGGATAGTCCTGCCTAGTCCAGAGGGTGGGCTCATTGCTGTGGACACAGAAGGACCTATCTTCTTCCCCCCTCACCTAAAAATGTTCAGGTGGCCACATCTAGTAGAGAAGAGCAGGAAAGCAGATTCTTGGGCATGAAGCTGTGTGGGTACCCGAGTGTCTTTAGTTCTCTCCCAGCTGCAATAGCTCCTCCCTCCTATTTTCTGATCTAAACAGGTGACACTTTTTCAATTTTCTCTAAAGTCGCCCCACCTTCCCTCAACCCAATTTCTTCCCCTAGCCCTTCCAATATAGAAATTCCGGAGCCACCACTGGCTTTAAGCACAACTTGGCCTTAAACTTGACCTTGATTTTTCATGCTTGGTGTCCTCCTGTGTCTAGTGAAGGGACCGGACTAAACAACCTCTAATTCCCCTCCCCACCCTAACAGCCTCCATAGTCACTGAGGTCCCGTGTGCCATCAGCATGCAAACACCATGGACATACTCACCTGATCCGTGGCCTGAGGGGCTTCTAGTTAGGAGTTACGGTAGACCTATCAATTTCCCCTGAGGGACAATATAAACTGGCAGTTAGGACATCCTTATCTGCTGAGGTCCCTGCCTGAGCCAGTGGGGGCACCACAGGTTCCCTAGAGAGTTAGCCAGGCTCTGCTCTGCTGTCATCCACCCACCATTGTCCATGATCTCTCAAAAGCTCCGAAGGTGACAGAACACATCTGGATGAGTTGCCTTTTTGCCCTGTCTTTCTGGGGTCTGTCTGAGGAGTCTGCCTAACAGTGCCTCTCTAGTAATTATAAGCCCTTAATTTTTTATTTTCTTATTTGATCCTCACAATGCGCACATGAGTTGGAAAAGTGAAAGCCCCTGTTATGAAAGTGACCCTTTCTGGTGGGAGTGAGAGGGCTTTGAGAGCCATGGGGTGAGAGGTCCTGTGAGGTGGGACAGGGGTGAAGGAGGGACAGCCTTCGGGAGCTGGGAGCAGAGGCACCTCTGGGCCAAGACTCACAGCCAAACCTGCACTCTGACCTCATGGAACATCTATAGAAACTGCTCGCCAGTAAGGACACTAAGTCTCGGAAAGGAGATGATTTGCCAGAAGCTCACACCAGTCAGTGCCGAAAAAATTTAAAAACTGGAAGTCAGTTCTCTCCGACTCCTAGTCCAAGGGGATTTGGGTTTTGTTACTGTGTGGCACCAGTAAGTGTCAATGCCAAGGCCTCTGGCCTGGGCTCTATGGGAAGGAAGTGAGGGCCAAGCCCCTTGGAGCTCAGACCTACACGTCCCAAGGGAACAACCACCCCTCAGAAGGCCAGAGAAGAAGGCTGGACAGGGGACTCAGGAAGTGTGGGGCGGTGGGCCGTGCCCTGTCAGATGACTTGCCGGCGCCTCTCCACAAGCCCCTGTCTTGTCAGCCCCTGCCCTCTCCACGCGCCTCCTTCTCGCTTGCGAAGGTGCTTTCTCCTGTGCAACGCCCACACTCGCAGGCCATGTGCCCGCTCCTCTGACAACACCCCGCTAGTTCCCGGTATCACAGTCGCTCTCTGGTGGGCCTCTAGTGAGTCTCAGAAATGAGGTTTGCAAAAAAGGCAGTGAAACGGGATGCCGTGTGGAGGGGAAGCCTCGGGGACAAGGATGGGATGAATCGGGCTCCTCTTAACCAGGGAAGCGGGGTCTTGGGGTCTGCTGCAGGGAGACTATTCATTCCAGCAAACCCTAAGAGGGTCTGCTGTGTAGTTGGCCAAAGTTCAGTGCCCCTTCACCAGCCTGTGACATTACGTTTCAGCAATTGCCATGCTTAAATGTCTCAGGGGAATTCACACACGGGAACTGTGGGGAATGAACACTACTGCTCCTGTTTATATTTTTCCCATGAAATACTATTTAAGCTGTAAATTGAGCTCTTCCCTTCTAGACAACGGCGACTAAGCTGATGCTGCAGCCTCATTGGCCTTTTGCCATCTGAGTACCTCTGGGCACTTGACCGGGGATCCAGGCAGTTGCGCTGATGGTTTATGCAGTTGAAATGTGTGTTGCGCCAGGTGCCCGGGCTTAAGCTAGGCACCGAGCCTCTGAGAAGACACCGAGTTGCCTCTGGGTGTGTGCATTACAAAGATGTCCTTCCTTCACTAGGAGAAAACTGACGCTCTGAGAAATCACTCTGAGAGGGATTAAGGAGCTGAAAAGGCAGTAAGAGCAAGGGGGAGGGTAAAAGAGGTATGTTCTGTGCGGAGAACTCCTTGGGAAGAGGAAAATCATAATTCAGGCGGCAGGGTCTCCCGCTCCGGCAATGCAGACAGAGAAAGCCCACCATCAGCAGCAGGACAGGCCACCGGGTGGTCTGTAAACACAGGCCTGAGGAATGTTTACTTTCTGGAAAGCATGTTTGTCTCTCCTGGGCTCCGGCTCTGTTTGGCATCGCTGGTCCCAGCATCCTCCATATGTTCCCTTGGAGGCTAGCATCCCCTCTGGGCACTGTCATCAACAGAGACCACAGGACCGTATCCTTCCTCACTCAATCCTCTATCCTTGTTTTCCCATCAAGATCTGCAAGGAGCAAACTCAGAGGCCAACATCTGCTTGCTTAATAGAGGGGGACATTAAGTCAGTGAGTGGGTGGTCACCACGGGGCTATGTTGTGCCCTATCAGAGATTCAAAAGAATAGAAGATGCATTCCTTGCTTCTTCCTGAGAAGCATCTCATAAAATGTTAGAAGTGATTATATACAAGCCATTTTTTTCCAGGTCACCAGACTTTCTATATGCTGTTGCCTCCTCCAGGGAAGTATGTTGCATACAGCTCTGTATAGATGTACACACCAACTCATCCTTCAGGGTCACATTTAAATACCACCTCCACTGGGAAACTTCCCTGGCCTCTGTGCCCAGGCCAAAATGGCCTCCCGTCTGCTCCATGCCTCCTACACATTGTAACTTTCCTGCCGCACACAACACATTGCATCTGCACTACAGTACAAGTATAAACCTCTCCCTCTAGACAGACTCCTTCACTACAGAGAGATACTGAGCTTTTACCTGACACATCAAAGGGGATCACATATGTTTATTGAATGAAGAATACAACAATTAAAAAAGGCATGAATATACAGGTTTATATGTGTAGAGAAGAGAAGACCGCACCCATTGTTGGCAGTAGGTTTGAGAGTCCTGGATAGTGCCATGATATAAAAGCAAAGCAAAAGGGTGGAGTGGGGGGAGGACAAAACAAAGCAGAGAAGCCAGACGGCCAAGTTCAAACCCAGCCCCACCACTTGGGGGATGAGTTACTTGACCTCTCTGTCTGTTTCCTCATTTGGAAATTGGGGGTCATAACAGCAGCCTGCCTCAAAGAGTTGGCGAAAGGTAAAATGAGCTCATACACAGAAAGCACAGAGAATGGAGCCTGGCACTTCTCAAATGCTCAGTACCTTAGCTAGGTGTTTCTCAAAGGGAACAGAGTAAGAGAGAGGCTTTCCCTTTATCTCCTCCTGTATTCTTTGAATTTTTACACCAAATAATTTGACAATAAAAAAATAAAAAATAAAAATAAGATCAGAACTTCTGTTTTCAGCCAAATGGCAGGCTAGATATCCTGATTGATGATCTTGAAATTAAAAAATTCTGGATACGATACTATACATGCATGCAAACTTCTTAAATGCATTCATTTTCTTGCAAGAAAGTCAGGAATACTGAGGTAAAAAAAAATTTAAGATTTTATTTATTTGAGAGAGAGAATTAGAGAGCACGAGAGTGGGGAGGGTCAGAGGCAGAAGCAGACTCCCTGCTGAGCAGGGAGCCCAATGTGGGACTCGATCCCGGGACTCCAGGATCATGACCCAAGCGGAGGGCAGTCGCTTAACCAACTGAGCCACACAGGCGCCCTAGGTAAAAATTTAAATGAGGGCAGGAATTCTAATTATTGGACAGAGTAGTGAAGCTAGTTTTTGTTTTGAGGATATTTGATCTTGACTTTGACTCTCAAGTTAAGGTACTGGGCTAAGACCCAAAGCGTAGGACCTGCCTGTCGTGGGTTGTCTAACAGGATAAATTTTCTTAAAAGTTGAGAAGCAAAGGGCTATACCCTCAGTGTAAAAAAAAAAAAAAAAAAAAAAAAAAGACCTGTAAATAAATGCCTGCCCTCCCAGGGACCATAAGGAAAATTATTCATCTCTAACATTGGTGCAGAGTAAATAGAAAAAAAAATCTGAAAGTTGGCAGCAGAAAAGGAGTCCACACATGGGTATGCAGGCCAAATTCATATCAGTTGATTGATCTAAAAAAAAAAAAATCTCACACAGAAATCTAGTTCACAGTGGTCCCAGCCTGGAAGTGTTCCCAGGTTCTTGGCAGAAATTACTGCAAATTTTGGAAGGAACCTACCTTCCACCCAGGCATCAATGAATTCTCACAGATAAAGTTCCAAGGAAAATAAGCAGGATGCAGTCAAAATGAAACAGATCAATGTGAGTGAGAACCTGCAGAGGCAGACCCAGGGAGACTTAAGTTATTGGAGTTAATAGAGACAGAATATAAACTCTGTGTATTATGTATAAAGAAATAAAAAAAGAAGCTATAAAGAAGAAGCTTGAAAATATGAGGACCAAGTGAAAAATATAAAGAATGACCAAACATGTTGAAAAATAAGCAACTCAAAATTATAAAAATGAAAAATTATAAGAGTTGAAATGTAAGTTAATAGGTAGTTCTAATAATAGATAAGATATGATGGAGAAAGTCCATGAACTGGAAGATTGGTCCAAAATAAGTATCCAGAATGTAGCGCAAAGACACAAAAAGACACACTTAAGAGAAAAAAACTAAGTTGTCTAAGTTAGTAAAAAGGGGTCTCTCTGTTTCTTTTTAATGTTTTACCAAATTTAAATACTGCAAATTTACAGTCTACTCCAAGTTCATACCAGTCCATTCTGAGAGAGAGTACAAATTATTTACTAAAAAATAGAGATCTATCAAAAGATTTTTCCCAACAAGTGAAAATATTCCTAAGAGCAATTCAAGAATTCCAAAATTAAATTGTGCACACTTTAGAGCTTTCATTGTTTACTTTGTGCAGTTCCTCTCTTGCCTTTATAGGGATACATTTCAGTGTCTTTTTACTTACCAGATTTGTATTCAAAAATTATCATTTTCTAAAAGCTTCAGAAGCTCATATTTTGGGATGTTCCATTAAAAAGATTTGCATTTAAGTGGCACCTGGGTGGCTCATTCGGTTAAGCTTCTGCCTTCAGCTCAGGTCATGATTCAGTCCTGGGACTGAGTCCCGCATCAGGCTCCCTGCTCAGCGGGGATCTGCTTTTCCCTCTCCCTCTCCCTTTCCCTCTGTGATCTCTCTTGCTCTCTCTCAAATAAATAAACAAAATCTTTTTTAAAAATATTTGATTAAAGATATTCAATTAATTTTAAATAAAATGCAACCAAGACTTAGAGGATTCAGATGCAAAAAGTTTAGTATTATTATGTAGGTTAATTCACAAACTGACAAAACAGTTTGTCAAAGGCTTAAACACTTCCAAAATCCTATTGAAGTATACTTTTGTATTCATCACCAACTTTACTACCAAAAAAGAAAAAAATTAGTTCAGTTACTCTGCACCTACAAAAATTTTTGTGAATTTCAACAACTTCAGCTTCTATTTTAACTAGTAAAATACCAGAGCTTGTTTGGCAAGTTATATGTCTCCAAGTATATTTCTGTTCCATAGGTTTCTTATTTTCATAAGGACATTATTTTTACCACATTGTATTCATATTAGTATCAAAACAAAACAATTTATCTTCACTGTCAAAATTTGAAATGAATTCATGATAACATTCACTATGTCAGTTGTTTCTCCTTCCCAAAACTTTGATTCCATGAATTAGATTACAAAAGAATTGAACGATTATTGAAATTACCTGATTTCCTATTTGAAAAATCTGATGACTGATATAAAATTAGAATCGTTTAGCTATTTGCCAAGTCTTCTGCTAACTGAGCCAAGACACTAATAGCTGTCACTTGATCTTTTGTACATGCACAAGAAAAATTAGAAATGAAAATTAGTGAAATTAATTTAGAACAGTCATTTAATCTAAATGAAAAGTCATGCTTCACAGACTAATGGGCAAACACACCATTTTCACTGCATATGTCAACGTCTTTGGACACATTTGGCTTAAAGTAACTACTAACTTTTTGGTGTGGATGTTGCTGCTTCTTTAGCAGATTGGTGTCCTCTGGTTTCCACATGTTCAGTGGTAACACTGAGGCTCCACAGAAGGTAAATGTCTACAATCCCTTTGTGCTGGTCACACACTCATCATTAATTTTAATGAAAAGCAGAAATCAAGCCTATAGTTTTTCATTAAACTTTCACTTTTGTTTGTTTATAACTTATTGCTATCAAAGAACTTTTTTAAGTAAGAAAGCACTGTCAGCCAATCAGTCAATAAAATAAATAGTCGTGGATTTGCATGTACAATAAAAGGCAAAATCACAGTAGCAAGGGTGTCCAAATTATACAGTAGAATTGCTCAGCCTCCGTTCTGCTCATGTTAGTGATAATTTTCCAGGCTTCACATCAACCCTGCCACCCATGCTCTGGTGACCTGGGCATTACAAGGCTGCAGGCAGAGGACACAGCATAACTAACTGTTTATCAGGGGGTTGAAGGCACCGGCAGCTTTGAACAATAGTCCCACCACTACCTGAGTCCAAGTGCACCTCATTTCGTCAGTGATTATCCCACCTGATGTACTTGAGTGGGCAATATTATCAGGGCTGGGATTAGGGGAGGGCAAGTGAGGCATTCACTTTGGGTGCAAAATTTAAGGTGGCACAAATAATTCAGCAATCAAAATAAAAAATATTTTAAAATATAAAAAATGAATGCAAAAAATCTACACTTAGCAGAATATCAAAAGACAAGCTCCAACTCTGCACTTGTACAACCAACAGTGAGTGCCTCACTCACAGGATCCTGCCTTTATCTGGTGAATAAAGGATGTCTGTGGGTGAAGAGAGGCTGCCCTGAAGGACAAGGAGGAGGAGGTGGGAACATGCCATTCTCTGAACCCCCCTCTCACCCCACCCTTCTGTCTCAGTTGCCCCTGCTTTAAGTTTTCATGCAAATCTGGCCCCACCTCTACAGGCAGAAGCCTTTAGGATACTGTACTTGGTTTGGATCTTTACTGCTTTTTTCCCCCATAGTTCGTTTCAGGGCTTAGTCATGTGTACTTTTATGGCAGCCCTGGCTGGAGACTCTATATCTGAATCACCTTTGGACCACATGGATCCTCCGATCACACATGGGGCAGGATGGCTCAGACATCAGTTAGCTACATCTCTCCTTCAGTTAACTCTAAATTGTCCCAGGCTCTCAGCTCCATCTGTCTTTGCATCTATTTCTTATGGTTTTGTTGACTGTGCGTGCCATTGCTGTCAGCTGGCACTTTTTTAAAATGAATCTGACAGTGCTGTGACTCTATGTGGGGCTGCGAGGCCAGAAACTCGTGCTTCTTAGAACTGTGCATAACACAGTGGTGGGGACTCAAGGGGCTTTGCTATTAACAAAAATGTCTCAGTAGTATGTGAACTTCAGGTCACTTCTGTTGGCTGCTCAAAGGCCTCTTTGGTTATAGTTGCATGATGCTTGAGCTTAGTTGAGTGGACAAAGTTATGGTCATGTGATCTGTCTAAATGAGGATTTTAATGATTAAAGAAAGGTCCTAGGAGAGAACCCCAACTGATGCCCCAGCAGGTGTTCTCTGAGATGGAATGGGGTGGGAAGTAGGAGGGGAAAGGATGGAGCAGCCTCTTGTTCGGAAGAAGAGCTTGAGGGGGATGCCACGTAGTGAGAATGAATTCTCTACATAGTGGTCAGTGTGGAAGTTAGTCAACGAATACTTATTGAGAATTTGTGTAAGGGCTTAATGTCAAGAGATGGGAAATTCTGAAGACCCAGGTCCAGTGAAGTCCTTCCTGCAGGATGATCCTGGATGTTTGTATGATAGAAAACACTGAGCAATAATTATTCCCCTGTAGTAGTCTCACCTATGTCCAGACTGGGAAGAATGAAGGTAGAGTAAGAATGTAGTTCTCCTACTGCATTTATTTTTATTCAACGACCATTTATGGAGCCCTTGCTATATACCAAGAAATTTCATATTCATTTATTCAATTAAGCTTTCATTGAGTTTTTACTATGTCCTGGGCACTGAGGGAAGCCAAGGAAACCAGCTTCAATAAGGCACAGCAACGGCCATCTGCAAAAGATCTGTCAAGGATGAATTAAGACAAGGTAGATAGGCAAATAAACTGAAATGTGGTCCACACAAGGTTAGAGATCTTCACAGCAGGAAAGGCAGGGCACCTAAACCCAGTCACAGGACATGATAAATGGGCCAAGCCATACAAATAAGTAGGAACGAGCCAGAAGATCAAGGAGTAAAAACATCATGGGTTAGTGACCACTGTACTCAGACAAGCGGCTAGATTCTGGAGTCATGAATGGCGGCTGACCACTTTACTAATTCCTTGTGGGCTATAAGATCTATCCACCCAATGAGCTTTAATCTTAGAGTCCTCCGTCTGCCAAAGCTAGAGTGTTTCTGAAGAGTAGACCATGTTCTCCTATGGTTCTTATTCCTCCTGTTCTTCACTTCCTATCAACTAGACCAAAGATCAGCAAACTGTGGCCCCAGGCCAAGCAGGGCCCCCACCAGTTTTGTAAATTGTCTCATTGGCACACAGTCACGCCCAACAGTTGCCTTGTCTGCTTTCATACTACAAAGGCAGAATTGAGTAGTTACGACAGAAACTGTTTGGGCCACAAAGCTTAGAATTATTTACCATCTGGCCCTTTACAGGAAAAGTTCGCCAACCTTTGAGCTAAACTACAGCAGCCATGCTCTCAGCTGTCACTATTCTTTGTCATTTGAACCCAGGGGGATGTAGTCCCTTGACAGAAACCATCCTGGGAGGGAGGGAGTGGGGATGAGGGAGAGTGGGGACTGGAACTGGAGGCAGAGCCTGGGAGGTGAGATCTCTTGGCAGAGGAAAGACATCCTCTCTGCCAGGTGATTTAGGGCTGGTATAAGAGGACGTTATGAGAATACTGGGGCCTATCAGAAAATTGGATTCTTTTTCACAATAAGATTGTTTCACTCTGCCTTTAAAAAAAAATGTGCAGCCTTATATTTTGCCAGATTTCAGAGACTCTATGGAGAGTTCTTTTTATAAAGCATTATCATGCAAGAGGAAGATAGCACCTCAGGTGTTTGAGCTGGGAGGCCACATACAATTCAAATCAGAGCAACCGGCCCTCCATGGGACTGGAACAACCTGAACTGGAGAACATAATCCACATCCCACACAGCCCCCGGACCCCTTTCTCTGGCAGCCTGATGATTAATGTGTAAACCAGAAAGACATTTCATTGACTGCCTTCTGGTCTCTTGAGCACAATGCAGTCAATAAATATTTATTGAATCCATTTTCCTAAGGCTTGCAGCACTTGCTCAATGATCAGTCATAACTGAATAAGCAAGAATTGTTCAGGGTGGTTACAAATAAATATATAAAGGTATGTTAATGGAATCCAAGCTAGGAATGGTCAGCAGGAAAGAAAATATGTATCCACTGATGGACAAGTTATCCCAGGGGTACTAGATTTGGGGTGAATAAGAAAGAAGCATGTCATGTAAGCTCCAGAAGTGAGGATTGCCAAAGAAAGAAGGAAGAAAGGTAAAAAAGAAGAAAGGCATAGAGAAAGATTTACAAATGGCTCTATTTTGAACAAATGAAAATACAATTTTTAGGGCCAATCTTTTGTATTCTCTCTGGCTTTATGCAGGTAACACTTTCATCTGTCACTGAAATGGCTCCTCCACACAAGAAATGGCAGAGTTAACTGAAATGGGCTCCCAAATTGTAATTTTTGCAATAAAGTTAAAATATGACTTTCTGCAACCTATTTGGAGCTATAGCACCAATATGCTGATGCAGTTCCCTTTAAGCCCCAGTCACATTAGATTTTGAATGGTGTATTGCCAATTTGGGCATGGGCATGGGTGTTAAGGTGCATTTATTTAAGATTGAATGCTTGTCCTGAGTTAAAAGCAAATTAAAATCTGGCGTGTGAGATAATATTAAAAGGCGGCAATGTAATTAACACATTCTCCTCTGTGCAGTCTCCTCAAGCTCCTGTGGAGCCTGAGAAGGCACAGCTACAGTGAGAGCAGAAGCCTGGATGGTGCTGGCAAGGAAAGGCATCTGCATGGCTAGGTGTCCAGCTTTGTAGGGGGAAGATCTTGCCTCTGGGAAATGATCCAGTAAGCCAGCCTACAATTAATGCAAGCACAATTAATGACCATCTAGGTCCAGCCCTTCACCGAATTAGAAAGGACATTAGTAGCTGTACAGTTCACTTCCATTGGCTCTGATTCTGCACTCCCTGTCCACCGCCACTCCATGACTGAAGAGGAAACCAGTGTTCCATTGGCTTCAGGCAGCAAGAAAGAGGCAGATCCAGGAGGGAAATCAGGACATCTCAGGGTTCTTTTCAGGAGACCACCCCAAGGATGGAAGGTCATCAGGTCTATTGTGTAGTGGACCCCCTTGGAAGCAGCTATGGTCCCTTGGAGTAACCTAAAGAAGACAGACAGTGTTTGATTCACGGCATTTTGAGAATTGTCTTTGCCCTTCTGGTGCTCTAGACAATAGCTGAATGATAGGCTTTATGGCCATCAACTCAACCGAGGAAACTTGCCCAAAGATTTATGGCTTACTGCTCACCCCCACCAAAATATCTGTTCTAAATGTCTTCCAAATTCCACTCTCTCCTGACTTCTAGACTGCCTGCCGATTTTTTCCAAAAGAGGCAGAAAGAAGAGATTCTGAGGATTTTCTTCCTGAAGGTTATCACTTCTGATCATATATGTGAAGGCTGACCTGAGGTACCCTGGTATCCAACCTCCACACACTGAACACCTTCAGTGGCATCACTAGAAAAGACCAGAGAAGAAAACCCAGGTCACTAGCAAGAAAATGTGAAGAAAGGTGTTTTAAAGTTTAGAATTGTAAAAGGTCACTCAAAGAAGCCTTCACAAAAACTGAGCCATCAAGCTTCCCAGACAGGGAGTCAGATCTGATCATAACACGAGGAAGAGAAGGCTCTGAACGCTTCTTTCCCTTCAAGCTGGATGCCCAGCAGACTTGTCCCAAATCCAACTAAATGCACCTGTTTAAGTGCCTCCAACAGTCCCCCTGCCATACCAAGACTTGATTACCTCTGCCGCCTCCGTAAGGCTCTAAGGCATTTATCAGATTACCACTTGAGGTCACATATCCTACTGTCATGTTTTGTGGTTGCCTATTTATGCGCCTACTCACCCCAGAGAAATTAGAAGCTTGGAGCCGAGAAGGAAAAACTGTGTTCTGCATGCGGCAGGTGCCCAGTGCAAATTTGTAGAGCACATGCTGAATGAAATTGCTTTACTTGTAACGGTGGCCCCAGTTCTAGCCCACAGATCCTAGGAGTCCAAAGGGTGTAGAAAGAGAATTATGTGGAATTATGTGCAGCCAGCTGACAGCTGGGCTGCTATTTATCTGCTCTTTTCCGAAGTCTCCATTGGTCATTCCGTCCCACAGAAGCCAGAAATACCTGCATATCAGAGAATCAAATGTAAGGTTTTGTCCGATAATATTTAAACCCCAAAGGCAGTGTGAGACATAATTTCTACTCTGGCAAAGAATGCATATTTTAAGGGATCGATCCATAAACTTTGCAAGAAAAAATACACAGACTAAGATGCCTTTTAAAACGGAGGATTCAGAATTGATGTGATTATAATTGATATGAAATGTTGATTGGAATATTTATTATTCCTAAGATCTCTGCTACATTTCAGAGATGGCACAAATTCAAACGTGTGGACACACTCATTCAGGGCTCCATCCCGGGTGAGAGGACATGGGGGAGTGGCTCCTAGTCCTGAGTCATCATTCATGTTTCTTCCCCTGCAAATGAGGTTTCATCCACCCTGGACTTTAATATACCCAAGTGTGTCTGTCTCAGCAGGTGGAGACTGTTTCTCCCCGTGAGGCATGCCTTGTTAGCCACACACTGACTTCTAGATGTTCAAAGAACGGATGAAGATTTCGCCTGGAGCTGATGTTTTCTCTTAGGCTACTGCTTTCTCACACACACACTCACTGTTCCTCAAATTGTAGAGACCAATATAAGATTGTTAGCCTTTTCAATTGCCACATAAGAACTTTTAAAAACCACTATTTCTATCAACATCATTCCTTAATCCAAAAAGGATAAAGACAGCCTTTATATTGAATAAATTGACAACATTTTTCTTGTCCTTCTAATTCTACTCTATCCCTCTGATCTATAGTTGGTTATCATGTCCCCAAGCATGAGCATTCTAACAATGAAAATGTCTCTCCTGGAATGTTGCTAGATGGGTTCTAAATATTTAAAAACCTGGTTGTCTTTTCTTATGGATTTTAGGGTTTTATGTCCTAGGAGTCATAAAATTTAAGGATAGAATATGCAAAAGGGATCAGAAAATAGTAATAAAAATCATCAGAAGTCAAAGGTTTCCCTGGAATTTTTCATTGGTAGGCACAATGCTAATCACCAATGCAAATTCTCGTGACCAAATCAAAAATATGTTCTTTCTTCTCTGTTCCAGGTACATGGCCATCATCCATCCCCTCCAGCCCCGGCTGTCAGCCACGGCCACCAAGGTGGTCATCTGTGTCATCTGGGTCCTGGCTCTCCTACTGGCCTTCCCCCAGGGCTACTACTCAACCACAGAGACCATGCCCAACAGAGTGGTGTGTATGATTGAATGGCCAGAGCATCCCGACAAGATTTACGAGAAAGTGTGAGTAGGGATGACTCCCCAGTGGTGCCTCCTTTGTCTTTTCTTGTTTCTTCTTTCTTTCCATGCTCTTTTGTTGGTTGGGATTTAGTGTCTTTCTACAAGCATTTCTTCATAACCACTCTGATATCAGGTTGATGCATCCATCATTATCAAGGGACTTTTATCTCCCAAATACTACTCTGGACTTCAAATGAAAATTAGAAAAATGTAGGACCTGGCTCCTGTTATAGCCTACCATCCAGGTGTTCCTTCCATCTCCTCCGTGGGTTACCAGTGACTGGCCCACCAGTGTCTACATTGCTTTGCCTGGGAGCTCTTTCCTCACCTACAGAACGCCGCTCTGCCCTCTTGCTCAGCATGCCAGAGGTGGGGGAATTATCCCCTGCTCCCAGCAGCTCTCAACAACAGATAGGAACTGGTGTATGAGCACCCCAGCTCCCTCAGCCCACAGGTGGGATGTCTCTGAGGTGTGTGTTTTACATTGTATCCAAGGTTTTGTCTTGGGGTGAAGCTCCCCAGTCACCCCAGCGGCAGCTGGCTCAATGACAGACCCTTCCTTGTATCACTGCCCTACTCCCTACTGGTGTTTCTTTCTCCTTCTAAGTCACTTGCACTTGAATCCTTATCTCAGGATGTGCCTCTGGGGAAAACCAAGCCACAGCACCTATCATCCAGGGTTTTCTAGGTGGAGAAATAAGATGCACATTCAAAATGCATGGGAAGGCAAAGCCAGTACAATGAGACCTTATGAATTACAAGTTTCCCTACAAAGCAGGCCTGCTTATCTTCGGGGCCCTGACTGATCTCATTTAAGGGTTTTCAAAGAAATCCTGGCAATTTTCTCCAAGACTTCTCCTAGAGGCAACACTGAAATGGCTTATTCTTTGTTTTGTTCTGCTCAGGTAAGTGGCAATGTGACATTTATATTACCATCAGTTTTCTGGGCTCAGAGCACATTGATAATGTGGGTCCTTTTGAAAGTTCTCTATAATCCTCCTATCTCGGGTTTATTATGTGAATCATAAAAGAACACTGGTGTTAATAATCAGGTGATCTATGTTTTAATAACAAGATTGCCATTACTAGTTATGTGACTCTGGGCAAGGATCACAGTCCCCCCTCATTGTTAAAATTGAAAGCAACAAAGCACTGCTTCCCATAAACAACTGCTATGAAGCACAAACGAGATAATGTATCCTCTCCTTGTAAGCTATTAAATGCCATAGGAAAGGTAAGACATTGTTATCGAACAAAATTCATCAGATAGCGGTAGAATCATTACAGGCCTTTAAACTCACTAGATGGTAACACAAAACACTACCTGTTGACCCCCAAGATCCGAGTGTCTTAAAGCCTGCTGCAGAGAGTTATGAGGCTGTACCTGTTCCATGGAGCATGGAAGTGGGGCTTGCCAGCAAGCAATACATAAAGCCCAGACTTTGCCTTCCAGACACAGGCAGTGGGATTTAATCCATCAAGCAGTGGGGGGATTAATGCTCAGCCTAGAAGGAAACATTGAAAATTATTCTTCCAAATGAAACTACAAGCCTGAGTGGGGTCTCAGCAGGAGAAAGAACATAGCTTCACAAGCTGTACAGGTCCCCTGAACATGTTCCAGCCAGAAGGTTCCCTCAAAAGGGAAAAATGAAAGCCCTGTGAATTAAAGCCCATTCTATAAACTGCTTAGAAACCGCCTTTGATTGTATGGACTGTAGCTCAGCTCTTGGCTTTCATGATCTTTTCCAAGTCTGGTTACCTTCCTACAGTTTTGTTTCAAAATACAGTTCGTTTATCTTCCAACAAATTCTAAGTTTAACATGGAAACAAAGGTATTTCCACAGATCTCTGGAGTCTTGCCCAAGAAATAGTAGTTTTTAAAGTTTTACTCTTGAACATTTTGCTGTCTTATGCTTATTAAAGAAAGCCCTTTGAGACTCAATACAGCATGTGCCGGATTGTCTTATTTCCTTGCAATGAGAATTTAGGGTAGCTGTACTGGATGCATGGTTAGGTTTGCCATCATTGTTTATTTCATGATTTTTTAAACTTCTTCTTTTATGTGTTTATTTTTTTAATTTTATTATTTCTATTAAGTTTTTAATTTTAATTCCAGTATAGTTAATATACAGTGTTATATTAGTTTCAGATGTATAATGTAGTGATTCCACAAGTCTATATATTACTCAGTGCTCACCATGCTAAGGGTTCACCTATGTCACCCATCTCCCCATCCCCTCCCCTCTGGTCACCATCAGTTTCTTCGCTATAGTTAAGAGTCTCTTTCTTGGTTTGTCTCTCCCTCTCTTTTTCCCTTTGCTCATTTGTTTTGTTTCTCAATTCCACATATGAGTGAAGATGAATGGATAAAGAAGATATGAGACACACACACATACATATACACACACACTGGAATATTGTTTGGCCATAAAAAAAGAAGGAAATATTGCCATTTGCAACGAAATGGGTGGAGCTGAAGAGTAAAATACTAGGTGAAATAAGTCAATCAGAAAAAGACAATACCATACGTTTATTTTTTTATTTTAACCTTAAAAAATGAGTCTGGAGAAGAGCATCAGATTTTATCTACTCAGGCTGTGTAAAATGCTCATGGATACAGTGGTAAGTTAAAAGAACCCATATTTGTCATCCACATATGTGCTGTGAAGCAAACGTAGGTCAAGTGCATAGTAAGCTTTATGTAAGTCTATTTCCTTTTTGTCAATATCTTTCATAATGTATTATGATATACTTTTAGAGAATTTAAGTTTTACTAGCTGTAACCTAAGTACTTCATTATATTGTCTTCTGCTAGAACTGATTGCCATTTCCACAGCACACAATAATCCCAAATTTGAAACCAGAAGGAAACTTTGTTTAAGGCAGTATAATAATTAGGTTAGGAACGTGGGTTCTGGAGTTAAATGAGGGATCAACTCCCAGCCACATCACTCTCTAGTTGAGTCATCATGGTCAAGTTATTTAAGCCTCTAAGCTGAACGGAACATTCCACAGAGAGGTATTAAGAGAAGCAAATAAGGCACATGCTTAGCCCAGTGCCAGGCACATGGGAAGAGTTTGGTGAGTGTTAACTACTGTCATCAGTATCAGTCATTGATCCGGATGCATGGGTAGATGACTGGCAGCAGACAGTGTGGTGGGCAGATGCTTAGGCCCAGTTTGCCTGATGAATAATTTGTGCCAGCTAATTACATAAAAAGGTTTTGTGAAAAGTCTTAGATTGCTGCATTTGCCTTCTGGCTGCATGGTGAACCTCCAGACCTGATCATTAATCATTCAGACTCTTTATTAATACATGGATTAAATTAAGCACTATTAAAGAAAGACAATCCAATAAAAGAACAGGCAAAAGTTTTGAACATGCACTTCACAAAAGGAAATGTCCAAATGACCAATTAATATGTGAGGAGGCACAAAACTTCATTCGTCACCAGTGAAATACAAATTAAAACCATAATGACATCTTACTGCACACCCATTAGACTAGCAAATGTTAAGAAGTCTGACTCAACTAAGCATTTAGAACTTTTGGTAAAATTAGGAAACAATGAGAACCTTTGTAGACTGCTAGAAGAAGTATACATCGATAAAACTATATTGGAAAACATTTTGTAGTATCCAGAAAAGCAGAAGCTGTCCATACACTATAACCCCACAGTTTCGCTCAGGGGTAATTGCCCTAGAAAAATGCATGCATGTGTGCACCCAAATACAGCTAGCATGTGGTTCATATCAGCATTGTTCTTAATGCCCCAAACTGGAGATATTCCAAATGTCCATCATCAGTAGGATGGGTATAAAATTGTGGCACAAGCATGTAAGAGAATACTATATAATTAATACAATGAACAAAATGTAGCTCCATGAAACATGGATGGCTCTTACAAAGTTTTAAAACAAAATGAACAAAATGAAAGTACATCTTCAAGAGCACATCAAGAGGTGGTAAAACTATAAAAGCAAACAAAGCAGTAGTCACCATGAAAGTGAAGACATGATTCTCTCTCATGGGAGGGAAAGGGGTATGATCAAGAAGAAACACTTAGAGGTGCTTCTGAGGGGCTGACACTATTATATTTCTTGATCTCTGTTGTAGTAGCATGACTGTTGGCTTAAAAATCATTCATAATACCGGATAATTTTGTTCATCCACTTTTTCTGAAATGTATGCTTCATATTTTTTAATTGTAAATTAAATGGTATTCAAATGATTTTGCTTTTACAAGCTCTCAAGAAACTGCTCTCATTGGGAGCAAAAGTTCCCCAAAAGTTCCTTCCTAAGAAATTACCTTTTGAGGTGTGGAGCTTTGCCTAGAATGATATTATTCACAAGTTTTTACCTTTGAATAAGCCAAAGTATGGATGGACCCCACTTCATTCTCATGCTTACTTGACCCTGTGAATTTTGCCTTGCTGACTTCTATACTTCAGCCTACCTGGAATTTTCCCAACTGGTCTAAGAGCGTATGGGACAAATGCTGTCCTTGGAAGGAGTGGCAAACATTAAGGAGAGCATAAGGCCCAGACAGTCTCCACATCTCCCCTCCCCTCTTGCTGCTATTCATAAGCACCCACCTCTGGGCTATAAAATGTTACCGACAGACTTGGTCACTTTCCTGGAAAATCATTTAAAACTTTATTTTGCATTTTTTAAAATGAGTAAATTATGGAGTCTATGGAAAATTCCTCTAATTTCTTTAATCATCTGTATGCCCATCATTCATGAAAGGCTCTAACATTTAGATGAATATTCTTCCAGTCTCTTATTCTCTCTCTAGGTAAATACTGTTCTTAGTTTCTTTTGAAGTGTCTTACACAGATACAGGTCAACACAAATATAAGTTGTTTCCCTCTCTGTAAAATAAAATGTAGCTTTTTATGCACATCATTCTGTATCCTATTTTTAAAATTTGATATATCTTAGCGATATTTCCATATTAATTCATGAAGAGCTTTTCTATTCTTTTTCTCAGCTACACAGTACTCCAGGCTACAAATGTACAATGTTATTTAACCAATCACACTTTGGGTGGACTTTGGATTATCTTCAGCCTTTTGCTATTACAGAGTGCAGCCATGGATAGCCTTCACATATATCATGCAAGGCTATCTATAGCAAAAAAATTCCAAAAATGGAATTGCTGAGTCAAAGATATATAACATTTTAATTTTGGTATTTGCCTTCCATATGGGATGGTACTAATTTACATTCTCACTAGCAGTGTATGAGAGTCCCTGTTTTTCTACAGCTTTCCCAACAGAGTTCTATATTATCAGGCTTTTAGATTTTTGCCCATTATAGTTAAAATTGGCATTTCTCTTTTTACGAGTAGGATTGAATATCTTTTCATAATAGGAGTAATTGGTATATACATCTTTTTATCTGCTTATTTACCATATTATAAATGATTTCCTGTATCATTAAACTTGTTTCTACAACCTGCTGTGAATATATACATATACACATATGTTTATGTATTCATAATTAATAATTTTGGGGGCACTTGGTTGGCGCGGTTGGTTGAGTTTCCAACTCTAGAGTTCTCTCAAGTCATGGTGTCGGGGTCGTGTAGATCCAGTCCCGTGTCAGGCTCCGCACTCAGTGGGAAGTCTTCTTGAGATTCTTTCCCTCTCCCTCTGCTCTTACACTCTCTCTCTCAAATAAATAAATAGATCTTTAGAAAAATTAATGACAATTTTGTTAACTAATCTGCTCTTTGAAAATTGATTACTCCAGTGGGTTCTTTCAGCTGACCTAAGATAAAATTCCAAGCTTTAAAAGAAGCTGCTTCTAGCTATATCCTTAGATCCCTGTGGGGACTGCTTCAGTGCCTTCTGCCATCCCCTGCTTATGTTTACGGTGCACGGTTATAGAAAATATCCTAATGTTGTAACATTCATGAACGTGAAGATGTGGGCTCGTTATTAATGCAGTAATATCATCATCCATAATTGAGTGTTTGCCACAATTTGCAAGCTGGTGAACTGTGACACTGCTCAGGAAGTCCTATGAAGGGGGAGTGCATTGACTGGTTTCATGGGTGACCAAAAGTGACTCCTCCTGGTGGAGAAAAATACATATGAGAGGATGAGGAAAGTAAAAAAGAAACATTTGGCTTTGAAAAATACATCAACCTCCCTGTTCTACTAAAATGAGGAGGAATGTGCCATAGCTTTCAAAGTTATTCAGAGCCAAGCCCACTCTGGAGGATGCTGTACAGGCTGTCAAGTTGCAGTGGTCCCAGAGGGTTCCAGGGCAATGCCCCTGAGGACAAGGAAGATGAAGGAGCCAACATTTCTTCATCAGAGGGCCCATCACCAAGGCCAAGAAAAAGTCTGTAATGAGGATGAAAAATGAGAAAGACATCCAAATGAATGAGATTTAGACAGTGGAGGAATTTCAGTTTTCCTGAATCATTTATTAATATTGGTTATATATCATTTTCTATTAATTAAACTTCTATGTACCTAACTTCGCAGTAGAGCTGTAGCAAGAAGTAAGACATACCTATTCTGAATTCCAAATACTACCAATTTTTCTGGGAAAGGAGTCTATGCCAGAAAACAGCATCATTCGTGACTTTAATTACCTGGAAATTTTGTGGATGTGAATATGAATGTGTATATATGTGTATCTAATATAATTCTCTGTAAGTACCAGTTGTAAGAAAGACTATAAAAATATGTGTTGTTATTTTTTGCAGCATTTTGTCTTTTATATTTTACAGCCCATCATCAGAAATTAGCTGAAATTTTATATTTATACATATCTTTTCATTAATATTAATGAAAATTGAAAATCAGCTAATTGACAGAGTATGAGGGGAAAGGGAATATCAGAAAATGTACCTGGAGCATTATTTCTCAAATTTTCCCCCTTCTTGATTATTTCACAAATAAACAAAAGAAAAGAAATGTGGATCCTTGGCCAAGGGGGTGTCAGCATATTTGTGTTTCCAGGACTGATGGTTTATGCTAGCTGTTATGATTAATCTCCTCCTCTGACACTGCTACATTTATAGATACAGCCCAGGGCCCCCGGTATTGTCTCGGCTATTGATGAAAACCAGTTAAGCCAAGAATGAAAAGTACATTGACACTTCAGGGAAAGATGATTGCATAAAAACAATCCCTTAACCTTAACTCCCAGAAAGAAATTAGAGTGAGCAAAGTAAAAAAGGAGAAGGAGGAAACTTTAAAAAAAAAAAAAAAGCCTACATTAATACAGAAACTAAGAAGGTTGCCATACAAATGCCAGAAATTTCACTCCATTTCCGGTAGATACTGTGCAGATAGAGCCAAAGAAGAGGCAGCCACCACCAAGGACTGTCATAGACAAGACATAAAATAGCAGCCCCTAATTCTGAGGGGAAAGTGTAAGCCTGAGAAAGATGGGATCCCCTAGTTTGAGGTTCTTTTGGGCTGCCATAATCAGCTTCCAGAGGTAGCTGCTCTTAGACTGGGCACAAGGTGCACCCAGGCCACAGAGCGTAATTGACAGTAAGATAAAAATGATGATTTCCTACAAAATTGTGAATATCAAATTGACACAGCTTGAGGGGAGAGGAATGAAAATACTGTTCAAGAACTCCATTTATGAAAGGCACTGGGACCAAAATTTGTGCAGAGAAATTCTTTCAAATACCCTATAAGCTCTTCAAGAGTTCAAAACCATATGGAGTACTTGCTAAGTTATTATACACCCTTGGCACAATATAATTGTAAAAAACTAACAGAACCCAGAACTCCAAAAACAAACCTTCAGGCCAATTCCATTTACAAACATATATGTACACATCCTAATTAAAAGCCACCAAAAAAATCAAAATGATTTTAAAATAGCAATGGTTTGTTTTTGAGCATGACTTTTTCCAGCAAATAAGGTTAGTAAATTATCAGGAAATCTGTTATATTTCATTTAATTAATTGGTCAAAGGAAAACATCATATATTTGTTTCAATAAATGTCAAAATAAATTTGTTAAAATATAATATCTATTAAAGAAAAAAGTAGCTTATATCAGCAATAATCCTTGAGAAAATAAACGTATAACAGATCTCCTTGACAGCAGAAACAAAATTAAAACACTTTGAATATTTAAGAAATAAGAGTTATATGAAGAAAATTAAAGCATTATGCTATTTTAGACTTTACTGAATAGCATAAGAGAATATTTGAGAAATACATTTCACTTGATTCAAACTCTGGGAATTTATCTAAGGTTCATATAGGAAACAGTCTCCTTTCTATCTCTTTTTTTCCTATTTGTACACCAGTATTCATAACAGCATTATTCACGGTAGTCAAAAGGTGGAAACACCCTTCTATCTTTCTATAATTGCTATCAGTTCTCCACAAACTTGCCACAAGCATGTTTAGGTAACTGATAAAGCAAGTCATTTAAAAAGAATAAATGGATAAAAATCGTTCAAGAAAATATTGAACAAGAAGAATTAATTTTGGTATCAGCAAAATAATGAAAAACAATGATAAGAAGTGACTCGCTCTTCCAGATATGAAAATATCATTTCTGGGGATAGAATTAATCAGTAAAAAAACAGAACAGAAATCATACACCTGTACACACACACAGAAACCCAAGACTATAAATGTTGTGTTTAGTATATGCTACAGATGGCATGTCTAATCTGTAAGGATTATTCTGTAAACTTGGAGGGAAACCTGATCAACCAAAATTTTGTAGAATTCTCTAACTCAAATGATTTTATATATGCATAAGCCACCACTGCCTGCAGCTTGGAGAGTCACAATATATATTAACACACTGAAGCCTCTGAGAGGCTTTCCATTCAAAAATGTTCTAAATTTATTTTCATAGGAAATATATTCATGTGGTTTAAAAAAACAGTGTAAAAGGGTAATCAGGAAAATATTTCTCCCTCTAGCCACTGTTCTTACTTTCTGGTGAGCTTGTTAAAGTTTCCTTTATGCTTATCTTAAAAAGTTTGTGTATGTGATCTTACTGTTCTCTTTCTTACACAAAATAGGTAATACACCCTGTTCTTGTTTTTCCATTAACAACTTATCTCAGATGTCCTTTCTCACCATATGGAGCAAGCATTCTCATTTTTTTTTACAGATGCATAGTATTCCTCTTTATGGAAAAACATCATTTATTTATCTGGTATGATTTCAATGTATATTTGAACTGTTCCTACTGTTTAGCTACTTCAAATTATATTGCAATGAATAGGCTCCCCCCCCCGATTAAGTATTATAGTAAAGAAACCCGACAGTTTTGCTTAAACCTTATGTTTCCCAAGTTGATCATAAAATCCTTCTTTTGATTAATCCCATCAACATCCCACAGAACTTTTGTCCATAAAACATATTCTGGGGAAACTCTGGGCTAATTGTAAAGCTGTATTCCTTCCTCACAACTTAAGACCAATATAAATTCCATGTAAGTTGAGATGGAAAAGAGACTTTCCCAACACCAAAGGCAAATCCACAATGGAAGAGATTTCTGGTTTGAATACAGATATAAAGATATAGATATATTTCTTAAATTCTGTATATCAAAGAAAGCCCATGAAAATACAGTGTATGAGACAAACCACCAGTATCATTAACATAGAGAAGCTCTTACTAATCAATAAGAATAAAGGGTATTTTTAAATCAAAACACTAACAGTGCATAAAAGAATATGAAAAACTGTATTCTGGTAAGAGATACAATGATCTCTTTATTTGATTGGCCCACACTAAACTTAATGAAAATGCTAAGTATTAACAAGGTTATAGGGAAGATGAGCACTGTCTTCAGGAAGACAGTTTGACAATATCAATCAAGATTCTTAAGTATACACTTGATTGTTTCTTAAATTCCACATATGAGTGAAATCCTATGGTATTTTTCTGTCTCTGACTTATTTCACTTAGCATTATACCCTCTAACTCCATCCATGTTGTTACAAATGGCAAGATTTCATTCTTTTTTAGTTGAATAACCTTCATTATGTATATATCTATATATATTTGTATATATGACATCTTCTTTCATCAATGGATGGACACTTGGGAGCAAAGGGAGAGAGAGAAAGAGAAACCAAGAAACAGATTCTTAACTATAGAGAACAAACTGATGGTTACCAGAGGGGCAGGGGTGGGGGGGTGGGTTTATTTGGTGATGGGGATCAGGGAGTGCACCTGTTGTGATGAGCACCAGATGATGTATGGAATTGTGGAATCACCATATTGTACACCTGCAACTAATGTAACACTGTATGTTAACTAACTGGAATTAAAATTAAAACTTTAGAAAATTAAATATACACTTGATTTGGAACAGCACTTATGCTCTTAGAAGGTCAAGAGGACAAGAATGGATATGCAAGATATTGATATCAGCATGATTTATAAGTTTGTAAAATTAGAAGCAAATGCCCAATCACAGATGACTGAATAAATCATTAATAGATCATCCACACAAAGAAAAACTATGCAGCCATTAAAAATAACATTGTATAAGCATATTAATTAACATGAAAATATATTCATTATCTTCTGATCAGTAAATAAAATGGGTTTCAAAGTAATATGTATAGTGTAGTACCATTTCTGTGATTTTTTGTTAAATTTTTTATTTTTGCTTATCTGAAATTTAAATTTCTTCAAACTAAATACAAATTATTACCTGCACTGCATTTTAAAATTCAGGAATGGAATTTTTAAGGCATCCACTTCTAGAATAAAAATATTATCACTGGATAAAATCACTAGGGTAACTATAAATGAAAAAAAAAGAATATTTTAGCACCTGAAAAATGGTTTGGCTAATTATATAGTTATTAGACCAGAATCATTTTCTTCTAAATTCTTTAGACATTGTTCTGTGGTCTTCTGGCATATAGTTTTACAAAGAAATCTGATGCCATCTGATTTTTTTCCATTTTAGATAATTTGTATTTTCTACCTCCATACATTTAAGGTTTTTCTTTGTTTATGTAAAAAAAAACAGAAAAATATGTATATATAGAGGTTTGTATTGTATTTACCTATCATTGCTGAGAGCTTCCAATCTCATGTTCAGGGACATTTTCTTTATTAAAATTTCTTTAATTACCTACTCTCTGCTCTGCTCTCCTTTTCAGAATGAATGTTATGTATAAATTGCTAGCAGTCTTTATGTCCCTTACTATTTTACTAATCTTGGTCATTTCTTTCATCTTTTTTTTCTGATGAATTCTCAAGCATTTCCGATAAAACTGTGAGATCAAGAGATTATCTGCTCTTCACTGCTTCTGTTGCATTTTTTAATTTTTTTAAATTTAATTTAATTTTATTATGTTAGTCACCATACAGTACATCATTAGTTTTTGATGTAGTGTTCCATGATTCATTGTTTTCATATAACACCCAGTGCTCCATGCAGTACATGCCCTCCTTAATACCCATCACTGGACTAACCCATCCCCCACCCCATCCCTTCTAAAACTCTCTATTTGTTTCTCGGAATCCATAGTCTCTCATGGTTCGTCTCCCCCTCCGATTTTCCCCCACTTCATTTTTCCCTTCTCCTGATGTCCTCCATGCTATTCCTTATGTTCAACAAATAAGTAAAATCATATGATAATTGGCTTTGTCTACTTGACTTATTTCATTTAGCATAATCTCCTCCAGTCCCATCCATGTTGTTGTAAAAGTTGGGTATTCATCCTTTCTAATGGCTGAGTAATATTCCATTGTATATATGGACCACATCTTCTTTATCCATTCATCTGTTGAAGGGCATCTCTGCTCTTTCCACAGTTTGGCTATTGCGGACATTGCTGCTATGAACATTGGGGTGCATATGGTCCTTCTTTTCACTACATCTGTGTCTTTGGGATAAATACCCAGTAGTGCAATTGCTGGGTCATACGGTAGCTCTATTTTTAATTTTCTGAGGCACCTCAACACTGTTTTCCAAAGTGGCTGTACCAACTTGCATTCCCACCAACAGTGTAAGAGGGTTCCCCTTTCTCTACAACATCTCCAACATTTGTTGTTTCTTGCCTTGTCAATTTTCGCCATTCTAACTGGTGTAAGGTGGTATCTCATTGTGGTTTTGATTTGAATTTCCCTGATGGCTAATGATGATGAACATTTTTTCATGTGCCTATTAGCCATTTGTATGTCTTCTTCGGAGAAGTGACTGTTCATGTCTTCTGCCCATTTTCTGACTTGATTATTTGTTTTTAGGGTGTTGAGTTTGAGAAGTTCTTTATAGATCTTGGATACCAGCCCTTTATCTGTAGTGTCATTTGCAAATATCTTCTCCCATTCAGTGGGTTGCCTCTTTGTTTTGTTGACTGTTTCCTTTGCTGTGCAGAAACTTTTGGTCTTGATGAAGTCCCAAAAGTTCATTTTTGCTTCTGTTTCACTAGCTTTTGGAGATGTATCTTGAAAGAAGTTGCTGTGGCTGATGTCGAAGAGGTTACTGCCTATGTTCTCCTTTAGGATTTTGATGGATTCCTGTCTCACATCGAGGTCTTCCATCCATTTTGAGTTTATCTTTGTATATGGTGTTAGAAAATGGTCACGTTTCATTCTTCTGTATATAGCTGTCCAATTATCCCAGCATCATTTATTGAAGAGACTGTCTTTTTTCCATTGCATATTTTTCCCTGCTTTGTCGAAGATTATTTGACCATAGAGTTGAGGGTCCATATCTGGGCTCTCTATTCTGTTCCATTGGTGTATATGTCTGCTTTTGTGCCAGTACCATGCTGTCTTGGTGATCACTGCTTTGTAATATAGCTTGAAATCAGGCAACGTGATGCCCCCAGCTTTGTTTTTCTTTTTCAACATTTCCTTGGCGATTCAGGGTCTTTTCTGATTCCATACAAATTTTAGGATTATTTGTTCCAGCACTTTGAAAAATGTCATTGGAATTTTGATCGGGATGGCACTGAAGGTATAGATTGCTCTGGGTAGCATAGACATTTTAACAATGTTTATTCTTCCGATCCATGAGCGTGGAATGTTTTTCCATCTTTTTGTGTCTTCTTCAATTTCTTTCATGAGTGTTCTGTAGTTCCTAGAGTATAGACCCTTTACCTCTTTGATTAGGTTTATTCCAAGGTATCTTATGGTTTTTGGTGCTGTTGTAAACGAAATCGATCTCTAATTTCTCTTTCTACAGTTGCATTGTTAGTGTATAAGAAAGCAACTGATTTCTGTGCATTGATTTTGTATTCTGCCACCTTACTGAATTGCTGTATGAGTTCTAGGAATTAGGGGGTGGAGTCTTTTGGATTTTCCACATAAAGTATCATGTCATCTGCAAAGAGAGAGAGTTTGACTTCTTCTTTGCCAATTTGAATACCTTTTATTTCTTTTTGTTGTCTGATTGTTGTTGCTAGGACTTCTAGTACCGTGTTGAACAATAGTGGCGAGAGTTGGCATCCTTGACGTGTTCCTGATCTTAAGGGAAAGGTTCTCATCTTTTCCCCATTGAGGATGATATTCACTGTGGGTTTTTCATAGATGGATTTTATGAACTTGAGGAATGTTCCCCCTATCCCTATACTCTGAAGAGTTTTAATCAGGAAAGAATGATGTATTTTGTCAAATGCTTTTTCTGCATCAATTGAGAGGACCATATGGGTCTTTTCTCTGCTCATATTAATGTAGTCTATCACATTGATTGATTTGTGAATGTTGAACCACCCTTGCAACCTGGGGATAAATCCCATTTGGTCATGGTGGATGATCTTTTTAATGTATTTTTGGATCCTGTTAACTAGGATTTTGTTGAGGATTTTGGAATCCATATTCATCAGGGATATCAGTCTGAAATTCTCCTTTTTGACGGGGTCTTTTCCTGGTTTGGGGAATAAGGTAATGCTGGCCTCATAGAATGAGTCTGGAAGCTTTCCTTCTGTTCCTATTTTTTGAAACAGCTTCAGGAGAATAGGTATTATTTCTTCTTTGAATGTTGGTAGAATTCCCCAGGGAACCCATCAGGCCCTGGACTCTTGTTTTTTGGGAGGTTTTTGATCACTGCTTCAATTTCATTACTGGTTATTGGCCTATTCAGGTTGTCTGTCTCTTCCCGTTTCAGTCTTGGTAGTTTATAGGTTTCCAGGAAGGCACCCATTTCTTCCAGGTTGCTTAATTTATTGGCATATAGTTGTTGATAATAATTTCTAATAATTGTTTCTATTTCCTTTGTGTTAGTCGTGATCTCTGCCCTTTCATTCATAATTGTATTAATTTGGGTACTTTCTCTTTTCTTTTGGATAAGTCTGACCTCTGGTTTATTGATCTTACTAATTCTTTCAAAAAACCAGCTTCTAGTTTCGTTGATCTGATCTACTGTGTTTCTGATTTCTAATTCATTGATCTCTGCTCTAATCTTAATTATTTCTCTTCTAATGCATGGCTTAGGCATCGTTTGTTGCTTTTTCTCTAGTTCTTTAAGGTATAAAGTTAGTTGGTGAATTCAGGATTTTTCTATTTGTTTGAGTGAGGCTTGGATGGTATGTATTTCCTCCTTAGACTGCCTTTGCAGTATCCCATAGGTTTTGGACCAATGTGTTTTTCTTATTGGTTTCCATGAATTGTTTCAGTTCTTCTTTGATTTCCTAGTTGACCCAAACCCTCTTGAGCAGAGTGGTCTGTAGCTTCCAAGTGTTTGAATTCCTGCCAAATTTTTTCTTGTGATTGAGTTCCAGTTTTAGAGCATTATGGTCTGAGAATATGCGGGGAATGATCTCGAATCTTTTGGTATTGGTTGAGACCTGATTTGTGACCCAGTATGTGGTCTATTCTGGAGAAAGTTCCATGTGCGTTCAAGAAGGATGAGTATTCTGTTGTTTTAGGGTGGAATGTTCTGTATATATCTATGAGGTCCATCTGGTCCAGTGTGTCACTCAAAGCTCTTGTTTCTTTGTCGATTTTCTATTTAGATGATCTGTCTGTTGCTGAGAGTGGAGTATTGAGGTCTCCTACAATTAACATATTATTATCAATATGACTCTTTATTTTGGTTAACAGTTGGCTAATGTAGATGGCTGCTTCCATGTTGGGGGCATAGATATTTACAGTTGTTAGATCTTCTTGTGGGATAGACACTTTAAGAATGATATAGTGTCATTCTGTGTCTCTAACTACAATCTTTAGCTCAAAATCTATTTTTTCTGATATAAGAATTGCTACCCCAACTTTCTTTTGAGGTCCGTTGGCATGGAAGATGGCTCTCCGTCCCTTCACTTTCAGTCTGGATGTATCTTTAGGTTCAAAATGAGTGTCTTGTAGACAGCATATGGATGGGTCCTGTCTTTTTATCCAGTCTGCACCCCTGTGTCGTTTTATAGGAGCATTTAGGCCATTCACATTGAGAGTGATTATTGAAAGATATGAATTTATTGTCACCATGTTGCCTGTGAAGTCCTTGTTTCTATAGATTGTCTCTATAAATTTCTGTTCTATATCACTGTTGGGGTCTTTCTCCTTTTATAGAACCCCCCTTAATATTTCTTGCAGGGCCGCTTAGTGGTCCCATATTCTTTCAGTTTCTGCTGGTCTTGCAAGCTCTGCATTTCTCCATCCATTCTAAATGACAGCCTCACCAGATAAAGTATTCTTGGCTGCATGTTCTTCTCATTTAGTACCCTGAATATGTCCTGCCAGCCCTTTCTGGCTTGCCAGGTCTCTGTGGATAGGTCTGACATTATTCTGATGTTCCTCCCTCTGTTTGTAAGGAATCTCTTCCACCTAACTGCCCTTAAGATGGTTTCCTTGGTTCTAAGATTTGCGAGTTTTACTATTACATGCCGGGGTGTTGACCTGTTTTCCTTGATCTTGGTATGGGTCCTCTCTGCCTCTAGGACACAAATGTTTGTTTCATTCCCCAGATTAGGGAAGTTCTCAGCTACGATTTGCTAAATATATCTTCTAGTCCTCTCTCTCTCTCTCCACCCCCTCAGGGATCCCAATAATTCTGACCTTGGAACATTTTGGTGTCACTTATTTCTCTGATGCTGTTTTCATGGATTTTGAGTTGTTTTTCCCTGGTCTCCTCTTTTTCATTCTTTTTTATCAGTTGGTCTTCTAGATCACTAATTCATTCTTCTGCCTCGCTTACCTAGCTGTTAGATTATCTAGATTAGATTGGATCTCATTGATAACATTTCTGCCAGTTCAGCTTTCACTTCTGCCCTTAGAGACTCTATGTTGCCATTAATCGATTTCTCCATTCTGGCTATTGTTTTCACAACTGCTAGCCTGAATTCCATCTCCGATATCTTGGTTATATCTGCATCCATTTGTAAATCTGTGACATAAGTCATAGTCTCTGAGTCTTCCCTATTTTGGGGGTTCCTCCTCCTAGTCATTCTGTTGAGGGGTGGTTGAGGGAATGTATAGAGTCCAAATTATTGACCACAACCCAAGCAAGATGCACCTGTTTCATAGGAAACTGAGTGTTGTCAGCCTCTTGTTCTCCCAGCCTGTCTTCTGGGGGGAGGGGCCTGCCGCACTGTTATTCAGGCAACCCTGCTTGGGCAGAGTTGCCCTGCCCCCTGTGGGGGGGATGGGCTCAGTAAAAACCGGTTTTGGGGGGTTTTTGTTCCCTGGAGGCTTTCCCTGGTAGGTTTCCGCGCCTCTTCCAGGAGTCAGAGCAGAAGAGATCGTTTCCAACCCTCTGCCTCAGAGCAGGGAGATCACAGTCTGTTCTTCAGTGAGCTCTCCAGGCCACAACTATCTCCGTTTCTGTCTGTGCTGCTATTAACTGCAGCATCTTGGGTTGTGTGCCCCTCAGCAGTGCTCCCAGTCCTCTCCTCCAAGTCGGGGCATGGGGGCACATCTCTGCCCTCTGCTGGCAGTGTTTCTAAAACCGCGAGCCGCCCCCAGTTCACACGTGTGGTCCTGCCGCTCCATGTTTCAGTCCGGGGAGCTGCCCTAAAGTCCTTTCCTCACTGCTACCGGTCTGTGAGTCTGAGCCCCGTCCCCAGAGGCTTTTGTGCTCCTGTGTTATTTCCTTTCCCAGCGCTTATGACAGCTCCTTCCCCTTCCATTTATCTTCCGATATCTGCCTGCAGAATCACAGCTCCCCACTTCATACTTCAAAACCAACCGCCTGCAATATTCTGTTTGTAGAGATCCAGATATATCTTCTTACAGCTCAGGCTGATTTCATGGTATTTCAGAGTGGTCTGGTAGATATCCAGCTCAATTCAAGGGACTGGTTGGAATAGGGTCCCCTACTCCTCCACCATCTTTTTCCACTCCTTAATTTTTTATTTTAATTCCAGGATAGTTAACATATAGTGTTACATTAACTTCAGATGTACAATATAGGGATTCAACAATTCTATACATTACTCAGTGCTCATCATAATAAAAGTACTCTTAATCCCCTTCACCTATTTTGCTCATCCCCTCACCCACCTCCCCTCTGGTAACCATCAGTTTGTTCACTAGAGTTAAAAGTCTGTTTTTTTGGTTTGTCTCCTTTTTTTTTCTTTGTTCATTTGTTTTGTTTCTTAAATTCCACATATGGGTGAAATCATATGGTATTTGTCTTTCTTTGACCAATTTATTTCACTTAGTATTATACTCTCTAGCTCCATCCATGTTGTTGCAAATGACAAAATTTCATTTTGTCATATATATAAATATATAGATATATAGATATAGATAGATATAGATATCACCTTTTTTTTATCCATTCGTCTATAGATGGACACTTGGGCTGCTTCCTTTTACATTCAAAGTAACTCTTGATAGGTGTGTACTTATTGCCATATTGTTACTTTTTTATGGCTTTTTTTTATGGCTGTTTTTGTAGTTCTTCTCTGTTGCTTCTCTGGCTCTCTTCTCTTACTATTAGCTGGCTTTCTTTAGTGATATACTTGGTTTCCTTTCTCTTTATTTTTTGCATATCTGTTACTGATTTTTTATTTGTTGTTGCCATTAGGTTTGTGTATAACATCTTATGCATATACTAGTCTATATTATGTTGATGGTCACTTAAGTTTGAACCTATTCTTACTCCTCCCCCACATTTTAGGTATCTGGTGTCATACTTTATATCCTTTTATTCTGTGAATCCCTTGACTGATTTTTATAGATATACTTAATTTTACTGCTTTTGTACTTCCTACTTTTCTTACTCCTACCTATGGTCTTTCCTTTCCACTCAGAGTCCCCTTTAACATTTCTTGTAAGGCTGGTTTAGTGGTCATGAAATCTTTTAAGTTTTGTTTAGAAAACTCTTTATTTCTCCTTCTATTCCAAATGATAGCCTTGCTGGATAGAGTATTTTGGGTTGCAGGGTTTTTTTCCTTTCAGCACTTTGAGTATATCATGCCACTCCCTTCTGGCCTGAAAGTTTCTGCTGAAAATCAGCAGATAGCCTAATGGGGTTTCCCTTGTATGTAACTCTTTTCTTTTATCTTGATACTTTTAAAATTCTCTCTTTATCATTACTTTTTGTCACTCTAATTACTATGTGTCTTGATGTGGACCTCCTTGGGTTGATTTTGTTGGGGGATCTCTGTGCCTCCTGGATCTGAATTTCTGTTTCCTTCCTCAGATTTGGGAAGTTTTCAACTATTATTTCTTCAAATAAATTTTCTGCCCCCTTTTCTCTCTCTTCTCCTGTGGGATCCCTATAACGTTAATGTTATTATGCTTGATGGTATTGTTGAGTTCCTTAAGTCTGTTTTCATTTTTTATTATTATTTTTTCTTCTCCTGTTCAGCTTGTTTTCCATGACTCTGTCTTCCAGGTTGCTGATCTGTTCTTCTGCTTTCTCTAGTCTATTATTTATTCCAACTAGTGTATTTTTAATTTCAGTTATTGAGTTCATCGTCTCTTATTGGTTCTTTTTTATGTTTTCTATCTCTTTGTTGAGGGCCTCACTGAGGTCCTCCACTCTTTTTTCAAGTCCAGTGAGTATCTTTATGAGCATTACTTCAAATTCTCTATCAGGCATATACTTATCTCCATTTCATTTAGGTCTCTTGCTGTGATTTTGTCCTGTTATTTTCTTTCATTTGGATATATTCCTCTGTCTCCTCATTTTGTATAACTCTCTGTGTCTGTTTCTTTTTTTTTTAAGATTTTATTTATTTATTTGTCAGAGAGATAGCACAAGCGGGGGGTTGGAGAGGGAGAAGTAGCCTCCCCACTGAGCAGAGAGCCCACTGTGGGGCTCGATCCTAGGACCCTGGGATCATGACCTGAGCTGATGGCAGATGCTTAACTGACTGAGCCACCCAGGCACCCCTCTGTGTCTGTTTCTATGTGTTAGGAAAGCCAGCTACATCTTCTGCTCTTGAAAGTAGTGACCTTATGAAGAAGAGGACCTGTAGTGCTCTGCAGTGCAATGTCCTCTGTTCACCTGAACCTGGCATTTCAGGGATGTCTCCTATGTGTGTTGCATATTCCCTACTGTTGTGGCTGAGCTGCTTTTGCCTTCAGTCCAGTCATCTTCAATGGCTCTCTTTGTCTTTTGTGGGTAGGGTTTGGTCCCTGTGTTGTTTGTGGGCCAGTTTGAGGCCACCTTAGGCTTTGAGTCAGACCAGGCATTTGCCAGAGATGAAGTAGCACTGAACTGCAGTGTGCTTTCCCTGTGTTGTGCCCTGAGAAGCTTTCATTTATGGGTGGGAGCTGTAGTCAGACCAGATATCTGCCCCAGCCTGCTGCTAAGGCTGGAGTTGGACTGGTATATATGGTTATCATCCCCTCTCCCTGGGGCAGGAGTCACTTTGGAGTTTGCTAGCCCCTGTCAGGACCACTTGCACACTCCCAGGCTTGTGGCACCATTTTGGATGGGCTCTGGCCAAGGCCATATTGGAGGGGACAGGGCACCCTATTAGCAAGCTAGATGGAGAGTGTTGGCACCGTGCTGGTTCCTGCGGGTGTCTGTGTATCTAGGCTGGGGGTGGGGATGGGCGGAGGGGGAATTGTGCCCGCTAGCTCTTTTGTTCTTGGAGAAGTCTCCCAATGCCCACACTGAGATTAATAAACAAATCTCCCTCCCATATACCCCAGGTGTTTTTCAAACTTCTGCTTCAATACTTGTATCTCCATGGGGCTATTTGTTGTGCTGTCTCTAAGGGTGGGGATTCCATATCCTATCACCCTCCTGGCTCTCCCAGAGCCAAGCCCAGTGATTCTTAAAGTTCCAGATGTTAAGCCTTGCTGATTGTAAGAATTCACAAAATCATGCCCCTCTGGTTTCAACACCAAATGTTATGGTGATTTGTCTTCCCAGTGTGGATCCCCTGTGCCTGGGATGCCTGCTGTGGGAGTCTGCTCCTCTCCCCTCTTTATGTCTATAGCCTCCTTCCCTCCTGCAGACAGTCCTGCAGGTCTGTTTGGCTCCTAACCACATCTCTGCCCTTTCTGCCCTCTTTGATGTGGCCTCTTCTCTATAGCTAGCTGTGAGAGTATGTTCTGCCAGTCTTCTGGTCATTTTCTGGGTTATTTACCCTAATGTGGGTGGTATCTAGTTGTATCAATGGGGTAAGGTGGGCTTAGGATCCTCCTACCCGGCCATCTTCCCCAGATTTTGCATTTTTAATTCTGTAATCATGTTTTCCTTTGAAAGAAGTATTTCCTGCCCTTTCCATGGGTGCAACAGCCTCTGAAATCTTGTTTTAAAAATAAAGGATTCAGGTTTCTCCTGTTATCCAAAAGTAGAGCATTTTTATGAAATCCTTTGTAAACTGAAATGGTATAAAGCAAAGAAGCAATTACCATTAATTTACATGGAAAGGTTTTTGATCATCACTACACCCAAAAATAACCTCTCTTAGACTTTTCTGATACCTTAGGACACATCTTGCTAACTGATGCACAAAATAAATTGAGATAAAGCAAACGTGCTCACAGACAAATTTCTAAGCTATGGAGAATTGGTGCTGAGATGCTGAGTGTAGTTCCTGGGGAAGGAGCTTGGTGAGCCTGCTCTTGCTGCTCAGAGTGGGTACTGCTGTATATCAGCTCACTGCACGACAAGCACTGGAAGCTATTTTTGCTTTTTGCCCTTTTTCATAAAAGTGAACATCTTCAAATTTCTTTCAGTTACTGAAAACAGGTACTGATGTAGGTCTTTTATAAAAGTGAGAGATAACTGTACCTCAAGTTTCCACCTGTTCTTGAAGCAAGATCTTTCACAAAGAGATATTTTCTTTTCTAGTAGATTGGTTCCCATTGTCAGCTCTATCAAATATCAAATCATTTTCTCTTTTTGCTCATCCTTAGAAAGTGTAGCCCAATGTGGGGAGTTAGGATGGTTCTGGAGTTGTATGGATCCCTCCTCAGTCTTTCAATGACAGATGAGAAGGAAGTATGTGTTTGCTATGATTTTTCTCTTCCCTGCTCCTTCTCCACTGTAGGGGGCAGCCCAGAGATACTCAGAGCCCAGCTCCCCTTCTCTAGTCATCAGGGTTCATGGCCCCAGCCATGCAAATCATTGGGAAGCTGGGTACTGGCCCCTGAGCTGGCCGTTTCTTACCCTGAGGCCTACTGTGCATTCTAGAACTGAAAGCAGGTTCAAGCCTTACCCATTCCCTCAAGCCCTCCCTCAACATCACCTTGCAGTCTTCTGCACTGGGGCAGTGTCTTGACACTTGTTTTCCCAAGTAGGTCATTCTTCCTTCATTTGGCTGCACCATCCCTCTGTCAAATCTTAGGTTCTCAGCAACTTGAAAAACTTTGCCCTGTCCAGTGGGTGACACCCTGCACTCATTTCCATAGCTGAAATGGGTTTTTACATTTCTTTGACAATTTCAGGTACTTTTCCAGAAGGAGAAGTAATTAACTATATTGAGCTTAAACTAAAGTATTACATCCAAAATTTGAAATGATTCCCTTTATATTTTTCAACTTGTAGCTTAGCAAAGTAATTTGTTTTTATGAGCTTATCTTTACTGATTCTTATAACATTTAAGCTGATTTTTTTTCTAAGAGTGCAAACATATCATGGGTAAATAATAATTTTTTTCTCCATCTTTCTAGTGGCTACACCTCTTATTTCTGCTTCATGTTGTATTGTAATGACCAGAACTTTTGCAGCATTAAATAATAAGGACTTCGTTAACTTTCTTACTTTTCTGAGAATGCCTCCAGAACTCTACCATTAAGTAGGGTTTGGGTTATTGGTTTCACAATTAAGTTTAATATTGGGAGTTTTATTGAGAAGATTGTTTCTCAATATTCGTATATTTTATTATTTTAAGAAGCATGCTTTTATTCTTAGTTTGGTGAAGAGTTTTATCAAAATATATCAGCATGTGTTGAGAAAAGTATTTTTTAATGTACCCTATGGATACAAATCATTGTAATTCTATTCCCGTGTCTCTTAGATAAATCAGGTTTAGGTACCCTGGTTAGGGATGCTTTTGAAAACTATACTTGTTTTCTGAGATAGCATTGGAATTAGCAAAGGAACTCACCCATAAAACCAGCTAGCTCTGGAGTTCTTTATGGGAGGATTCTATAGTACATTCTTAATTCCATCACTGCTACATTGAGTATTTTTGCATTTAAATATGTTAATATATATTTTTATGAAAAAATATCTATTTCATAGTGACTTTCAATTTAATAATACACAATTATACACCATCTTAAAATTTCTTATTTCTACTTCCTCTGTTTTTATTCCAAAATACCTGCCAAAAGAGATTATTTATCCGTTTTGCTTTCATTTATTAACTTCTGCTTTTATTTTTATTTTATTCCTCCTGCTCCTTTTTAAGTTTATTTAAATGTACATTTTTTGAATTTCTGAGTTGAATACTTAGTCCACTTATTTTCATTTTTCAAATAATAAAGCCGTCTACCACACAGATCCACTTTGTCTCCATTCCACTAGCACTGATATATAATGCTGTCATATTCTTTATTTTTTAAATAATCTACCATTGTGTCTTTTTTCTTTCACCCAGTAGGTATTTAGAAAAGTTTTATTTTTTAAAGTCCAAGATATATGTAGCTCTTCCTCCTCTCTCTCTTTCTCTGTCTCCCTCCCTTTCTTTCTTTCTTTCTTTCTTTCTCATAAAAAAAAAAACAGAGACAATGACATATAACAAAGTTTACCTTTTGGAAATTATTAAATGCTTGTTATGGTCTGAAATATGGATACTTGAGAGGACAGTACATTCTCTACATGCAAGATTCAAAGTTTAATAGTGAATCATCTTACTAATTGTTCTGTTGAAATTGTTCGTAATGTATTTTTGATAACTTACCCTATCATAGAGTAACCATGATACCTTAAAATCTTCCATTGTAATTGTATTTCTGCTCAGTTCTCTTTATGTTTTTAAAATCTTTTGCCTTGCATGTGGAAGCACTGGATTTGGTATTTTGAGTAATAGAAAATATCCTTCTTTCTCTGTTTAGGGCTTTTGGCCATCAACACTACTTTCTGTAGTATTCACAGTGCCACTTCTGTTTTGTTTGCTTAACGTAAGCTCTCCCAGCATGTTTAGTTTCAGTTTTTCTGTATAATTTAGTTTATCTCTATCATTTTGTTGTGAGAATGCCTCTTATACACAGCATGCTTTTTTTGAGAGAGAGAGAGAGAGAGAGAGAGAGCATGAGGGGGGGAAGAGGCAGAGAGAGAGAGAATCTCAAGCAGACTCCCCTGCTGGGCACAGAGCCTGAAGCGAGGCTGATCTCACAACCCCAAGATCATGACCTGAGCTGAAATCAAGAGTTAGATGCTTAACCAACTGAACCACCCAGGAGCCCCAGTACACAACATACTTTTGATATTGGCTTACAGCTTCACATAAGAGTCTTCTTGTTTTTAACAGACAAGTTTAACATCTGTAAACTCATTGTCATTCATCCATACATATTATATTTGATGTTTCATCATTTCGTTTCATACTTTCTGTTTTTTATTGTTTCCTCTTTATTGTGTTTTTGATTTATAGATGGTTTTGTTGGCTGTTATCTTTGGTAGTTTATAAGATAAAGATCTTTCATTTCATTCTACAAATAACAATCTTAAAGTTTTTAAAAACCATTCCTTACTATTTTTAGCTATTGACATTTATCATGTCAGTTGACATTATATTGACATTTATTGCCAAAATGTCAATAACAGAATTCATTTTTGTTTCCATTTATAGGAAGAAGAACCTTGCCACATTCTACCTTCATCTTCCTTTGCCATCTTTTCTGTTAATAATCTGGGGTTTTTAACGTGTACTTTTTATAACATAGATCAGTCATGCTCAAAGTGTGACCAAGGGACCCCTGGAGATCCCCAAGACACTTTCAAGGTGTCCATGAGGTCAAAATTATTTATATAGAAATATGAAGATGTTATTTGCCTTTTCACTCTCATCCTCTCATGAGTGTACAGGAAGTTTTCCAGAGGTTCCATAACATGTGATATCACAGCAGATTGAATGCAGAGGCAGCTATGAGACTCTGTCTACTATTAACCCAGACATTAAAGGGATTTATAAAAATGCAAAACAATGCCACCTTCTTTACTATTTTTTTAAATTAATAGATATTTTAATAAATATGTCATTTATGTTGACTTGTAATGAGTTTATTATTGCTATTTTTAATAAATATTTTAGTTTAGAACATTTTTCAGTTTACAGAAAAGTGGCATAGATAATACAAACAGTTCCCAAATACCCCACCTTGAACATGAACACAATGTTGATATATTATTATTAACTAAAGTCCATAGTTTTCCTCAGTCTTCCCCTAATATCCTTTTCCTAGTCCCAGAATCCCACCCAGGACATGGCATTACATTTAGTCATCATGTATCCTTAGGGTCCTCTTGGTTGTGATGATTTCTCAGACTTCCCTTGTTTTTGAAGACCTTGTCAGTTTAGAGGCATACTGGCCAGGTATTTCATAGAATGTCCCTCTACAGGGATTTGTCTTGGGTTTTTCTCGTGATTAGACCAGGATTGTCTGTTTAGGGGAGGAAGACCACAGAGATAAAGTGCCATTCTCATCACATCACATCAACGGTACATGCTATTAACATGACTCATTGCCGGTATTAATCTTGATCACTTGGCTTGAGGTAGTGTTTGTCAAATTTCTTTACTCTGAACTACCCTTTTCCCCCTGTCCCTTACTGTACTCTTTGGAAGGAACTTACTACGTGCATCCCACACTTAAGGGGTAGAGAGTTGTGCTCCCCATCCTAGAGGGCAGATCTACATAAATTGTTTGGAATTATTCTGCACTAGAGATTTGTCTCTTCTCCTGCTTTAATTTATTTATTTAATCATTTATTAATATCAGTATGTACTTGTGAATATTTATTTTGTACTTAGGGTTATAATCCTTTTGGGTCACTTTATTAATTTGCTGCTCCAACTGTTCCAGCTTTGGCCACTGGGAGCTCTTTTAGTTGGTTCTTGCCTCCTTTTGACATGTCTCATTGTGACACATCCCATACATTACTGTGACTTGGGGTTTTATTCATTTAGTTTTATTTTTAATTTTTGTTTTTATTTTGTTGTGTTTTGAGCACTTTCATAGTTTGTGGCACTACAAGGTGCTCCAGGCTCATCCCTATACTTCTTGCCCTGATCCTACAGACAGCCATTGGAGAATGGTATTAGAAACCAAGATCTGGGGTCTAGATGTGTTATTGTTATTTTTAAATGACTTAACAAACACTAAAATTTTCTCAGCTTTTGTTTCTTCTGTTGTAACTATTAATAGGTAAAATCCACACAAACAAAAACTCTTTGGGGTCCTCAATAACTATGAGTATAAAAAGGTCCTAAGACCAAAGAGGTTGAGAACAGATATAGACCTGCCTTCTTAAAAGTGTTTTCTATTCTATTTTATAATGCAGTTTATAAACAATGATTTATGGCCACCTCTATATACTTTTATTTTATTAGTCATTACCAGTTTATTAGCTCTAGGGCTTCCTGATTTTGAATTCTCATCATTTTGATTCATTGTCCTGGGGCGTGTATTTTGGTGGTTTCTTTGCAAAAAAGAGTACTTGCATATTTGAAAATACTTTTCTCTTGCATATACATACAAATAGCAGCTTGATTGGGTATGTATTGGTGAAATATCCTGAGTCTTTTTTTTTAAAGATTTTATTTATTTATTTGAGAGAGAGAGAGAATGAGAGACAGAGAGCACGAGAGGGAAGAGGGTCAGAGGGAGAAGCAGACTCCCTGCTGAGCAGGGAGCCCGATGTGGGACTCGATCCCGGGACTCCAGGATCATGACCTGAGCCGAAGGCAGTTGCTTAACCAACTGAGCCACCCAGGCACCCCGT
>NW_027397072.1:48967550-49032422 GCF_003265705.2 Callorhinus ursinus
TATTTGAGAGAGAGAGAGAATGAGAGACAGAGAGCACGAGAGGGAAGAGGGTCAGAGGGAGAAGCAGACTCCCTGCTGAGCAGGGAGCCCGATGTGGGACTCGATCCCGGGACTCCAGGATCATGACCTGAGCCGAAGGCAGTTGCTTAACCAACTGAGCCACCCAGGCACCCCTTATCCTGAGTCTTTTTAAGTTTTGCAAAGGTTGCTCTTTTGTTGTTTGAGGTCAAAATGGTTTCTTCTTTTGGGGCTAGCCTGAAATGTATTCCAAGACACTTATCAGATTATATATTAATCTAGGAAATCAAAACAGATTGAAATATTATGTTTGCCCATAATAGGGTTGTCACTGTCAAGTTTCTGGCCAAGATATAAAAATTTTTTAACTTTATTATAATTGTACTCTTTTGGCTGCAAATAACAGAAACTGACTTTGCATACTGTATCAATTAGCACCTGCTGAGTAACAAACCATTCCAAAACTTAGTGATTTCAAGTAACAACTATTCATGTAGGTCATGATTTTGCAAATTGGTTGCCTGATCTGGTTTGTGTCAACTCAGCTGAACCCTGTGGGACTCTCTCATATGTCTTCACTCAGCTGTGGGTCATCTGGCTGCTGGATAACTTAGAAACCCTTATTCACATATCTGGCACTTAGAAGATTGCCAGCCAAGGTGACAGGGTGAATGAACCATGAGTTTCTCATCATCCAGCAAGAACACTCAGGCTTCTTCACATGGTGGCTGGATTCCAAACACAGCAAGAGAGGACAAGCCCCACTGCACTAGTGCTTTTCAAGGCTCTGCTTGCCCTGCATTTGCTAACATGCTATTGCCCAAACCATATGGCAGAAAATATGTTCATGTCTTTACTTTCATTTGCTGAAGAGAGTCTGTCATTTATTTCTTAGGTAAAGTTCCAGAATTAAGATGATGATTTACCCAACATGGGTCAAGAGGTCATTCCCAAAGTAATCCACAATAGAACCACCATTCACCAGCTATGTGACTATGGGAAAGTTGCTTACCCATGCTTCTGAACCTCACTTTTGTCATCTGAAAATTGGGGGTAATAATAATACCTACATCATGAGTTACTGGAGGATTAGATGACATAGTGCATGTAAAGCCTTTAGCACCATATCTGGTACATAGTATTCATCCAATAAATGCAGATGGTTCCTGATTCTTAAGTTGTTTTATTTAATTATTATTACAAATAAGATAGATCTTACAGCACCATTGGTGGGAAGACTTGTTTAAAAAAAGATACAAAATCTTTGTTTATTCCTTCATCTCTATCATTCTGATCGCTTTCATTCCAAAAATCTTTTCTTTTTAGTAGCTAGAATCTCTTCTAATCTCACTTCTGTTCCTATTATATACACACCTTTATTTTCACCTTGTTTTCCTTTTTCTAAGTTATCTCAGAGAATAATCCAGTTGTCCTCTGCCTAATTCAATTTTCTGTCTTGTCCACTATGTTATTTACTGTTCTTTTTTTTTTTTAATTCAGCAACCATGATTTTCATCATGATTGGCTGGATTTAGAAGTAGGAACTCATTTAATGGAAGTTTCCTTTTGTTTCTTTAAAACAGAATCTTATTATTTCTGAGTACATAAATTAGCCATTTCACCAGTGTTCTTTTTTTTTCTTGTAGTTGTCTATTTCAAGGAACACTTATTCATATCACTAAGGATGTTTAGTGAATTGGGGGTTGCATCTCTGAATCACAAAATTACTTCATAGTTCCCATAAATGTTCTTTTTTTGATTTATTCTTCTTGAAAGAGGAGACTACGGTTATTCAGTGTGCTTTATCATTTCATTCATTCACTTAGCAAATATTTATGAATGCTTACTTTATGGCAGGTACTATGCTAGAAATACAACAATGGCCAAGATTCACTCCCCACCCTCCATGCTCTTAGAGTCTACTGTGCAATCAGAGAGGTAAAGGATACCTCATGCAAAGGCAGTGGTGAGTGGTAGGTATTACAGGATAAAAAGGCGGTGGTGCCAGGAGACCTAAAGAAGGATGTCCTTAACCTGGGGTCATGAAATGTTCAACAGACCAAGTAGGTAATTTGCTGAGTCCTGGAGGTTGAGTCTGAGTTAGATAGACAACATGTAGTGGGGATGGGGTGGGGGCTGGGTATGCAGAGTTCAGTGGAAGAAAGAATTCCAGGTTGAGGCAAGAGCATATTGTAAAAAAGAGATCATATGTTATGCCTAAGAAATTGAATTTTAAAAATGATAATTGCTAACATTCATTAAACACCTACAGTGTTCTGGGCACTCTGCCAGGAACTTTACATGGCTCATCTCATTTTACTCTCACAGCAGCTCAATAAGGTAGGTAAAATATCCAAGATTTTCCAGGTAGTGAGTGGCATAACCAGAATTTGAACAAAGGAAATCTCGCTGTGGGGCTCACTCATTAACTATTATATGTCATCCTGCCTCTCTGGAGAAATTCAGTGTCTTTGAGTGAAGTAAGTAAGTGTGTGTGTGTGTGTGTGTGTGTGTGTGTGTGTGGTGGGTGGGGCAGGATGGGGAATAAGTGAAGAAATAGTAGGCTAGAGCTCACATAAACCCATTGAGGAGTTTAGACTTTACCCTGACAACAGTGGAGAATAAATGCTGGAACTAGAAAGCCTGAAGCAAGAGGTGGTTATGAGGCACCTTGTGACATGCATCCCAGTGGACATATAAGTACAGCTCATGAGTGAGGTTCTGAGGTAAAGACATAAAAACATGAGCCATGAGCTCATAGATGGATCTACAACCTTTGGGACAGATGAGTCACCTGGGAGAGCTAATCAGAAAAGAAGGTCTGAACAAAGGTCCGAGAAAGTCAGTAGAATAGGAGGACTCAGCCAAGGGGGACTGTGAATCGGTAGCCAGCAGGAAGGGAAAGAAGTAGGGGTGTAGAGTCATGGAATCACGAAATGAAAGGGCCCTGGGAATTGAAAATCAAGTCAGTCTGGCTCTGCTAACTTCTCTCAGTGTTAGCATCTGGAGCAGCAGCAGACAAGAATATGAGTGTTTGGGTTCATCTAGGGATGAGATGCTATCTCATATGACACAGGGTGGAAAAGGTAAGGGAATCAGCAGCAGCTGCAAAGGACTGATTATATTGATGGACAAGGAGGGAAGTGAAACCTGAAGAGGCTGAGGGATAGGAAGAAAGTGGCAGGCTTGGTTGATTTGAGTTCCCATTGAGACAGAACTGTGAGAGTGGAGGTACTCTGGCAGGTGACCCAGGAGGATGGACATGTATGCATGGAGGGGATGTTTGAAATTCACGTCTCAAAAGTGGTGCACAATCCAGGTATGACTAAGAAACAGATAACTGAGACTGAGGAGACAGATGAGGAGTCTGAGAGCTGAGCTGCCAGAGTGCTGGGCAGTCTTCCTCAGGAGAAAGAAGTCACCATAAGAGAGAGGCCAGAGGGAGAAGAAAGCTTCCAGCCAGAGCCAAAGTCCTCAGTGATGAGGGAAGGGTGACCTGGAGGCTGGAGGGTGACAGCAATGAGGGAGAGAGGTTTGTGGCTGGAGGACAGAGAGGGAAGTGGTCTGGAAATGGTGATGAGGAGCAGAAGGACCCTCACCCCACCGCCTGGTTCTGAGAATAAATGTGAGACTGAGAAGAAAAACAGAAAGCAGAAGTACAGAGAACACATGTTCTCGGGGGCCAGGCAGGGTTCTAGTAAGGCTGGAAGTGAAGGAACATTCCTAAATCTTCAAGGATAGATGGGAGTTTACTTGCCACAAAGGAGAAGTTCAAACGCACAGCAGGAGAGTTCAAGAGGAAAGTGAGAGAGACTAGATTAGCTAATGGGATGAACCCAGAAGTAGGGAGATGAGAGAGAGTCAAGTCATAGAGTTACCTTGATGGTTGGCAGCAAGGTTGATGGGGATGTGGGTTTCAGGGACAATGCCTGGAAATCTCTGAGCAGACAAGACTCACTCAGTTCAGATCCTGTGATCCCCAGGTTTGGTCAATATGAAGGCAGCTGTTTCTAGAGGTTTCCCTTAATCATACTCATAAGACGGCTGCTCCCTTGGCTTCCTCAAAAGTATCTCTGGAAGATTTAAGGGTGTTTATTATGGTAAGCAAGATCATTTTTTATCACAAATCAAGAACAACCTTAATGTCCCATGATATGTACTGGCTTGCTCCTGCATTGGAATATTAAGCAGCCACTATAAATTTAGGACAAATTTGTAATAAATATGGGGAAATGCTATCTTGTGGTAGATATAAAAAAGAAACCAAACTGCAGGATGATGATGACAACCATGCAAAACTAAACATTGGAAGCAATTTATGCATAGTTTTCTTTCTTTTTTGAAAATGGAATATGTCAAATTATATATATATATATATTTTGGAAAATAATAGCACTTTTTTCTCTCTGCAGTTTTCCCTACATTTCAATCATTTTCAAATTTTCTATGGTATGTTTACTACTTAGTTAACAGAATATGTGACATACTCAGTGGCGTGCTGGAGCCAACTTCCAACTGTGCACATCGCTTCCCAATTTTTTGTTCAGTGACATCATGGTGTGGCTTGAAATTGACCATAGCAATGTATTTACACCACAGAATGCTACCAGTTAGGGATTTTTCTTTACAGAGAGCTAAGTGTTACCAACATACCACTAGCTATCACCACCACCAGGGACCCCTGAGCAGGCAAAGATTTGAGAGACTGAATGCTCCATATCTCTACCTGATGCGGATCCCTAGAGAGGAGAGCAACAACTTGTTCCTGTCTTAGCTGAGCAATAGGAAAAAACAAAATCTGTCTCTGAGATTTAGTGGATAAATAATGGCTGCCTCCATTTCAGGTGGTCCCCCAGGGCATAGACAGTGGTTGCTGGCTCATACCAAACTGGGAGTGAGAAGGGTACCTGAAACTGGCTTGCCCCCCCCCCCAGTCTTGACTCTTGCCCCTGTGTAATGATCTATCACTGTCATTGCTTTTCCCAGGTTGAGTTCCATGGTTTTGTAATTTATTTTAAAAGATCCAGGCTAACTCTTACCCTGAATGTGCTATTTATTAGGTGAAGAGATGTTTGTTTCAAGTCCCCAAATACATACTCATACACTTCAAAGAACAGTTTCATCACCTACAATAGAAAAAAAAATCAATGATGCAGTGGCATTGCTGAAAACCTAAAATGCAAAAGGATCAAAGAGAAGTGAGCTATTTTGTCTAGTTCTCTGGTTATGAAACTTTTTTGTTGTTGATACTGTGTACCTACTCAGAACAAAAGATTCTGAAGAACCACCTACTCAGAACAAAAGATTCTGAAGAACCACCTCCCTTTCTTTACTTGCCCACATCCATCACACCCACGAAAAGTTCGCTGGCTCTTTAATTATGGTCAGAAAGTATCTACTTCCATTCTTCCCACTCCAAGTGAGCATGGAAATGGAAGTGAAGAACTTGGGCAAGTCTTTCAGAAGTATATGTGGTAAAGAAAAGGAGAGAAGATAAGACTTAGCCTTCTGAGGCAATATGGTAAGGGAATTTTTTTAGGATACAAGACTTGAACACATTATCTGACTGAGAGGACAGAAATATTGTAAGATAGGAGATAAATGTTGATGGATGGAGCAGTTTTGAAAGATATGTGCTAGAATGGGACTGTGAGCCCCAGTGGAGGGCTTGGCCCTGGAGCAAAGAGGAACACCATCCTCCCCTGAAACAGGAGAGAAGAATGAGAGGATGTAGAAAAGTATAGAGAGAAGCTGAGATACCATGTTGGAAGTTCTTGATATTCTCCATGAAGTGGGAGGCAAAGTCATCTACAGAAAGAAGTGAAAATGTTCTGGAATATACAACATAAGCAATGTGATAGGGAGCAACAAGGCTCCACCTGAAACAGCTTTGCAGCCATGTATGCACAATAATGAACAAACCATACATACTCATGGAGTCCTATGTAGTTCACAAAGTGTCATTCACACATTTTCTCTCATTTGCACAGTTGCCTGTAAGTAGGAGGTGCAATTATTGTATCCAGTTTCACATGGAGAATGCAGCCCAGAGAGATTAAGAAGTTTACCCATATTCACATGGTTAGTAATTGGTGGATCCAGGAGTCAAATCCAGATCTTCTAAATCCAATTCCTGTGCACTTTCATGCATTTTCAACCTGGATTCTGAGAAGCATCAGGAGTTCTGAAGAGCCTCCATTGGCTGGCTGTTGTTTGGAGAGAACAAAAAGGTCTTGCTTCCTAATGCTCTGCTTCAACTAGAGTATCACACTTCCTTTCAAGTATCTTACTCCCCATGTCCACCCTGCTGCTCCAAGGTGTTCAAAGAGCAGCACAGGGAAAGGGATGGTGCCTAGTGAAAAGGAGAGGCATTCATAGATTTTATAATCAACTGCTCTCTTCAGGGCCCAGAAGAGTACTCTTCCATCTGATTGCTCGTGACAGAAAGCTTCACAAATAAAGAGAACGTGACCTTATAAGTATCCTTACACCCAACCCCAACTTCCAATTCTGCTTGACCCCAAGCCTTAGAAGCTGTCAGGATAGCTGCCCTAACAAATTAACCCCAAACTTGAGGCTCTTATCACAACAAAATCTTATTTCTCATGCACAGCATATGCTCTGGGTCCTCCTCCTCACAATCCTGAGTCCTAGGTAATGAAGGTTCTGCCATCTTGTAGCTGTACAACCTGGAGCATTTCCAAAGGCACAAAGAAGAGGGGACAGGCAAGGTGTCCCGAGGGGAAGTGATGTATCACTTCTGCTCACATTCCTCTTTGCCAGAGCTCACTCACAGGGCCCCAGGTGACTACAAGGGAGGTCAACATGAAGGTGAACACACAGATATTGGGTGAGCATGGATTGTCCTGACTCAGAAGTCCCTGCCCTTAGAAGGGTCCCAACATTTTTACTGAGCATTCAAGGCCGTCCCCAGCATGACCAGAGTGACTCTACCCAACAGACCTCATGGGCCTCCACTTCTGCAAAACCGATCCACTCATTCCAATGCCTAAACCTCAGCCCCTGCTTTCTTCCCCATGAAACACCCTCCCTCTCTGTATATTCAAACCCTATCCTCTCTCAAAACTCAGATCAAATATCACCTGTTCCATGAAGTTATCCCAGACTCCCCACTTTTCAGTAAATTCCCTCCTCAAACAGCCTGTGTAGTATGTTGCTGAGCTGTTAGAAATCAAACAGAAAGTGGTAGCCATAACTGCACAAAGAATTTCCTCCCTACCACATGCAAGTCAGAGACAGATTCTGCAGGTGCTACAGATGGGCAGACTGAATGCTGTCAGACTCCTGTCTATTCCTCCCAGACACTGAGGGCTTTCATCTCCAATGCCTGCCCCATAGCCCTTTGTCAGTGCCTTTAACCAGCTCAGTCTTGCGTTTGTTGAGAATTCCACAAGGGGATTAAGAGTAGATCAGATTCATCCTGCTCTAAGTTTAATGATGGAGAAAATCTAGCTAAGAGAGCAAAGCTTACAGCTGTCACTGACAAGCCTTCTGGTCCCTTCCATTGCCTAATCTCTAACTCCTAAGATCTGTGGGATCTATGCTGCATAGATACTGCACAAAGATAGAAAGTGAAAATCTTCAATATTCAGGTAAATCCTTTTTCTGCTCTGTGGACAGTCACACCAGAGGAAATGGAGGGTTAATTTGTGAGGAAGAAGAAAGTCAGAATTAAACATCCCTAGGTCGTTGTAGATTGTAAATATGGCCCTGCAATGCATTCACCCTTTCTCCTGTCCTCTCCTCCTTTGTGCTTTTAAAGGACCCGTGCCCAGATACACAGTCTACTTTCTGTTGCGCTCCATCCATCGGCGGTGTGATTTATTGCTCACTAAGGTATTAGAAACAAGTTTAGCTTACACAAAAAAATAACTTGGCCTGTAGATGGCAAGGACTAGTTGAAGACTCTTGATCAGGAATTTTCTTATTTTGATAGCTTTAATTCCCTTTCTCCATTCCTCAGCATCTTCAGATAGCATTCATGTTACCCTTTCCAGATAAATTTGATTTCCTCTTAATTCTTGGAAGGAACCCTCCAGACAGAGGTAATCACACTGACATGGGAGTTTCTGGCAGACAGTCCATGATAAGGAGTGTTGATCTGTGAGATTGGTGTCATGAACCAAGTAATGGAGGACCCCCACCCCCACCCCATGTCAGCCCAGGGAGGAGGGCTCCAACCTCCGGGTCAGACAAATCTGAGTGGTCTTTGGAGACCTCCTCACCCCCACCCAGGAGCTATCACGGATGAGGTAGGAATGGGAATTGAGTGGAGCTGTGGGTATCCAGGCTATATTCAACCAGTATAGAGTGATAGACGAGCTTCAGTTGTTGGATGTAGTTGGTTCCATTTCTCTGCACTTAGGAGGCGGAGTCCCAGAGCTACTTTATCCAGCATTGAATTCTCTTGATCTGTTTATCTGTAACTCTTTTGAGTTGATTAAATTGATTAAACTGTCCTTTTTTTACACCTTTCTCTTTCTGCATCATTCCTCCAAGTTACCAACAAAAGTTTTTGATGATGAAGATGATGATGGTAATGTATAAGGAAAATAATCTTTTTAATTTATAACCCAAATTACTGTCCACAGAGAGTGAATCCTGTTAACTAGCAGGGACCTTGTTTTCTGAGCACCATAATGAGTCAGAAACAGGAGTTTGGAGATGAAAGCTGGTGGTATTGCATTCTGCATAACCCAAGGTGAGGGGAGGTATATGAAGTTGGTGGAGGGATGGAAAACAGGAACCAGAATGTGGACATTGAGTTGTTTACTACAGTGTGTGATTTAAACACTCTTCTATCACTTTGTAAGTTCATCAGGGAGGTCTTTGCCTCTGTGTGTGTGTGTGTGTGTGTGTGTGTGTGTGTGTGTGTGTGTGTCTTCTTTTGAGAGAATTGGAAAGTCTGCTAAGTTCGGCATCTAGGTTGAGTTAGAACAAAAACATACATCCCATACAGAATTTCAGTTTTGCAAGATGAGAAGAGTTCTGGAAATAGATGGTGGTAATGGTTGGATAACAAAATGAATGTGTTTATTACCACTGAACTGTGGGCTTAAAAATGATTAAGGTGATAAATATTATGCTGTGTGTATTTTACCACAATTTAAACAAATTTTTTAAAACACCACACACTAATGCTACCTTCATCTCCTTATTTAAATTTCTCCTAATAATCCTTGGAAGTAGATGCTATTGTCTTTATTTAATGGGTGAAAATAATTTGCAAATTGAAGCTTATAGAACTTATGTAACCTGTCCATAGTCATGCACATTAGTGAGTGGAAGGATGACTTCTTCCCCATGTGGCTGCCTTCTACCCAACTGCCAGCATCAAGGAGGCCCTGGAGGGTACAGCCCAGCCCACGCAGCAGTCAGGTGTCAGAGCCAAGCAAGAAAATGCAAATAGATTCCTCTCCTTGAGTTTTGGGAAACAATTCAGAGTTCACCTCAGACCATTTATTGTGCCCAGATTTTTCATTCGTGTAATAAAAATAATATAAAAGAAATATAAGACAAAGACCATGTAGAAGTAGGAAATGGACACAGGCTTAGAAGCTAGACAGACTCAAGAAAAGATTCCCAACCCTATCTCATTAGTCACTTAAACAAGTTTGATTGTTTTTTAAATTCTGAGTATTACTTTCCTCATCTGTAAAGTGGGTAGAGTAGTACTTCCTTTATAGGATCATTGAGAGGTTTGGAAATGATGTAGATGAAGGATCCAGCAGATATTTGTGAATGGGTATTGTTTATTATTGTTGTTGTTCATGGACCCTCCTATCAAATTGCTTATGATTTCTTACAAGGTGAAATCTGGGGAGGACTGGAATATCATTTAATTCAGCTCCTTCTTACAATGTAGAGACTAAGGTTCAGAGTGGTTGGATAATTTCCCAAGGGCACCATTGAGTTATGGCAGAGTTAGGAGTAGAAGCCCAGTGGGAAATTATTTTTCTACCTCAAGCACAAAAGAAATGGAAGATTACAATAAGTCATTCTAATCAAACACTGAAATGTATGAGAAATCAGGAGGAGGCAGAATCAATGCAAACCAGAGCCAGGAAAGAAGCTTAGGCCTGGATTGGAACTTGAAGGGAAAGTAGAATGCTGACAGAGGGGATGCCCATGATGAGTTTACATTCCAGCAGAGGCAAACAAAAAAATAACAATAAATAAGTAAATTATAAACATGTTAGAAGGTGAAAAGTGCCATGGGAAAAGCAAAGCAGAATGGAGTGGGTGGAATGGGAGCTCAGGGGAAGGAAAAGGAAGGTCCCATTCTGCAGTAGGATGGCCATATCATTGAGAGGTGAACTTTGAGCAGAACTGAAGGAGATGGAGAGTACATTTGTTTTAGCAAATGCATGGATGAGTCCTCACACTGTCCTTATGAACTAAATGATGCAATATAGACAATTAGCTGAATGGTAATGACGAAGATTTGTTGGAGGTGAGGGTGGTGATGAGCTGCCATATTTGGTGCATTCATCTGAAGCCAGGCAGTATGCTGTACTTACCAGAAATTTATTTCTTATGCACTATGGTTGGGTGGGGGGAGGAGAGTGGGACATGGAGTGGTGTTGACAAAGTCTATACCCAGTCTCCCCTCACTGCTTCCAACTCTTACATTAAGAATTTCACCTCTTGGGGTGCCCGGGTGGCTCAGTCGGTTAAGCATCTGCCTTCAGGTCAGGTCATGATCCCGGGGACCTGGGATTGAGGCCAGCACCGGTCTCTCTACTCAGCGGGGAGTCTCCTTCTCCCTCTCCCTCTGTGATTTCTCTCACTCTCTCTAAAATAAATAAAAATCTTTAAAAAAATTCACCTCTTTTGGCCTCACTTTCTTAATCTGTCAGCTAAGACAATAGCCTCTGCTCCCAGCAATGTGTTCATGTGGTCATATAATTCATCTCTCCAAAAACTGCCAAAGTAAGATCTTCTACATATGATTTCCTTTGATGAAAGGGCTCCGTTTATTTTTTTAAAGTTGGAAATCATTGCCCTAGTGTCTATCGTCTCTTATAAATCCCCGGATGCCCTTGAGCAGGAGCACTGATTTTCTTAAGGGAGCTCTGATCCAGCCAATGTTTCACCGTAATCTCAATGGTATGCCTGTCTGTTTCCAGAGAGGTAAGACAAGGGGAAACGAATAAAAGGTTAGGGCAAAGACACAAGGTCCACACATTGATAAGATCACATTTGAGCAGAGTCCTGGAGGAGATGAGAATAAGCTGTGGGCACACTGAAGAGTTGGCATTCCAGGCAGAGGACACAGCAAATGCATAGTGCAGAGGCAGGACCATGTTTGGCACATTCCAGGAGCCAGAAGGAAGTCAGTGTTGCTGGAGTAGAATGAGCAATAGGAGAGTAGTAAGAGGCAAGGCTGCGGGGAGCAATTACGTGGACTTCACCTTGACTCAGTGAGTGATCCATTGAAGGATCTGTTTTTCTTCCAATTTTATTGAGATATAATTTACATGTAACATTACATTAGTTTAAGATGTGCAACATAAAATGGATTGCTATATGTTGATACTGCCAAATTATCTATCACCACTACAATAAGCTTATTTAACACCTCACATATTTACAAATTTTTCTTCTTGTGAGGAGAACATTTAAGATCTACTCTCTTAGCAACATTCAAATACACAAAACAGAATTGTTAGCTATAGTCACCATGCCCTACATGACATCCCCAGGACTAATTTATTTTATAACAGAAAATTCGTACCTTTTGACCACCTTCATTCATTTCCCCCACTCCCAGCCCCCCCCACCTGTGGCAACCACTGATCTATATTCTGTTTCTATGAGTTCAGTTTATTTAGATTCCACATATAAGTGAGATCATACAGTGTTTGTCTTTCTCTGTCTGATTTATTTCACTTGGCATGATGCCCTCATGGTCCATTCACACAGTTTCAAATGGCAGTATTTCCTTCTGTTAGAGGATCATAATGGAGAAGTGGCATGGTTGAATTACATTTCAACAAGATCATGCAGAATGCAGTGCTGAACTAGGGACTCAAAGGCAGAAGCAAGGAGATGTGGCAGTCATTCTGGACAAAGATGGCAGTGGCTTAGGCCAAGGTGCTGGCATTAGAGGTGGTGAGAAGTGATCTGATTCCTGATATGTCTTTGATAGGAGAACTAGCATATGAAAAAATCTTGCATCTATGCAAAGGGTGAGCCATGATGTACCTGGTAGGTAAGGTGGTGGCAGATGTGATCTCTGGGACATGAAGAGTTCTAACCAGTGGCCTCATCTGAAACTCTGTACCAGGCCCTCAGCCCTGTGTGCTAGGTCAAAGAGAGGACCATGGGACAAGCCTCCAAGATAGCTCCCTGAGCCTGTGCTCTCTTTCGTGGGTGTGCTAAAACTAGAAATCACTACAATAAGATGGAAAATTGCCTCCGTGTGCCCAGAGAGCTTGATGCTCTCCATGGGAAACTGCCAGACTAGCAGGAAGATGGGGGCAGCGCATGGAAAGGGAAGGAAAAAGCTGAAAGCAGCTGGAGCAGAACAGCTACGGGGAAAAGGGACAAGATTTGAAATGCAAAGAGAAGGAAATCCCAGGGGCTGAAGAGAAGTAGCTCAGACCAAGGGACTGAAAGAAGGGGGCAAGGATTGGAGGTATAGAGGTGGAGGTTACACCATAAGTCATACCTTTTCCATGGGTCTGCTTGGAACTGACCCAACTACCCTACCATTTCCCCACACATAGCAGCTAAGGTCTAAAGCACAGGCCCTTCTACCTGATGGAAAAAGGAGGGGACAGGTGTCCCTCCAACCCCACATACCCGCCTCGTGGTCAGTATGCCCACCAGGGCTGTTCCAGGCAGTCTGTGGGAGGAGCAGAACAAACATGTTTATAAATTCATTCAACAAATACGTATTAAGTCTCTACCCCAGAGATACAACAGTGAACAAAACAAAGATTATCCCCTTCCTCCAGGTTCTTAAAATCACGTGACAAAGAAATCAAATAATCACACGACCACACAAACCATAGATCATCAACTGTGATGCGCACTTTGAAAGATAAGCCCAGGCCTCCACTGAGAGCAAATAAAAAGGTTGGAGGTTTCCAGAAAGATGCCCAGAGGAGCTGTTTAGGGAAGGAGTTGGTGTCTGAAGAGGGAGGGCAGAAGGCCTCATTGCAGGCTGGGAGCACTGTAAGGAGAGGCCCTAATGCTGAGCCGTAGGACAGGGACAAGAACCTGTGCCAGCCAGGGTGAATGGAGTGGGGTGCAGGGGGCAGCGGCCTGGGATGTGGCTGCAGGAAAGAGCACGTCAGACAAAGCTGGCCACATTGAGGGTTTGGGTTTCACCCATCCACCTGTCACCAAAGGGGTAGCTTGGAGCCACACACTGCAGGACCAGCCTACCAGGCAGAGGTCAGCTAGAGAAGCAAGGACCCAGGTGAGGCAGAACTGCAGATGAGAGAAGCTCATTCCACCACAGAAGAGAGTTTCTCTTGGAAGGATTCAAAAAACAATCCTTGAATGCCTGCCACTGGGGGTCAAGTTCCTTATAGGTGTCCGTGTAACTCCATGTAGTGCTTTGCTACATGAAAATACCACAAATAACAAGGCGATTCAAATCCTGAACCTGCTAGAACTGTGACAGTGTTTAAGTAACAACCTCCAGGGGGATAAGACCAGTTAGTTTAAAGAACCAGGTCTCAGCAGGGGAGAAGGGATAAGGAAAAGCAAGGAGATGAGCAAAAGTCTAATTATTTACTGTTTAAAATGGCAAGGGGTGGAGGAATCCATGACAACCTGGAGATACAGCTGGGGAAGTGCTGACTAACACAAAAGGGAGTTTAAATCACACATCTCTGCTTGAATTTGTTTGGGACTGATAGGGCTTCTTTAGGCAAGGATTTTAATTAGTTTCGATCCAAATTTACACCTCTACAGCTCTTCTCAACAGTAAACCCTACCAAATGTGTGTGGTGAAGGATGATCGTTCTCTGCAACCATCTATTAACAGTCTCTCCCAAATACACCAGAGAGATAAACATTGTCTTGCAGAGGGAGGTTTGCAAAGGCTTGTCCTTGGTAGTCCTTAGGAAAGAGATACTAAGATCTCTTTTCCTGGATCTGTGACCAAGTTGTCTTACTTCATCCGTCTAGACCAGCACTGCTCAATTGAAAATGTGAATTTTAAATGCAAGACACATAGGTCCTTTTAAACTTTCTAGTAACCATATTTTTTAAGTAAAAGAAACAGGTGAAATTAATTTTAATAGTATATGTTATTCAACCTAATATACCCATAGTATTACCATTTCAACATGAAATTAATATAAAAACTACTAATGGGCTATTTTATATCCTTTGACTGTGGGTATGTGTATGTGCGTGTATACTCTCCTCAAAATCCAGTGTGAATTTTGTACAGACAGCCCAGTTCAGTTCCAATTCCATGTGGCCAGAGGCTACCATATTGGACCAGATGAGTCTAGACAGTGATGGTTTCATCTATCAGATTGAAAATTTTCATGTTTTACATGCTACATTGACAATACCCCTGTCTGTAACATGTTGTATGTTGAATTGATGGTTTCTTCTGCCTGCAAAAGATGACCCAAGAGTATCTGAATCTGCCGTGGTCATCACAAACTCAAATGACAAAGTTGAATGAAACATTCCTTCCCTTTTGAAATTTCCCCATTTCTGATTATCTTCCTTTCGTTTAGCTTCCAAATTTGCAGTCAGTGCATTATTAGTCCTGCTTATTCTTCCTTTAAAGCATCTCTCATCTCTGTCCTTCCCCTATACTTCCAACACTCTGACGGGGCCCTTTCCCTCACACGTAGATGGTTGAAATAGTGATGTAATCCCCAGCTGCTCCAACCTGGCATGCCTCCTTCTGGGAATATAGTGATACGGACTGGGGACGTGAGACTCCCCAGTGTGGTTTGTTCATCTGTTCATTCAGCAAATGTTTATTGAATGTCCACCCTGTGCCAAGGGCCGTGCTTGGCCTGAGAATAATTCACACTTTATAATACTGGCATGATGAATCTTCCAAGAGTCAGTTTTACTCCGTGATAAATAATTTAGAACTCTATTTTAACAGATACAAAAGCATCTCATGGAGTAGAATATAAAACCTACATGAAATTTTGAGATAAAACGAGAGGCTTCACAGAATGTCTAGGCTTGTCATGCATAGCTTTGAGCTAAGCTCTCAGATTCCCTGGAGGGTACACGTTCCCAGTTCCTGTGCCTCAAGAAGCAACTCTGATCAAAAAGACTAAAGCCAGTAATTGTTCTTCCTTCTCCATTTGCCCTCTGCTCAACCCAAACAACACACAATGGTCAGAATGAGCTTGTCACAGACCAGTTCTGTAATCACTCTGTGTTTCACTGAAGGGCTCTTGATCCCCAGAAGTTTGAGTTTTGGGGAGACAAAACTAACCCTTCTGAAACTATTAGTTCACAATTAAATTCTCAACTGGGTAGTGCCAACTAGTCATGCCCATGTACATGGTATGATCTCTCAAAAAAAATGTTGTACATGTGGATGGTGTAGATAAGGTATTCCACAAGGGGATTAGAAAAGAGAGGTGATTTTATGCAATGAAAAAATCCGAGGAGGCTTCATGGAGGAGGTGGGGCTTCAGTAAGCTATAAAGAAAAGGTCAGGAATTTAGCCACATAGGGTTGTAACGAGAGTGGTAGAGGCTGGAAGGAATCAGCAGCGACCGACTCCAGCCAGGTCACCTCATTACCTCCAAGACTTGCCTCAATCATGCACGTGCCTTGAAATTCTTTCCCAACCTTGATGGATACTTCAAGGCAAAATTCAAATCCCTCCTCCTAGAGGAAGATCCTGCCAGATGCTTGCAGTTAATTCCAGTGAGAAATAGCTTGCTCCCAATCTTAGTATCCTGAAGTGTAAGTAATAGGCATGTTACAACCTTTTTTGCAAGATTGGAGAATAATGACTTCCTCCGGTGCGGTGATCTGCGGGCTTCGGCTTAATTACTTCAACACCAGCATCCAACAATCTTCTCTGCCCCTTGTGATACAGCAGCCTGCCCGAGGTGATGCAGCTGCTTAGGAAATGCTGGTCTCTGCCTTCTCAAAACTGCTGTAGCACTCAGATCTGCCACTAACATTTGCAGGTCAAAAGCAAGAGTGCAGGCTGTGTATCATGTCTAAATCCTGAAAAGTTATAAATCAAGCTAATAAAACATTAATTAAAATCTCTGTCCTCTTAGCTTGAAAAATTATACCTTAACACTGACCTGGAGGCCAGGTTTGAACCATTTACTCTTTGGAGTTCTTTGTGGGAACACGGCCTTGCAGGACCACCCAGCCTCTAGCTCTCAGCCTGGCCCACTCCCCTTCATATCCCTGCCTCTGCCCCCTACCCATGGGACACCCCGATCTCTGCATCCAAGTTCTGTCCACATCCAGGCCCCATGAGCAGCTGTTCCCTGGCCACCCCACAAGCAACACAAGCAGCATTGTCCACCCTTGGGGAAACTGTCCCAAAGAAGGAGGCCCACACAGGCCCCAGAAGTAGGCTCTAGGGAATTCCAGGGTCTTAAGTACAAAACCATGACAAAGGTAGAGGGGTCACCTGGGGTCATGTCTTCTTGACCCCAAAAAAGTCATAGAGTCCTCAATCTGTGGGGGTGGGCCTGATCACACAAGGGCTTCAGTGGGGCTGTTAAAGCACAGGACACAGGATAGTGACCCCCTCTTGCCCAGGTCTAAGCGTGGGGCTGGGAGAACTAATGTGCTTTCCCTTTACACAATGTCACATCATTTATTATACAATCTTATTCTGTTCCCTGAGTGTACATCCTGTTTCTCCAATCAATTGTAATTTCTCCCAAGGCAAGCTGGGTGCTTCTTTGGTTTTCCTCCCAGCTCCTGGGATGTGATGGACTGAGGGACTGATCATTGATTGACATGCCATTGTTCTCTCAAGCAGTCTGCTGGTGACCCAGAATCAGGGCACTTTCTCATTTGGCTTGATGAAGATGATTCCACCCTGACTCCTGACTGATCCATCCATGCTCCTGGCACATCTGTTTTCTCATCCAGCCCCTTCCCTGCGGCTTCCCTCCTCCAACTTTCCCCCTCCAGGTATTACACTTTAGGAAGCATTTCTTCTGTGTGTGCTAATCCATCAGCCATTCTGGTTAAGTAATAATTACATCAACCACAATAACACCTGGGCGCCTCATTCTTTTTAACTTTCCTAAGTACTTCACATCGCTTATTTCTACGTATCTTCCCCAAAGCCCTCAAAGTAGAGATGTTCCTATTAACCTGGTCTGGAGGTATGAAAGGATAAAACACTTACTCAAGCTCACAGGATTGATGACTGAAAGAGCCAGAGTTGAAGTTCTGGTCTTCCGTCCTCTAGAGTAAAGTATTTTTCTCCCTAAACCTGTTGGCTCTAGATACCACATCAGCTTCCTGAGCTACCTAATAATGTTCTTGTATGGTGAGTAATGCAACATATTTTCAAAGTTCTGAGGTTTAAAGACTATAAAATGTCTCTATAACTGGCCCAATGTTAAATTGTGACTATTCAAAGTCCAAATGAATAGCTATCTCTGAGCATACCCACGGTGACAGGTGCTCAAGGGAAGAGATGAGGGTTGTGTGTGTGGCGGGGTGTTTTCATGCATGTGTTCTCTGTGTGTTCAGCCTTCAGGGGACCCACCCTTTTTCCCAGGATGGAGTGACTGAGCACTACCTTTTTCTCCCTCAGAACATTCAAAGAGACATTCAGTGTTCCAGCCGTTTGAAATGTGCATTTATACTCTTATAAATATTTATAACAACTTAATTAGGAAGTTCTAATTGCATTTCGATTTCTAATTTCAGTAAGAATTATCTCTGTTCCAATCTTAATATCCTGAAGTGTAAGTAATAGACATGTAGCAATCTTTTGCAAGATTGGAGAGTAACTACTTCCTTCTGTGCTGTGAACTGTCAGCATCCAGCTTAATTACTTCAACCCCAGCTTCTGGTTGCCTTCTCTGCACCTTGTGATGGTAGCAGCCTGCCCGAGATGACACAGCTGCTTAGGAAATGTAGCTGTTTCTCCACTTTCAGTCTCCTTCCCTCCAGATAACCCCAAAGACCACCATGGGATGGATCTTCCAGAAGGTTGCCACAACTGGGACATCTCCCTGAAGAATAATGTCTTCAGGGGATGGATGGAAATGATTTACTCTATCCTGAGACAAAAATGTATTAGGTCTAGAAGCACAGTCTGGACTTCTCCTGAAATATAAATAAATCCCATTTGAACATAGAGGGTGAGGCAGGGGGAATATTCCAGAGAAAGAATGAGTATGGACCAAGTGAAAACAAGGAGGCAGAAAATCACAAGGCATTCTTGGCAACAAGTTGTCCACAGTGACTAGAGAGAGATACCACTGGTACCTGTGGTGGAAAGGTTCAGTGAGCGACGAGACAGGAAAGGCAGGTTGGACAGCTGGGGACCAGCAGCGGAGGGCAGGAAGGACAGGGAGGGTGGTAGCACTGGCTCAGGGGCCAAGTTTAACATTTGAGCTGTAACCAAGAGAAAGTAATCCAGTTTCGGGAAGAGAAATGTGGCAAGAATGGGGAAGAAAGGTCGCAGGGGAGAGACTAGACACAGAGAGATGTGTTCAGCACAGACAGGATTTCGATGCTTTGATAGGTTTGCCAGGGAGCTCGTGGATACATGGTTCAACATCTGTTCACTTCACGTGAACTTTAGAATTATTTTGTCACATTTTTCCCTTATAATTCTAAGAATGTTCAGGATTTATGATGAAATAGATAAAAAGATGTTGGGAAAGGGAAAGAGAATGAGGGATAAAGAGCCCTCATTTACCCAGAATCTACAAGAGGCAAGTCATGGTGCTAAGAATTTTGCACACAGCATAATTATCAGAAAAGGAGCAAATGAGTTACAATTTGCTTTTCTGATGCCCAAAGATCTTTAGTTCCCCAGAATGCATCCCTACCAGGGCCTTGGTTACATCTCTGTGCTACTCCAGGATGCTGCAAGTGGTATGGATGGTGTGATTGATGCAGGTTGGGGTGGAACCTGGGAAAGCAAAATATGATGCCATTGGATATTTTGCCTACAAGAAGAGGATCTTAATAAAAAGGAGAGGGGCACCTCACCTGGATGGTTCAGTCGGTTAAGCGTCTGCCTTCAACTCAGGTCATGGTCCCAAGGTCTTGGGATTGAGCCCCACATTGAGCCCCGCATCAGGCTCCCTGCTCAGCAGGGAGTCTGCTTCTCCCTCTCCCTCTGCTCCTCCACCACTGCTCATTCTCTCTCGCAGGTGCTCTCACTCTTTCTCAAATAAATAAATGAAAATGTTTAAAAATAAATAGAAAGGAGAAATAATAAAACAGAGGTAAGGGGGAACTAACAGAAATTAAATTCTTACTCTTTTGACTAGTACCAGGTTTTTCTCAAGCCCTCATGTGAGCCAGGTACTATGCTAGGCTCTTTAAATGAACAATCTCATTTCCCTCTCAGAAACTCCTGTGAGGAGAACTATAATATAATCTCTACTTTATAGATACATAAACTGAGATTCAGCAAGTTTAGAAAATCACTGAAGGTCATACAACTTGCAAATTCATGCAAAATCCATTACTCCCAACTCAAATGAGACAATAAGAATTCAAATGGAATCTGGACAGGGACACTGAATTTAGCCTGTGTTCCTAATTTAATTATTGAGTTTGGTATTCATGATCATCACAACTTGACAGCTCTGAGCCACTGTTCTTCCTTCTGTGGCTCCTCTGAATTCTCAGTAGACTCGGGCTGCTGTGAATTTAACAGGTGAATGAAGAGACAAGGGACTAGGTCTGTGTTGCTCATCGCCATACCCCCAGCATCCCAGAGCTGTTCCATAGTAAATGCGCAGAACGTGGTTAATGGGTGAAGGAATGAATGCTCGTGCTCCCCTGTTGACTACAGTACAGGGCTCTGCCTGAGCATGACCTCCTAAGACCCCTTGCCAGGCTGTTTGTGTATTTATATTGGCGCCATGTCAATCATCAGATATTTGTGGATTTTTGTAGTGCCGTGTCAGCGCTTTACCAACAATCTCTTCTTCCTTCTCACGCCTTCTGGAAGTGTTCCACCTGATAGGAAGAAAATTTCATAGCAGAATCACATCTGAACTCTTAGGGGAGATGTCTCAGCCACTGTAGGTTGGTTGGCAGAAAAAGCACAGTCTCTGGTATCAAAAGACCTGAATTTGAATCCTACCAGTACTACTGCCCAAAGTCTTCCCTCCCAGAGTCTCAGTCCATCAGTAAAATGAAAGTAATAACAGATGTGTGAAATTACTTGTACAAAGCATCTGGAATCCAGTAAGCACCTGGTATGCCCTACTTCCCCACCTCCCCCCTTCCTTCAGAGGAAAATATTCAATTAAGAAAAGAGTTACCTCTCCAAGACTTAGAGTTGCCCGTGTCTATGAGAGCTGGGGAGGCCACAGAGGTGAGAACCCAGCCCCCATCTCACTGTAGAGATGAGGAAGACATAGAGAGACCAGCCGCAGGGAGCCCGGCGTTGCACCAGTGACCATCAAGGCCAGCAAAGCCAGCCCCTATGACCACGCTAACCATGCCCCGTTAGTCCCTTCATGCTGCCCTTGGAATTTTCTACTTAGGGAGGTTGGACTGCCAGCTTTCACAGATGGCCTCTTCCACGTGTGGAGGGGCATTTGCTCCATGTTAATCCCAGCCTTCCAACAGAGTCAGCTTGGACGGCCTTCCTCACTCTGTCACCTCCTAATTGACTTCAAGAGGCAAACCAGACATGGAGCTCCCAGAAGCTGGATTGACCGGGCTGTGCTTCTACTCCATTAGCCCTTGAACTGACAAAGAGCTTTATAAACTTCTGTATGTGTAAAGCTGCGTGGGATGGGGGTGGGGGGAACTGGGGAGGTGAAACTGTCAGAGAAGAAAACAGCAGGTGATAGATTCTCCTGAGACATACTGAGTAAAGACCACCAGCTGCCACTGGGCTCAGAAGTATCCATCATGTGGGGCGCCTGGGTGGCTCAGTCATTAAGCGTCTGCCTTCGGCTCAGGTCATGATCCCAGGGTCCTGGGATCGAGCCCCGCATCGGGCTCCCTGCTCCGTGGGAAGCCTGCTTCTCCCTCTCCCACTCCCCCTGCTTGTGTTCCCTCTCTCGCTGTGTCTCTCTCTGTCAAATAAATAAAATCTTAAAAAAAAAAAAAAGAAGTATCCATCATGTGACAAGGTCTTTTCCCAAATACTTCCTGGCAGGGGAGTATGGGTATTTCAAGGAATCCTACCCGTACTGTCCGGTCCCTTCTTTTCAGATATGAGAAACAGTTCTAGCAAGAGGAAGAGACTTGTTCAAGGTCACATAGGAAATTGGGAGGGACAGAATAGCAGAGTCATATCCAAGCACAAATCTGCACCTGCCATTCACTTGCTATGTTAAAAATCTCCTGCCCAGCATGGTTGTGCATTTATCATTTATCCTAGTAATTATGTGGGTTTTGCTATATACCCATAGTATAACATAGTGAAGCTATGTTGTACAGATTCAAATAAGTTATAACTTTCTGGTGGTTTTATAGAGACCCTCTTGATTGCTAATGTTGGACATTAGGATATTAGATATCCCTAATTTTTGCCTTACTGTCTATTTGTCTGAGGTTAACATAGTGCCTTTTGCTTGGAATGTTTTCTTCTGTCTTTTTACTTTCAATCTTTCCGTGTCCTTATGTTTTATGTGTATCTTTTATAAGGAGCATTTAGCCGGATTCATTGTTGTTGTTGTTGTTGTTAAGATATAATCTTACCATCCCAGCTTCTTAATCAGTGAATTTAGTCTCTTTACATTTATCATGATCATTGACATATTTTGTTTTATTTCTATCTTTTTATTTTCCTTGGACATTTATTATATTGTTTTTACAAATACATACATACAAACACATACACAAGTAATGGGACATATTAATAATCGAACATGAGAATCTAGCGCTCATCTTGTGCACTAGAGCATTATGAAGTCATAGAAATCCTCTCTGCTTCCCTCTCATAGGTGGTCTGTATGCATTCCTAAACAACAGATTGCTTAGTTTTGCTTGATTTTCACCTTTATAGAAATGGTGTCCTACTTCATGTAGTTTTCATGATTAGTTTAAATTTTTTGCTTAACACTTTGTCTCTGAGATTGTGGTTCAGCAGTTTTAACTGCTGCATGTTATTCCATGTGTAAGTACTCCACAATGTATTTATCCTCTCTCTTCCTTGTCATCACTTTGGAGGTTACTCATGTTTTGCAGCTGTAAACATTTTTATGTATGATTCCTGAGTTCCAAGTAGAGGGGTTTCTCTAGGGCACATAACTTAAAGTGAAGTTAGCTTGGATTTGGACATGTTCAACTTTGTAAGATAATGTCCATAAGATAATTATTTTCCAAAGTGAGTGCACCAACTTATACACCCACCAGCAGTGAACAAGAGTTCCTGTTGTTCCATGTCCTAGCTAACACTTGGTGTTGTCAGACTTCTTTACTTTTGCCTCTCTAGTAAATGTGAAATGCTATCTTGTTGTGGTCTTAATTTGCATTTCCCTGAGGAAGGAGATAGTTATTTCGAGAGGAGGGAGTGATCAGCTGTGGAGAGTGCTGTTTCCAGCTGTAATGGTTTAATGGGTCACCCCTCTCCAAGGTGTCTACAGCTTAATATGAGACAATGTCTGCACTCAAAGGAATGGATCTTGAGTAGTGTCTAACCAGACCTATCATAGGCCAGTGAGAGAGGGGACAGCTCGGAAGAGCAGCAGGTTCACAGGACCCCCACATGTAGGGTGACCAACCATTCTGATTTGCCTGGAACTGACGGGTTTCCTCAGGTGCAAGACCTTCTGTTTTAAAACCAGCATTTAAAAATCAGGGCGCCTGGGTGGCTCAGTCGGTTAAGCATCTGCCTTTGGCTCAGGTCACGGTCCCAGGATCCTGGGATCGAGGTTCGCGTTGGGGCTCCCTGCTCAGCAGGGAGTCTGCGTCTCCCTCTCCCTCTGCCGCTCCGCCTGCTTGTGCACATTCTCTCTCTCTCTCTCTCTGTCAAATAAATAAATAAATAAATAAAACCAAAAAATCCCAGGCAAACTGAGACGAGCTCGTCACCTACCCACACTACACATATTGAAGTCCTCCAACCCTCATAGTCCTAAACCATTTTATTCCATGTAAGGAGCCTAATTCTCATGCATACACACACCCTCAAAACAGGCCTGGCCTCTATATGGCAGATGGCTGCGGATAGACTACAATCCGAAGCCGCCTTCTCACCTAAAAACACTCCCCCAAGGGATCATCCCTGTTCTTAGTGAATAAGATGAGTGAAAGACTTTTATTTCTCACTTTAAAAGAAAAATCTGGATCACATTGAATTTTATGCTATTTTTTCCAAAAATCCCTATTTCCCCAGGCTGGGGAAATGTGATGTCTCAAAAAGACATGTCAAAAATGATACAGACCCCAGCGCCAATCTGCTGGGAGAATCAGCCACATGTGGCGCTAGAGCCACGTTTCGTGGATATGTAGTCCAAGCTGTGCGTCCCACGCAAGGCCTGGGTACACCCAGGAGCTCCTGGTGGATGCCGGCCTCTCAAAGCCGACTTAATAGGGCTCTTGCTAGAGGTGGAGTCTCAGGGAACAAAGACCACAGGGACCCTCCATTGTCAGTTTGTCTCCCTCGCAGCAAGTTCCGACAGCACTAGTCCACACTTGTCTCAGTGGTTTCTCGCCTTGCAGATATGCTTGGTGCCTCTTGTGAGCTGGGCTGCCATTTAGCAGGAGCACCTGGGAACAGTATTTTGATACTTCCCTCCACTTGGTAAATAGTGTAACATGATAAATGGTTAAAAAATAATAACTAACTAGTAATATAAATTCTAATATGTGTGGTCTATCTCAAACACTGTATGTGCCATATAGTTCCAAGACACTTTTTGTTCGGGCAGAGCACAGAATGGGGCGAGGCCGCAGCAGGTGTCCATTTACTTCAGGCATTGTGAAGCTGCCTTCAGGTTCAAAGCCCTTGGGGAGAAAAGGGCTTCCCAGCTGGGCTAAGAGCCTGTTCTGTCATTGCCTCACCCTGCCTGGCAGAAACGGTCCTTCAGGTGGGTTTGGGAGCCTTGCTTTATCTGGCCTATGTCTCTTGGTCCTATATGAGGCTGTGGAAAAGGAATCGCCCAGAATCCCATTAAATGACCAGATGAGTGAGTGTCTCAGAAGAGTGTCTCAGAAGTGTTTCCCTTCTCCGTCCTCCTATTTCCCCGAGAGTGGTCTCCAGACATGGGAGACTGTGTCAGCCTGCCCTCCCCACAGACTGATGGCTCCCTCCTCCCAGGCCTGTTCCATGGGCGTCCAGCTGACTCTGGGGGCCCCAGGAGCACCCTCACTTGTGAGCAACCACCACGCCCTCATCCTTCAGTGTCTCGTTTCTTTCTCTCCCTTTGGTCTTCGTCCCACTGAAGTAACTGGGCTCACACCAGTTGCTGCCTTCCTGGCCAGCAGCAACATCCCGTGCGGCTCCTGGTCACACACACCCCCTCGGCGGTGGTCAGACAGAAGATGCAGCCACCAAGCCTGGTGACCAACCTCAGCCAGTCACCACCCTCCTCACCCCTCCCTCTCCTCCACTCAGAAATAAAGTCATCCTCGGAGACTCCCCCTGGGAGCTTGCACACACAGAGGATGCAGGAGCTGTCCGTGCAAGCTGGGGGACACCTGAGCAGCCAGGCGGGGGCATCTGGGAGCAGGGTGGCACTGCGGTTGGGAGCCAGGAGGTGGAAATGGACAGGCGGCAGCTCGTCTGGATGGTGATTGTAGGCAGTGACCCACAGTGATGGCCCTTGAACAATGGCCAGATTCTCAGTGGTTTCCAGACACCCTGTTCGAATGCCAGCAGCTGGTAAAGCTTTCTCTGTTGATGGTAGTGAGGTTTTTTTTAATTTAAAGGCCTACCTTCTATGCTGAAATGATGCTCATATGTCTTTCTGTTGTAAAATATAATTTACTGAATATAGTAATGATGACGGTAGTCACTAGCTTAGCTTAGTCTCCTTTGCTTTAGCTTAGGTTAGCTTCCCTTAGGTTAGTATTTGTAATGTCCTTACTTGTACAATAAGAGACTGAAAAAAAACAAACCTACATCAGTCCCCAAGTTTTGTTTAAACCTTTTCCATGAAATGGAGAAGTCTGTGAGCCATAGATCTTGAGGACTTGGGCAAAAGTGTCCTGAAGTTGACCTCACCTTGTAAGCCATCTTCAGGGCACTGGCAGTGCGCCCGGCACTTAGAAGCCATGGGTGTCTCCTGGGGGCGGGCGCGTCCACACCCGTGACACAACCTCACTGTGGAGGGGTGTGCACCCGCCTTTCGGCCTCTCGGAGTCTGATGTCAGGAGGCCCTGTTCAGCAAGCCGCCCTCCTAGTGCCCCATCTGATGACATGAGCTGCAGCCTGTTGATTTGGCAGCACTGGCATCCAGTCTGCCTAGCAGCTTATTTCTCCTGGAAAATGGCTTCCAAATCAGATTCCTGAGAGTGTGGTTAGCCCATGCCTCTGAGGCTGTGCATGCTGACAGATGAGGGACCTGAGGCCAGGCCCTGCACTGGAGACAGCGCCCCAAGGTGAATGCCCTTTGCCCGCCTGCTGTCCCCGGAGACACCTTTGTGTGCCACAGACACCCATTTTCTCTCAAATTGCGGCAAAGGTCACTGGCAAATCTGTCTCTGGGGAGGAATTTGGACGATTGCCCTCCACTAGACTTAAATTAGGATTGACGCGGTTTTAAACTGGTGACTTTGGGCTCCCTCTTAGAGCGCTGTTTTCTTCACGTGCAGGTGGGGCCACCTGCCTCAGGTGCCTGAGGCAGTTGTTCAAATTCATGTCCAGGTCCTCCCTCTGAATCTCTGAGGCAGGGCCCAGGAATCGTTTTTTAAAAACATGCCCATGGTGACTTTTTTTACGCAATCTGCTGAAGAACAGCGGCCATGGAGATGGAAGACAGCGAATGGGTTTTCACATGGTCAGAAAAACCTCTCATCTTTCTCCTTCTAGACTCAGGAAGCCACCTCCTTTCTTATCTTTAAAACGATTTTTGTTGCTATTGTCCGATTGGCACCAAAACAGATTTTCACCCAAGGATTGTAGAGAGTCTGGAATAAACCTGGGTTGTCCTTTGGGCTTCTGCAACAGAATACCTCACAGTGGGGGGCTGCAACAAGGAACATTTATTTCTCACAGTTCTAAAGGCTGGGAAGTCCAAGGTCAAGGTGCCAGCCAATTCAGCTCCTGGTGAGAACCCTCATCCTGATTTACAGAGGGCCACCTTCTTGCTGTATCCACAGATGATGGAGACAGAGAGATCATCTCTCTCGCACCTCTTCTTATAAGGTCACTAATTTCATCATGAAGGCTCCACCCTCATCATCTAATTACCTCCCAAAGGCCCCACCTCCTAGAACCATCCCCCTGGGGGTGGGGATTTTAACATGTGAACCGGGGGGACACGAACATTCAGTGCATAGGAGGGGTCTTGCTGGAGAGTCACAGTGAAAAGCAAAGAGGTTTTGAGGTTGGACCCTTGATGGTCCCCTTCCCACTCCTGATTTTCTGGGACTGGAGAGAGAGGAAAGCAAGGAGTGGCCTCCTCCACGCACCTGCCCGTGGTTCCCGCAGGTGGACATTGGTACCCTCAGGGTTCTGCTTTTCACTGACACATTCAGCAGAACACAAGCACCACCTGTGTGCCTGGGCCAGCCAGGAGGGGTTAGGTGAATGGCACCACAGTGAAGAAAGACATGGGATGGGCTAGGGACACCTGGGTGGCTCAGTCGTTAAGCGTCTGCCTTCGGCTCAGGTCATGGTCCCAGGGTCCTGGGATCGAGCCCCGCATTGGGCTCCCTGCTCTGCGGGAAGCCTGCTTCTCCCTCTCCCACTCCCCCTGCTTGTGTTCCCTCTCTCGCTGTGTCTCTCTCTGTCAAATAAATAAATAAATTCTTAAAAAAAAAAAAAAAAAGACATGGGATGGGCTAGAAATGAGGGTGCTAAAGAGCCTCTTAACCCTTCATGGCTTCACTTACTCCCCTAATCTGTGGTACCCTGGGGCCTCTTGGACCCCATCTCCACAGTGTAAAGGCAGAATAGTAGAGTGGAAAAAGATCGATTAAAATCCCAGCCCACACCACATGTTAGTACTGTGACATCAGTCAACATCAAATTTAATTGCAAAACTGACATGATAAAACCCCACCTGAAGAGAATTGGTGTGGGCATTAAAGAGGGTAATGCAAGATAACTTGCTGGCTTGTAGCTGGGGCTAAATCAAGGGTAGCTCAAAAAATGTATTCATTTTTTTGCTGTCAACATTTTCCAGTCTCCATGGCCTATCCCCAGCCTCAGCATTCCCACCTCATATTCTTACATTTTCTCCCCTTGAACACCCGGCATCTCCCAGGAATGCTAGTGAAAGTCCCGAAACCAGGCACTGTGGCTGTTTTCATTCGTGTGTGGCCGTATTCATTCGTGCTACCAGCAACCTTCCAGCAACTCCCTTACTGAAGTCATGAGCTGTCTTCCTGCGACTGCTCCCCTCAGGTCTCTAATCCTTCCCTACATCTTTGGCTCAGCAGCTAACTCATCAAGAAGACAGAAACTGGACCCTTCCTTCCCCCTCTTCTCCCCCTCCCCTTCTCCATCTTGAGCTACGGAGTTCATGCCCAATCTGATAGGCAGCTGGAAGCCTGCACAAGGAGGTCATTTGTCTCAATGATCAGAGCCAGGTTTTGGCATACTTAATCTGTGGTTGATAATATAGGGAGTGCAGAAGAAAGATACTGTCCCTGCTTTCAGGGAGGTCACAGATAACTCGGAAGATAAAGCTCACGTGCATGAAAAAACTATACAAGGCATCGAGTAATCAAAAACGAAGTCGTTGCTAAGTGGTGTGGGAGATCAGAGGAAAGGGAGGGGTGACAAAGACCAGAGAAGCTCCCCGCAGCAGGAGAGGGGCCTTGAAGGAGGGCAGGACTAGGGTTGGTGCCACCAGGGAGAGCATCCCAGTAGCATAAATAAGACCAGTGAAGGCACGGCGCTGGCCTGCACTGCTTTCCCCGGTGATGGTGGTAACTCAGCCCCTTCTCTTCGCAGTACAATGGAGAAGGGGTCGGCAGATTTTAAGAGGCCAGGTAGTAACTATTTCGGGCTTTGCAGGACCTAGGGCCACTCTTCCCCTCAGCCGCTGCGGCACAAAAGCAGTCACTGACGTACTTAAATGAATGGGCATGGCTGTGTTCCAAGAAAATGTTATTCATGGTCCCTGAAATTTGAATGTCATATAATTTTCACATGACACGAAATAATCTTTTAATTTTTTTTAACCATTTATAAATGTAAAAATGATTCTTAGCTCACGAGCCCTAAGCAAACAGGTGGTGACGTGACTCGACCTGAGGGCAGTAGCTTGTGGCCCCTGCCGTGGAAGGCTAAAGTGTGGGGCCCGTGGTGTCAGGGGCCCCGGGTCCACGTCTGACCATTCCTCCCTACGACCACTACTCACCAGATGCCCAGCTGTGCAGGAGCTACCTCTCTGTGTCTCAGCTCCCTTGCCTGCAGAGTAGCAAAAAGCTAGGAGCATCCATCTCCTCTGGCCACTCTGAGGATTAAATGAGCAGGAAGTCCGGAAGAGCACCGAGTGCAGAGCACAGGTGTGGTTGGAAAAAGCTCGAGACTCAGAGTCGTGAGATTTAGGGTCTAGTTTGAGATCTGCTGCATGATCTCTGGAGGGCAGTTCCCTAGTTTTATGTAGGGTTGGAATGATTCTACTCACTCTGGGGGGTGGAGGGAGGGATTATTTGGGAGGCGAGAGGATAAGAGGTGGGGGGAGAAAATGACAAAATAAATGTGGCTGCACTTGGAAAGGGTAATGAGGCTTTGTATCACCCAGGACCCAGATCTCAGTTTCTAACTTTGTTCTCCAACAAAGGGAACCAACACATACACATACACACACACACACACAAATGATGTTGGAAGTCAAGAGACCTGAGGGCAATCAGAAGAGCTCCCAATGACTGAAGCTGGGGCAATTAGAACAAAAAAATAAATTAGTATTGGATTATAACTCAAAGTATATAATACATATCCATGGGTCCATATTGACATAAAGGATTGAATAAATAAGCAAATGCAGAAGAATGGACGAATGTTCTGTTGGTCCCATATTATCCCATGCAGAAAAATTCCAAATAATTTATGTAGCTACTCTATAGAGAGAGCATAACTACCTACTCCTTAAGTGTGGGCTGTGCCTGGTGACTTTCCTCCAAAGAGCACAGTGTGGAATGGGGCAGGGAGTAGCTGTAGGGTGGATAAACCTAACAAATGCCGCCTCAGGTGACCCAAGTCAACATGAACAGCAATAAGCCATGTTGAGAGCATGTACCTTTGATAGTATGTGATGAGAATGGCACCATCCTTTCACCCAAGGCAATGCTGATCTCTACAACACAGAACTCCTGGGCCTCTTGCTTAGACTCTGTCAGGGTGAACCGCCTTGCACAACTCCAGGGGGTGCTGTTCACACAACTGTCTCTGCGAATGGCATCCCGGGGCTGTTCCGAGTGCCACGGCACATAAGTGCTCTGCAGTCTTTGTGTCTGAGTGTTATCGTCTATAAAATCAAGATTACTATAGGGAGTCGTGAGTGGGGCGACACATATATATATAAAGCATTGAGAACAGTGCCCGGCATGCAGCAAACACTGTCTCCGTGTGCGGGGTTAGGGTTGGGGTTGCTGTTGTTGTCGTCATTATTACTGTTATTATCTGGAGGCCTGTCGGGGCTAGGTATCTCTCTGGCCCCTGTCAGTACTAAAAGGCGCTATTTAGTTACACGTACGCTCCTTACGCCACCATGTTCTACCCGGGCCCCTCTTTGAACCAGGATTATCACATGTTGGAAAACCATTTCAACCAAGGTGCCACCTCTCCTAAGCCCCTTTCCTTCCCAAACACAGTGGATGTGTGGGGCTGCAGGACTGGGCCGGAGGCTAAGCCTGGGGACATCCCTGGTCCCCGGCACCCCGCTCCCCTCTGCGCCCCCCCCCCGCCCCCGTCTCGACCCCTTGTGCCTGCTCTTGTCTCTGCGCGGGCCCTCCACCCCGCACCCTTATGTGGCTGCCTCACCCTTCAGGTCACCTCATCAGAGAGTCCTCTGAGTGTGAGTGCCTCATATTCTCCATCGCCATCCCCACTGGTTCCTTTATGCACGTAACACATTCATGGGTTTATATTTATTTGTTCCTATATTTGTTTATCATCGGTCTTCCCCACTATAAGCTTCTCCAGGGCAGGGACCATGTGTTTTTCATTCACCAGGTATCCCTAGATTCTAGCACAAAGTAGGGAGTTCATGAACAATCGGATGGCTGAATGAATGGAGCCCAGCGGCAAGTACACTGCTCCTTCTTTCACACGTTCCTCCCCCATAACTAAAGTGCTACCTCAACACAGGGCTGGCTTCCATCCTGAACAGGTGACTTTGTTAACAATATACACACAACCCATATAAAGCCAAAGTTGGCATGATCCAGCACGTACACAGAGTCAAGTTCAGGAAGCCTCGTTTAATAGGTAAAAGTAATAAAGATAGGAACTCCATTAAAAAGTAGCCAAAACAGCTGTCCACAGCAATAACCGCAAACAATTTTTGGTCTTTTCTGACGTCCCGCTCTCATACCCCATCACTGCCCCCCTCGGGCCCTCCCGGTCGGAGCCTCCTTCCCACATCCAGCCCATACAGACTTTCTGTCTCTATTGCACAGATCAGCTTAGCTTTTATTCCAGCAATAAAGACCCCCCTTTTTTTTGTACGAGGAAAAGACTACATGAAAGATGGTGCAGAAATTACTAGATTTTCTTTGGCCAGCTTGGAGAGACATAAGAATCTGTCAATACTCCCACATTAAAAATGTTTATCCTCTCACATACGACTCACAGCAGACTTCAAATTGATTAATGTAGTCTCCTTGAATATTTCTTGTGAGACACATAAATTGCATTGCTCAGTTTGTTAATGGAAACTATAAGCTGGCGGCGGTGTACTGGTCTATTGTCTGTGCTAAGCAACTTTTGGCTGAGAAACAGAAAGTAGGGTGTTTGTCTTTCCCACATATTTCAGCCAACTGGGAGCGTCTTTGGGCTCAGGGTTCAAGGCAGGAAAAGGCAGTAGAAATGCATTGTAAACTGGAAGCTAAGACTTGGCCACATTCCAAGTCACCCATGTAGACAAAACTGAATGCTGGGGCTGATGTTTTAAGCTATGCTATTCTTCAGTAAATTACCTGCCATTATGAAACGCTGTGGATAATTTTTGTGCATGATGTACGTGTTGTTCATTCTTAGAAAACTATGGTTTCCCTGCTCTGAGTGACATTTATCAATTTTTCTTCTGAGCTCATCTGAGCAGAAAGGGAAAAAAAAAAAGCAAAGGATTGAAATGGGAGGACAGATCTGTTTTCTAGTCCCATTTCAACCCTGAGTGACTTGAACAAGGCAATTACCTTCCCTGTGCCTTAATTTTTCAATTTAAAATGGGGTTAGCAATCTCTGTCTCTTACCCCAAGTCCCAGAGGTAATGACACGAAGGCAAATCCACTTTGCAGAAACACCTTTACAATGAAACTAGAAAACGTGAGACTTCTGCCTCTTTTACAAGCCAGTAGCTGCTTACATGGTACCACGCTTGATGCAAGGTTTCATCAGAAGATTTCACGCAAAGAAAAGGAAAATGGCCACTAACTGGCCATCCGTTAGGAGGTGTTGTTACTGAGAATCGCCTTATGAAGAGGAACGTTACAGGCACAGCAAGAGAAGTGGGTACTCGGCATGAAGGCCAAGAGTCTGGGAACTTAGTCCAGACAGGGCGGGTAGGCTCTTATGACTAGGATTGTTTTGATTATTTTAAGTGTTCTTCAGATCCCACAGACTAGAGGGAGGGTAACCACCAACCAACACCCATATTTCTGGTGCAACTTACTTCTATCAGGAAATGTTTACTGATACCAGTTGGCACCAACAGAAGCGGTTTTTAAACAATGCCCCACCAAAAAAAATCTCTGTATTTTCAGTGCTCGACAGAATGATAAAGTACCAGCATCAGTGCCGCTGCGTGAGTCTGAGTCCAACTCACTCAGCATTAGTTACAGGCTTGGCAGCCAGGGCAGAAGCTCATCCCAGATCTGTCCCCGGTGACTCACCCAGCAAGGAGGATTCCACTGCAGCGACAGTCAGCCAACCTCAAGCAGAGCAGAGCACAATAGAGTTAACTATCTGGAGGGGCTGAGGGTGGGTGAGCGGTATCAGGAAAACATTTATCAGTGCTCACTAATCCTCGGAAAAAAACATGTCACAGACAAAATGCAGTCTTGTTCTCAGTGGGGTTGTAATGAACCAAGGAAGCTTGCAAAGCTCATGCTACATTGGTAAACACTGGACCAAAGTGCATACTGGAAAATGGCATCATGAGGGATTGGGGGGTGAGGTGTGCAGGGTACAACGAATGCAAGCCCATAAGATGCATGCTGCTTTAACGTGGTGGTGGTAGGGGAAATGCCAGTAACCCAAATGAAATGCTGATTGGTCCAGGTGATAGTTGCAGTTTGGCGCCACCTGGTGGTGGTTGTCTTCTCGGACGTCAAGAGCTGGGCTGTGTAGTTCTGGGGTTTCCAGAACTACCATGGGGATTCCAGGAATATCTACATGATTTGATGTGATCCGCCAGGCTGAGAAGATTGACCAGGGAACAGAGTATAGACTCAGGAACTCCATGTCTGTCTCCCTGCCTCCTGAGACAGAGTCTCCCTCTCCACCACATTCCCTACCCCACCAAACAAGAACCTTCACCCACCATGGGAACTCTGTGGCCACCAGGGTCTCTGACCAGCCCCTTGGCCCCACTCTGGAAATCAGTCCTCCTCCTTCATTTCCTCAAAGCCCCGCTGACACTGAGCTATTGGGTGGGGCATATTTTACAGAACATTAGAGGAGTAATTATAGAAATCAGAGAATTACAGCAGAGGATAGGATTGTTCTTTCTTGAATTTACTCACAGCTACCCTTGTCTTTGCAATCTGATGAGCAGTTCTCACCGCGGGCAAGTTGTTGCTGGTGGTGCCCTTTCACAAGTCCCTGCTTCCGATCCTGGGGCTCAGGAACACTCGCGCTTGCTCTTTCTCGTGCTTGTTCCTTGTACTGTTGATATTCTCCCCCCTGCCCCCAACCAGAGACAGGTTTAGCATTTTTCTCCCTACCTCAAATTAAGCTTTTGGCCTATCGTTTCTTGTCCCCAAACACAATAAAGTCCTCAGCCAGATCAAGGACCATCTGATTTATTCTCTTCTCTCAGCATTGGGAAGTGCGCAGAAGCTTTGGAATTCAGGGTTTATTTTTTCTTTAACATAGAAACCAGTGAAAATTTCAGGTAGGAGTATTATCTTCCCGTCTCTACCCCATTCCCATTCTGCCCCTGAGCAAACTGGAAGGAGGAGGGGTGTGGGTAAGGGAGTCTAGTTTCTTTCTGCCGGAGTCCATTGTTTACATATCTCTTGTTAGAGCATTTCCAAACTCTGGAGCCATTCCTGGCACACATCCTCTTTTGTTCTCTTCATCTGAGAGAGCTAGCTGACCAAGAAAAAATCTGAAACCAGGACATCATGAGAGCCAGTGCGGGGATGAGGCCAGTGAATTTGCCATGTGATATCTTCTAGAAAGCTGAAAGTCTGGCTGCAAATAACTGAAACTATCCCCTGACCCTCTTCTTAAGAAATGTGAAGGTCTGGAGATATTTTATTTTGGAGAACTGAGTAAAATAGTAGAAGAGATTTACTGTCATGGAGAAAAGATACACTACAAAGCCACCAAAAAATGAGAGAGTGTGGAGATGGCACCAGAAAGAAAGATCGATCAAGGAAACAGAGCGAAAGCCCCAAACAGAGCCAAGGAATCATTGAAGAAAACGATTTGGAGCCTTTCGTCATAATACTCACCAAAATAAATCCCTGATGGACTGAATAGTTATAATGCAAATAATCAAATAAATGAACTGGAAGAAAATATGAGTGAATATTTCCATGATTTTGGTATTGGGAAGGCAATTCTAAGTATAATATGATAGAAGCCATAAAGAGTTCTCACAAATTAGTAAGGACCGTAGGAATACCCCAATGTAAAATCAAGCAAATTATATAAGCAATCAATTTGGAAAAGAAGACATGACAGTGATAAAAAAGCATAATTATAAAATTTCAGTGCATAATGAATCAAGAATATTAAAAGTAAACTATCATGCTGTCGAAGACTAGAAGACTTACTAACACCCGGTGCCTCTGTGCAGGGAAAGGGAAAGCCCCAAGGCCACGGGTGGTGTAAACTGGCAGGTATTCTCTGACAAGTGACAAGATCTACCAAACCTTTAAGGACACTTTAACTTAATTCCGGTGAATTAATCCTTGGGAAATAAGAATGAGAGCAAAGGCATGAATTCAACATGTTAATTACAGTATCGATTAAATATCAAAACATAGTAAACAACCCAAATGTCCCAATTAGAAGACGGGCTGAATACACATGTACCTCCATAAAATGGGGCATCATCACACCCATGAGAAACGTTGTTATAGAAAAATATTTATTGGCATAAACAGAGGATTGTGACACAGTGTGATTTTTGAAGTAATATAAAATACACTTACGTATGTATAAATGTGAGTGTGCGTGTGCATATAGGTATAGGACGACGTTAGTCATTTTTAATAAAATTTATTTCAAGGTCATGGGATTATAGGAACTTCTAAAGTTTCTCTTTTTTTAAACATTTTTTAAATTTTAGGTGGAGAGAGAGAGCCCATGCTCGTGCGCACGTGAATGGGGGAGGGGGAGAGGGAGAGAATCCTCAAGCAGACTCCCCACCGAGCACATGGCCCCACTCCAGGCTCCATCTCGCAACCCATGAGATCGTGACCTGAGCTGAAACCGAGAGTTTTCGGACACGACCAACGGAGCCACCCAGGCGCCCCCTAAAGCTTTTCTTTTAACCCTTGTCCATATTTTCAAATCCACAATGAATATATAGTGCTTGCAACAAGAAAACTATTGATTAAAGAACGAAACCGTAGGAAATGCTTGGGCCTCCAGGCTCTGTGCTTATAGGACATGCGTTCAAGTGGATGCTAGACACACTACCGAGGAGGATGCCCTCAGGGGGACTTCTTGCTGGTGTGGGGATGGAGCAGGGAAGAATTCTAATGTCCTTCCAAGCCTGAGATGCTCTCTTTCTATGAAACATTTCCTTGGTACCACTTCTGCAAGGGGGATTAAAGAATACCGTTGGGCTCTGCCTCCAAGGACCATAGCATCTAATGAAGCAGACAAAATATCAAAAGTTGCCTGGAGAAGAACACATCAAAATTATGACTTGTATGGTTTGGACAGTGCCTGACGAAGAAATGTACTTTATTTCCTGTCTTGTTCACAGGCAGGAGCTGAGCGACTACCTCCAGGAGGCAGGACCATTCGGGGGTAGGGATTTTGTGAACCCAATCTTTCCGTGAATTCAATGAATTCACTTGAGCATCTGCCTCGATTGGTCAAAGCACATCCTAAAAGAGGCTGACTTAGGGGCATTTGTGCCCCGAGTTGGTGGCTGGATGCAGTCTTGATGGAGGTTTGATCCTGGCCCCTCTTCTGAAGCACAGGGAGAAGGACATGTACTCACATGACCGTAAGCCAGGGTAGACCGGGCACAAGCGGGGGAGGGTACTTGGGGGCTTCAGTAGCCCCTGCCTTGTCAACCAACACACAGATGGCTTCCTTTGGTCCCTGCCCTCCCCTCCCTCTCGTGACCCAACATTTTAAGGATGGAGTCCCGCCTACTGCCCCCACTTCCTCATTCCCCATCAGCCAGCTCACCTGCTCTAGCCTTCGCGACCACCCCGAAAATATTGACTCCGCTCCTCACCTCCTCTTTCCAAGACCACAGAGCAAGTTGCAGTCCTCATGCCACCCGCTGCCCTCCCAAGGCCCCTCCCCCAGACAGGCTCCACCAGCCCCTGGACCCGCCCTCCCTTCCCTCCGCTCCCTCCCGGTCCTTCTTCCCTCCTTGCCCTGGGCCCACTCCCACTCTCCTCTCTCCCCCGCATCCCTTCATCCTCTCAGCGTTTGGGGACACCCAAGGGCTCCAAATCTAGTCTTCATCCAGGTGTAAAACGTCCTAGCTCCAGCCAGATCCAGATGTCCCACTGCCTGCCTGCCTGAAGGTCAGCGTGTCCAAACGTCAACCTGCTGACCTCCCCCAGCAAGCCTGCTCCTCTTCCACGGTCCCCATACCAGCAACAGCTGGCCTCACTCTCCCTATTCACCCAGGCCAGAAATCCGGCTAAATTGCCCCACCGGCTGTCAAGCCCACCAGCCACAGCACCCCTTGGAGACTTCCCCGCCTCCCCATTCTGCCGTGGCTCTAGCTCAGGCCATTGTCACCTCCAGCCCGGATCCCTGCCCAGCATCCTAAAGGCTGGCGCCTCTAGCCTGGCCGGCCTCCATCCAAGCCCTGCCTCCATCAGAGCACAAGCATCGGACCATGTCACTCCCTGTTTAAGACCATCTCATGGTTTCCATCCACTTCAGAATACGTTATAAGTTCTCCGGCCGGTCATAAAACGCCCTTCACGATTTGGCCTTGGTCTGCCTGTCCGGCCAAGTCTCCTGATACGTCCTCACCGGGTCCCATTCCATTCAGTCCAAAACACAGCACAGCACCCCACCATGCCAAGATCCTCCGTCAGTGCCTTTGCCCTTGCCGTTCTCCCTCCCTGAAGGGCCCGCCTCCTGCTGATGTACCAGGGCCCGGCCAAGCACCCCTCCTCCAGGAAGCTTCCGTGATTGGCTTGGTCGAGAGTCTCACTTCTGCATTCTCATTCCTCTCCACGCACTTAGTAACAAAATGCCTACGGTAGTCAGAGTGATTTTTAAATTATTGATATATGTATCTACTTTTTATATTTCATATATATTTATAAAGGCCCCTGACACCTTTCTCAGTGTCTCCACTCGGCTTGAAGAGGTAACCACTGTCTGTCACTTCCCGTGTCACCTTCCTTGGCACTCCTCTGTGTCCCCCGCAGACTGAGCTCCTGGTGATGACACCCGACGCTTGGGCCCTTCACATAGGGCCAGGCCTGGAGGAGGTGCGGAATAAACACTTGCAGAACTTACAAACTAGTAGAGTGTCATTTCCATCTGCCTCCAAAAGGGCTGCCAGGGGCTTTGGGATTTGGTCTAATATCTAGAAGTGAAAGTGAACCAAGAAATATATGGATTTTTCTTCCTTTTACTACGAAGAAACCACACTTATCTGCAAAGAAGACAAGTTCTTGGGAGGGAGAAGTCAAGCAGGCATCTAGCACTGTGCTCTAAGAAGCAAGAGCCTGAGGGCTATTGGCGGGAGAGCGGGAGGGGGTGCTACTCAGCTCGTGTCCAACGAGGGGGGGCCCCACAAGTCTGGGATGCAAAGAAGGCTCTGGGGACAGGCGTGCTCCCGGTCACCTCAAGCTTGCAGGACCATCCCAGGAGGCGGACTCAGCTTGTTGCCCGTGGCCTAGGATGGAGTAGTGAAAGCTGCAGGCCCCAGGTTCTCAGTCTGAGGCACTGCATCGGTCCGCAGGTGCCGGCAGCAGGAGGCTCAGCGACAATGACTCTCAGCCCCAGCTGTGAGGAGAACCACGTGGGAGCTTCTGAAACTCCGAGACCCAGGCAGCCCTGCAGGCCAGGCTTCAATCAGAAGCTGAGGGTGGGGTCCACACCCTGGAATTTTTCAGCACTCCCCAGGTGATTCCAATGTGCAGCCAAGATGGAGAGCCGTGTGCTTCAAACTTGAACTTGCGCATTGAACCACCAGGGAGTCTTGTTAAAATACACATTCTGATTTGGCGCATCCGGGGTGAGGCCTGAGAACCTGTAACTCTCACAAGCCCCAGGTATCGCTGATGGAGCTGGCTTTATGGCCAGTGAGCGGCACGTCACAGGGGGTATTCAAGAAGTAAATGGCTGATTACATGGTATGGAAAGTGTGGAGAGGGTTAATGCATTGGATAAGGGTTAGGATTACATCAGTGCTCACCAGCCTTTCTGTTACAGCTGAAGTCTCCCCCACCACCACCAAACGGCATCATCCACAGAAAGTCACACATAAACCCAGCAAAGCAGAGTTGCTTGTTAGAGTGAAAGCAGGAACCCCAGAGCCCTGCCCTCTCAGCCCCCTTCATCCCCCACTTCGGGCACCTAGAGCCTCCATGAAGTGCATTAGAAGATGCACTGGATACTATTTAATACACCCATGTATCTGATTTCAGATGCTGGGGATTATTTCAGAGACTGTTGGTGCTTGAACAACAAGGTGATTCCAGATAGTGAGACATTAAGTAAACCTGGATTAGTGAGCATTAAGGCATTAAGGACAGGCGAATCTGCAGGATCTGGGATGACACAGTCTGTATTTAGCAAGTTTATCCTGTAAAATGTGCTGCTTCCACCAACAGAATTTAATGATCAGAGTCCATGCACGTATCTCATCAAGTGGGAAGGCAGCCAAGCCATCCCTGCTGTCACAGCCTCTTGCTGTCCCTCCTGGTCCTCTCTCTGACTCACCTCTGATGCATCCCTGACCCCTCTTCTCTTCTCCCAAGGCAGATATTAATTCTGAGAGCTGATAAAACCCTGCCTGGCAGGAACCTAGGGAATATCAGAGTTGAGAGTCAAACAATAGCATGGAGCCACACATAATAAGATTACACAGGTTCCATTGGCCGGCTCTCTAAAATAATGATTTTGGCAAAAAAAAAACTACCAAACAGGATTGATTATCTTCAATTAACTACAAGGATATGATAAAATTTCTCCAAGAAAGTGTCAAGATGGGAGAAATGTATTTATTTTCCTATCTTCTACTGATGGAGTTTCATTCAAGAGCCATTTAGAAGTTTTGATAACTCAGACATTGTTTAAATTGAGTATTTGCCATTTCTATGTAAAAGGGGTTTATCTGAGCAAGATTTAGGGGGATGCATTTAAACTTTGATCCCATCCAAGAATCAAACCTACAGGTTGGTTTGTTTTTGTTTTTTTGTTTTTTTGTTTTTTATGATTTTGGAGAGGGAGGTTGTTGAGGGGTTCCTGGAGGGAGCAGAAGACTGTGCATCTGAAGACCTAAAGACCCCAGCTCCACTAGAATGTTCTTAATGGACTTTTTAAATTAAGTTTATTGCAATAAAATATATATAACATAAAATTTACCATTATACATTCCCGGTATTGTTGCAACCATCACCACGCTCCGTTTCCAGAACTTTTCCACTATCCCAGATTCTGTACCTATTATCTCATCCTCTCCTCCTAGCCCCTGGCAACCTCTATTCTACTTTCTGTTCTTATTAATTTGCCTGTTCTAGATATTTCATATAAGTGGAATCATACCATATTTGTCCTCCTGTGTCTGGCTTATTCACCTAACATAATGTTTGCAAGGTTCATCCATTTTGTACCCGGTATCAGAACTTCATTCCTTTTTATGGCTGAATAATATTCCATCATTAATTATATACCACATTTGGTTTATCCACTCAACTTTTGAGGGCCATTTTGGTTATCTCCACCTTTGGGCTATGGTGAATAGTGCTGCTAGGAATATTGGTGTGGAAGTATCTCTTTTGAGTTCCTGCTTCCAAATCTTCTGAGCATACATCTAGAAGTGGAATCATGGAGTCATATTTCTGTTATTCTTCATTATCCCTGTTCTAGAATGGACAGGTTAATGCTCTAACTGATTATAATACTTTTTAACTGAAATTAAGTCCATACTTTCTGTTGTTTACAAATAAATAAGAAAATAACTTTTCCTTCTTAAAAAAAAAAAAAAAAGAGGCTGGGGGCTCCGGGGTGGCTCAGTCAGTTAAGCATCCGACTCTTGATCTCAGCTCAGGTCTTGATCTCAGGGTTGTGAGTTCAAGCCCCACATTGGGCTCCATGCTGGGCCTGGAGCCTACTTGGGGGAAAAAAAAAAAAAAAAGAAAGGTTGATAAGTTATGTTTAGTGATTCAGCTTCGCATTTTCCTAATGGTCTAATCTGATCTGTGATTTTCCAAAGGGCACTTTGTTTTAAAGTGTAAGTTTTATTTTCTATTCAGGTATGGTGAGGCCAATAGATGAGGACATGATTGCCATGGAAAAGATAATTTATTACTCATAGTTCCCAGGACGAAGGGGCAGACGTGCCACACAGGGCCACAGGCAGAGAGAGACCATGGGGGAACTTCAGGAAAGACTTTATTGTGTGTTCCAGAGAAGGAATGGGTGAGGCAGGGTAAACAGGCTTAGAATTGGCTAGTTTGAATCATTTCCGTGGGTTCCGTGCCCCTGACTGCCCGAGGTGGCCCTGGGGTGACTATGGCTGCCAGATAGCATCCCACAGTGTAAAAGCCCCTGAGAAAACAGGTGGGGGTATGGGCCCTGGGTTGGTTAGTTTATATATGAAAGTCACCCCAACACGAGTTATCTCTAGGAATCAGCTGGCACAAGGAGGGACAGCCCTTTCCAGGTCAGCAAGGCCTAGACCTCAAAGCACCAGATACAGAAACTAAAAAAATATGGTTAACACACACTTTAAGTGAAGTCATAAATCTCAAACAATGGGGTTCCAACAGGCTTGCAGACCTTGGACCTGAAACAGTGTTTCTCAGGGCTAACCAAGTATCCAAATAACTTGGAGAATTTTCTCAACTGTGGTTTCATGCTTCTACACTCAAGGCCAATTAAATGTCCATCTCTGAGCACTGATCATTTTAAAAGCTCCCCTGGTGATTCTCATGATTCCCGGCTTGAGAGCTGTCAATTTAGGACAGTGTTTCTCAAAGTCTGAACCTGGACCAGCAGCAGCAGTATGGCCTAGGAATTTGTTAGAAATGCAGATTCTCAGGGGGGCGCTTGGGTGGCTCCGTTGGCTAAGTGTCTGACTTTGGCTCAGGTCATGTTCTCAAGGTCCTGGAATCGAGGCCCGTGGCAGGCTCCCTGCTCAGCAAGAAGTCTGCTTGTCCCTCTGCTCCTCCCCCCTGCTCATACACGCTCTCTCTCTCTCTCCCTCTCTCAAATAAAATAAATAAAATCTTTAAAAATAATAAATAAAAAATAAAATAAATGCAGATTCTCAGGCATACCCCAGACCTGCTAAGTGGGAAAGTCTAGGTGTGGTCCAGCCCTTTGTGTTCAAACAAGCCCCCCAGGTGATTCTGAAGCTGGCTCAAGTTTGGGAACCACTGGTCCAGGGTAAGGAGCACAGGTGAGGACTGCACAGTCCTCCCATCATGTCCTTGACCCCCAGCCTGATGAGACTGGAGCAGCCTGTCTGCACAAAATGGATGCGCTCAGCACCCTGCTTTGCTGATCTGTGGTGCGCTACTTAAGAGCTCTTCAAGGGTCCTCAAGTTGCAAATTTTAATATTCAGAGGAAGCTGAATAAGTAGTAAAACTGTGGGGCAAAAAAGTGATTGAAAACATAGTACCGATAAAGGAGAGAAATGAAATAAATAAGTGGGTTTTCCTTGTTGGGGAAAAAAAATCATTTCAGAGAATAAGCATAAACAGAGTGGAATAAAATACCATTGGGTGACCTTTCTCCAGTGACAAGAAGCTGGTTCTGGGGTCACAGTCCTGCCTTCTTATCCCGGCTCCTCTTTTTAGCAGCTGTGAATTTGGGAAAGTTAATTAATTTCTAACCTTCAGTTTCCTCATCTATAAAATGGGATTACGATGGTAGCTACCTAATCATTTGTTTTCAGGATCAAATAAGAATAATATAGTTGAGTAGTTGAGTGCTTGGCTTTGTGCTCTTCACTAATTGAAATCTAACTACCCTTTCTGCTATGAATACCGTACATTATTATTAGCACAGTGATCTAGAGTGAACTCCCCAAAATATTAGCTGTTCCCACTACGATTATTACTATTAGGAGACTGAGCCTCTCCATTAAGCTCACATCAGGAGAAAGGGGCTACAATTAGCCAGACATGTCAAGGACCCCCTGAGAAAAATATCCTTTCTCAAAATTCAAAAAAAATTATTTGAGTGTCCTACTTAGAAAGATCCTTGCCTTAAACAGAATAGGATAAGGTATGCTGTTGTAACAAACCTCAAAATCTCAGGGGCTTAACATGGCAAAGGTTTCTTTCCTGCCCTTGTTCCAGTCAAACTCAAGTCAGTTGGTATCTGGCCTGCGAGTTGTAACTCAGAGACCCGGGAAGCTTCCATCTGGAGATAGATTTTTAAGGGCCAGGCTTAGAAGTGGCTTATACTTTGTGGCTTTCACCCACTGATCCTAGTTCTAAGATAAATGTAATCTCTCTCCTCCAAGCTAATTATTCTTATACCCGTGAATCCATTTGTCATGCAGAATGGATGAGAGCTCACCAACCCTTCAGTAGCTCTCATCTGAATGTACAAATTGGCCCACACTCCTGCACCAAAACTGAGCCTAAATGTAATCTGACTGGTATAAACCGAGTGGTACAACCACCTCCTGCATTCTAGAGACTATACTTCTATTAATGCAGCCTCGGGTTGCATTTTTTTGGAGGGAGAGTGTCAGGAATATTGAACTTACTATCAACTAAAATTGTCGTACGTATACAACGGATTCAGTTCCCTTTCATCGGTGTTTATTCTTCTCTTCAATCTCAACAGGAATCTCTATTACGGAAAGAGTCCGCAAGAAAAACATAAGTTGAAGAGATTTGTTTTCTCTAGTTTATCCATTTATGTATCACCCAACCATTCAATGCAGGCGGCAAGCCTCCCTGGGTGTGCCTTGTCATCCAAATGCTGAGAAAGCTAGTTGTCAAGCTTTGACCACCCCTGTTATTTCTTAGACGGACGCCTCCCATGCTCCCTGTTGCAGGTACCACATCTGTGTGACTGTGCTGATCTACTTCCTCCCCTTGCTGGTGATCGGCTATGCGTACACGGTGGTGGGAATCACTCTGTGGGCCAGCGAGATCCCCGGGGACTCCTCGGACCGTTACCAGGAGCAGGTCTCTGCCAAGCGCAAGGTAATCGAAGAGCAAGAGCATCTGACCCACCCTGGCACAGGCGATAGGCTGGCAGGCACCGGAGCCCCAGAGCCTCCCGAGGCCCAGAGGCTGCAAGCACAAAACATCCCTGGGTCTGTGGAACAGTGGAGGGGAGGGCGGGGATGTGGGGCAGGGGAGGGAAGAGACCTTTCTTCGTCGTATTTGTAACCTGGGCCCACCTGTAACAGGCAGGAGCCACTTCCTTCTTGCCTTAAGAGTAATTGGCAACCCGTCAAGCTATTAACATGCACACACATACACCACACACGCGCGCACACACACACACATTTAACTACAGAGGCAGTGAAGAGCTGTTAAGTCCTCTTTTATTATTAGGGTTCAGCAAAATAATACATTCACTTGATTCAAACACCAAAAAGTATCAAAAGGAACAAAATTAGTGATGGAGAACAGACCAGGGGTTGCCACGGGTTATACCGGGGGGAGATTCTGCCTATAAAAGGGTAGCATGAGTGAGTTTCTTTGTGGTGATGGATCAGGTCTGTATCCTGATTGTGGTGGGGTTTTCACCATCTATGCATGTGACGCAATTTCATAGAACTATACACCAAAAAAGAATGAGTGCATGCAAAAACTGGCAAAATGCAAATACAGTCTGAAGTTGAGGTAATAGTGCTGTGCTAATGTTGATTTCCTCATTAATCACGTGATAGAGTTGTGTAAGATGAGATCGCTGGAGGTACCTGGGAATTCTCCGTACTACTGTTGCAAGTTCTTGGGAGTCTTAAATTATTTCAAAATCAAAAGTCCAAAGATATATGGAGTCTTACCATGAAAGGGCTCCCTCCTTTCCAGGTCTTCCGTCTACCCAGTTCCCAAATGCGCAGGTGTGCGCACGCGCACACGCACACCACGGTAACCACTGTTATTTGTTATTAATCCGTCCAGATATTACAATGTATTTATAAGCCAAATATATAGTCTTTTCTTTTTTACACAATAAATACACACTTCTTCCCCTCCCTTTTCTCGCTTAACAGTATCCACAAGATATATCGAAAACCGATACATCAAGAGCTTTCTAATTTTTTCTCTTTTGGTACCTCTTTACATAGTATCTCATTAGTGGATGCTAGTTAGTTTTTCTCTGAAGGTTTCGTGGGGATAAAAAGGAACATGTTACATCACCCACTGTTCATAAAAACCCTTGAAATCCCCTTTCGCCATCTGGTGCTCCCCTGCTGCCGCTCTCCAGACCCCTCCCTTCCCCTTCCTTGCCCAGGTACTGCCCTGGCCCGTGGTTCCTCCCCACACCCCCCCGCTGCTCCCTCCCCCTTCCTGGATCTCTACCCCCTGAACACCCATTCCCCTGGGTCTGCCCACCCTTGGCTTCTCCGCTCACTGCCCAGAAGGATGATAGCACACAGAGGTTCTCGAACATGAGTGTGTCTCAGAATCATCTGAACGCCTGGTCAGACACAGAATTCTGGGTTTCATCCCTAGGGTTTCCGATTCTGTGAGTGTGGAATGGGGTCCCAGAATCTACACTTCTGGCGAGTTCCCAAATGATGTCACGAAGCTGGTCCCAGAGCCACACTCTGAGGACTACTGACGTAATCAAAGTCCCTTGGTACTGCACATAAATTGTCCTTCCTCCTCCTCGAAAGGAGTTCTTCTCGATACTCCCCAGCCTGTACCGCACTGAGTGCAGCGAGAGGGCGGGAGAAGAGGGAACCATGACAAAAGGTGGTCTCACCTGTCTCACGCTCTTGGAGTCTCACCTCTCGCCAGGTGGTCAAGATGATGATCATCGTGGTGTGCACCTTCGCCATCTGCTGGCTGCCCTTCCACATCTTCTTCCTCCTGCCTTACATCAACCCTGATCTCTACCTGGAGAAGTTCATTCAGCAGGTCTACCTAGCCATCATGTGGCTGGCCATGAGCTCCACCATGTACAACCCCATCATCTACTGCTGCCTCAACGACAGGTGAGGACCCCATCCCCCACACTCACTCTGGGGGCAATAAGATCATTTGTCTCCATAGCAGCCAAGCATCCAACCTAGATGAGCCTCTGGGAGACAAAAGGGAGTGGTAGGGACTGCAGCAAAAAATGACCACGCCACTCAAGCCCTACTAATTATTGCCATGCAGGATTGCGAACCCAAAGTGGGCGTTTTTTTTCCTTTCCAAGAAGAACCAGAAATCCGCATTTTTGTGTGAGGTCTTCTAACTTTTGAACCCTGGCAACTAAGGTAGTGGGGGCGGGGGTGCACATTAAAAAAAACCTCTGTCATTGATGCATATAAAGAGGTCTGCAAGCTGGGTCCTGTTCATGGCCTGGGAGTTTGGTCACTCTGCCCTACAGGTCCACGCACCGGGGGCTGTGCGTGCAGAGAGGGAGAGAGAGGGAGGGAGTCAGAGAGAGTCATGCACAGACGGCATGGTGACGGCACCAGAACACCATTCTCCACGGGGCGTCTTTCCCCTCACTGGTCTCCCACTTTCCCCTTCCCATCCATCCCATCATACAATCCAGGCAGCTTTCTCCAGTTTCTTCCAGCAGCTCCAGCAGGACTGGGTAAGCAAAAGGCCCTGATTCGGCCCTGACTTGGCCACACCAGTCAGGAGAGCTGTCCTAGTAGAAGAAGCCAACCCTGGACAAGTAAGAGAAGGGGGAGCCCATCAGGGACGGCGGTCAGCAATAGGGAATTCGGGTCCGTGCGCAGAGTCCCCAGGAGGCAGCTCGGTCCCTCAGCTGGGAAAGGAGGCAGGGCCAGGGGGAGGAATAAAATGCTTGTCATGGTCTTTCTAGCTTTCGGTCATCAGCCTATAAAGTGCCTTCTGTGAATGAGACACTCAGGTGCTGTGAATTTGGTGGCAGCCATTCTCTTGAACGTATCCAGATGCTGTCTGTTAGGTTAACTCACGGATTCATCTGGGGTTAAATATCCCAGCAAGTCTTTAAGTAAAGGCTGATTCTCCCAGTTTATCAAACCGGAGACCTGAGGCACACGGAAGGGACGTGATTGAAGTGAACCTCAGTCAGCAGGCTCCTCGAGAGACAGGAGTCCTGACACGTGGGTTTCCTGCCCAGTGACGAGCACAGTACCGAGCACACAGCAAACACTTGGCGGACGCTTTGGTTAGTGTTGAATCGATCCAGCGTGGGCTGAGGTGTGGGTGGAGGCAGCAGAGTTCAGGGGTCACCCTCAGTCAGTACAGGCATTTCACGCGAGCCTGGGGTCTAGTCCTGGACTGTGCCTTCATGACTGACCTTCAAATCGTTTTGGCCTTAATGTCTCCAGCTGTCAGTATAAAAACCAATAAGAGAGAGTCATGCTCGGGTATGTCCACGTGTGCAAGAGCTGAGACAGTGGGGGGAATGCCCTCTGGGAGCAGGCTGTCCCCGAGGGTCACCTCTCCATCTGCTCTCTCGCCAGGTTCCGTCTGGGCTTCAAGCATGCCTTCCGGTGCTGCCCCTTTATCAGTGCCGGCGACTACGAGGGGCTCGAAATGAAATCCACCCGCTACCTCCAAACCCAGGGCAGCGTGTATAAGGTCAGCCGCCTGGAGACCACCGTCTCCACAGTGGTGGGGGCCCACGAGGAGGAGCTAGAGGATGGTCCCAAGACCATACCCTCGGCTCTGGACCTGACCTCCAATGGCTCCTCTCGCGACTCCAAGACCGTGACAGAGAGCTTCAGCTTCTACTCCAACATGCTCTCCTAGACCACAGGTCCTCAGCAGGGGCAGCCACCACCATCTGTGTCTTGCTTCACTCCATGCATGGATAACGCCTTGATCTAGAAACCATCAGAAACACCCTCACATTGGGGCTTGTGAGGAAAAAAAAAAAACAAAACCCTGGTTTCTTCTGTGACTTTGTCATCCCCCATGCTGTGTGACCCAAGGCAAATCATTGAACTTCTCTGAGCTTGTAAAATGGCAAGGTTGAACTTGATTTTCCCTGCAATCCCTGCCATAATTCTAAAATTAACTTTGGTTGTATGTGGGGGCTCATTCCAGGAGGAATCCTGTAGCACCTGGATTTGCCTGGAGCCCCTGTCTTACTTCAGTGAAGCTGTCCTCAGTCATGTGCAGATTACCCTCCTTTAGCTGGTCTTTACATCAACCTCACATCAACCTTCACTCGACAGGGTGAACAAAAGAAGGAACTATGTAAAATCTGAAGGAAAGATTTAACTCCGTCTTCTAAGCATCTATGAAAAGGAGGCATGGATGTCTTCCTTTAGGCACCTCAGTATTTCAGTGCATCGAAACATCCTGAGATTGAGAACCTCACGTTCATCTGCATTCTGTCCCTAGGGACGGTCCTGAGCGACCAGTATGGCAGAATATGTCCGCTGATGCAAGCTAATGTCAGCTACACACCAAGAATCGGGAGGCCTGTGCCATACTTAATCTATCTGAGCTTCTTCCCTTATTTGTAAAACCATGGATGAAATAACCTAAGTATCCTTTTTAACATTCAAGAGTTCAAGAACTGTATGAGTTTTTTGTTTGTTTCACCAAAAATTGGTGGTCTCAAAAGGACTAGGAATAGCAAGGTCAGTGACTTAATACCCAGTTCCTGGAGAGTAGCAACTCCTAAAATGTGTCGATATCCATATCAAACGTTCTCTGGTTTATCCTAAAACCATGAGTACCTTCCTTCTTCTGGAACATTTTGGTCTTTGACAGAGCAGAGGACTTCATGTCAAAGGCTGCCTCTCACCATCAGATGTTAACAGGCCAAGTCCCACAGCTGGAGATGCCATCAGGGAGGATGAACACACGCACTCCCTGCCCTGGCCTTGTGGGGTATCTTAGGGCAGGGACACTAATGCAGTCTTAGCTTTCTACCAGCATAAGGCATGTGCTCAGATGTCCAATGAACGAGGAGGCTGCCCCCTGCAGCCCCACTTGTGGGAAGAGGTCACCTTGTATCTTCCCTTCTGATTCTCTGAATCTTCCCTTCCTGCCCCCATGGCTTTACTGGCCAGCTGTCTATGAGGGGTGGGATGTCCCACCCACCCCACGGGCCAGTCAGTCTACCAAGAGCCATGAATTTAATCCTGCCTATCCCACTAGAGCTTTGAGGTGTCCAGCAGGTGAGCACGCAGTTTCTCTCTGTCTCCCAGATTTGCGTTTTGTCCAGATGTGGCTGAAAGCAGAAGTCTCAAATACAATCCATCAATGTCCTCTTTGTGGTTTGAAGAATGGATGCACCTGTGCTGCATTTGCAGCACTGAGGGAGACCAATGCGGCTCCCAGGCTTTACAGCCTTCACCAGCCTTGCAGGCTAGAACCCTACCAGGGTATTGGCAGGCCGGGGGAGGTTGTATAGCAACAGTATAAGCCAGAACAACCCAAGAGCCATAGTCTGCAAAGCAGCATGGGAAGGATTAAATAAACTAAATAAAACCAGCTCAGTGCAGATATATGAATGAAAGACATAATTTAAGGGCCAAAAAAAAAAAAAAATCAATGCCCAAAGCATTAGTCATGCTTCCAATAAAGAATTGTGCCGTGTGTGGATCATTTACTCCAGAGGGGTATGTAAGGAACCAGCATGATTATGAGACATACCTACGAAGAAAGTGTCAAAGAATTGGAAACATCCTTTCTGTTGAAGAGGCGGGGGTTGAATTCAACAAGGATTTGTGGAGTACCTGCTCTGCGCTTAGCCCTGAGCTGGGGACACGAGACCCCTCCCACTCTTGAGGAAACTACCAGACTGGCTGTGGCTAAATCACCTTTCCTAGCGGGTCCAGACTGGCCATCGGGCAGGGAGGCAGCTGAGAAGCACATTCTCCCCAGGATTCTAAAGACCCACACTCAACATGGGTAATCAGGCCAAAGGCTGGGGCCTTCAGAGAGCCTTTTGCGATGAGTTCACTGAGGTTGTTGCCAAGGGAGCCACCAGTCAGTCCAGGGTAACTGAAGGGATGTGCTTGGACAGTGTCACCACTGCACATAATAAGGGAGACTATTGGCTGGTCATGGCTGGTTCAAATATGGCAGAACATCCCTGCTGAGGGCCCAGCAAACCTTCCTCTGACCCACTGTCCAGCGCCCATTGAACTTATAAGAATGTTGTCAGCTCCCATGTGTGAGAAACACCATGATTTGCACCATGCATGGGTCTCATGCTTATGGCAATGTGTCGCCCTGTGTTTATCTCTTGAGCATTTTTCCTTGATATACTGTCCGGTAGTAATAGAATATCAGACATCATGGGGCCATCTTTGTTATGTTACTTCCAAAATGTGGGATCCAGTTGCTGTCAATGCATTATTTGTATTGTGCCAATCTCTCCTCTTCATTCTGTCACAGAGAAGAGCTGATACACATCATGGACTCACAATCAGACCACAGTTATTGAGGGGTGGGTGGGAGACCTTTCTGGGAGGGACTGAAGGGCAGGAATCCTCATCTTCCTCACCCTCACCAGAATCCAAAGACACGCTGGAATGCCCTTTCCCTCGGAAGGACTAAGAGGACTCCTGGGAAAAGGGGACTCAGGAGCTGACCTCATTGACCTGGTTTTCGAGAAGAGTCCTGTAAGTGGAAGGGTTCATTCCTGAGGTTTCTGTTATCCAACCCAGGATCCTGGAAAGAACTTCCATTCATAAATAAAGTATGTGTTTGCCTCTCTCGTGATTCTGTCTCATCTCCAGGGAGCCTCAGGACCCTACAGGATGCTGAATGGGGTAGTATCATGAACCCTGCTAACTTGCATAGCCAGAGGATGGAACCCAACACCCAACAAACTTAACTCTGTGACAAAATGGGTTGGCAGGTGGTGGGAGCTATTTGCAGGTGGGGATCTGGGAAGGGAAGGTGGGATTGTGTGAAGTGACCAACACTGTCACCTGTGAGCAGAGCTGTATCCATGCAGATCTTCCCAGGACAGACACCAAGACAGAGTTAGAAGTGCAAGAGATTTATTGGGGGGACACCTGGGAAAGATGGGGGGAGAGGATGCAGGAGCCTGCACAGATCTGACCCGTATGATGAAATGGGGTGGGGAGGATGGGCAGGAAGAGCCTCAGACTTTGGTGTAGCTCTGAAAACTCTCAGCTGGCCCAACAACATCAAAGTTTGCTCATAGGGAAGCCCCGTGGTGACAGAAATGGCCAGGCCTGGCACCCTTGCCACAGGTGGTCACTGGCTGAGAACTCTCTGGGGAGAGAGTGGGCTGCAGCTGAGCCCTGCCATGAATCCTGAGGCACTGCAGCTGAGGGCTATCAGCTGACCCCCCCGCTCAGTTCTCTTTTGAAGGGACATGAGACATGAGAGCTGGGACCCCCATGACTGCCACCAGAGCTTGGGGCCAGCCCCCTGCGTTTAAAAACACATGTCAGGAAACCATTGGCCGAATGTGAAACCTTAATGGTAATGTCTGTGAACCTTGGCAACCTGCCTGCTACTTCCGGGGGCCACCCTGTACCACCTCACCTGCCAGGCACCTCCCCCAAAAGAGCAGTGGGCAGCCGTCCGGACATGAAATGACAAAGGTCGTAAAGGCATTTGAAAGAGGGAGTTTTGAGGAGAATATGGGCAGTTACCCAACATCCTGAGTATCAGACACAAATAATAAAAATGTTCCCATGCAAACTAAAGCATCTTAAACTGATATTCTTATATAAGCTTCAAGGGATCCACAGACCCCTGCAAGATTTCCACAAGTCACATGTAAGACATTGCATATGCGTGTGCATGTGTCCGTGTGTGTGTAGTAAGAGGTGCAAAACCTGAATCTCCCCCAAAGAAATCATCCACCCTCTGTTCTCCTGAGAAGGAGAGAAATGAAATTGTTTGTAGGACAGGGCCGAGCAGCCTTGAGACCTTCAGACGCCGTGACCGGTATAGGCAGCCTTGGAGAACCCAGAGCGGCTGCTGGGGAATTGGAAACCACTTTGGAACAAGAGCATGATTCACCCCAGACACGCGGATGAATTAAAGCTGTAGAACATCGTTAAAGATGTTTGTGGCAGTAAAAACACCAAATTCATGATTAAGGGGTGTGCTCACTCTTCTCCATGAAACGATGAGTATTTGTTAGCTGAGGAAGGACTAACCTGAGTTGTGGGCAAACAAGTCAGGCCGGCCCCGGAGTACAGATATTCCTGTGGAAAGGCAAAGACATTTCATTTAGTCCCGTGTGGGCACGTGTGGCCTACAGACGCACTGTGGATGCTTAGCCTCTGGAGCCGCAGCCGCCTTTGGTAACACGCCCTCCATCCCGCCCGCAGGGTGTGCACGTCCATGAGTGCATGTGAGAGTCCATGAGTGAACAGATCTCCTCAGCTCTGGAACCTGAGGGGAGATTTCAGTCAGAACCCCAAGTGGAGGTGGGCGAGGTGGGGGACACACCAAGCCTGTTCCTCTCATCCATCTTCAAAGGCGAGGGGAGCATCTGGCTGTAGAAACTGCTTTCCTGACCCCCACAGGCAGTGTTCTGAGACACCCCCATTTCTCTGTGCTCAGTTGAGGAAAACGGGGAGGAAGGGGCCTGAGGCCGTGGCAGGGCCTATCTCACAAGCACCGAATCCTACATAAAACGGTAGCGACCTTTGCTCCCGGCCTCCCTCTCGAGCAGCTGCTCAGCCAGCAAGGAGACGAGGCTGCTGAGTAGAAGCAAGTGACTACCGGGTATCGGCACTGACATGACTGCGCGCGCGGCTGCCCCGCCCTGTCTCTCTCCCGTGACACGTTGGCCACATACATCCCCCCCGCCCAGCTACAGAGATTTTCATGCCGGCAGATTCAAACCCAGGTCCCCTGCGTTGCGTGCACACGTGCCCTTTCTCTCATTCTGCCACTTTTTATTTCCAGTTTCCTTTTGTTCTCCCCTCTTTAGTCCATCCGTGGAAGCCCTCTCCTCCTGACACGCTCCCTGCTGAAATCTCCAGGTTGTAATGCCACAACCCTGGATGCCTTCCCGGTGCCCTCATCGATAAAGAGAGGATTTGGAGCGATAGTGAGAATGCCCATCCCTAGCAGTCCCCCTTCCCATCCCATCTCCCCAAATCCCCCCTTGCCTGCCCCACGTACCCGCCCACCCACACTTGCCCTTCACCCCCTAACCCCACCTCCCACTCACCCCCTTTCCCGGATTTTGAGCTGCTTTTGGGACAGGACTCCTTAGTCCCTACACTTAAGAGCAGCAACTTCCCTCGCAGATCCGGCCTCCGGGCTGGGAGGGGAGAACAGCAGACTCGATGGGAGCACCATCGGCTCCTAGCCATGCCAATGTATGGACTTGGAGAACAACATTAATGCTCGAAGAGACCACCAGCCAGAGCGGAGGGAGAAGGGGAAGGCAGTGCATGTTCTCTGGGGCTTTGGTCGCTGCTTGCCGAGCCATACCCGTTGCCCTCTTGTTCGCTAACCACCACCTGGAACAGTACTTGTTCTGGCAGAAGAGTCCCACGGGGCGGTAACTATTGCTCCAAGACGGCAGCCACATGCATTGGTCCAGATGGGCAAAAAGAGATGCTGTGACAGCTGATGATGAACATGGCTCTGTTTTGACCTCCAAAATCTGGGGACAACCCAAACACTTTCTCACCAAGGGAAGCTGGTCTTTTCAGCTTACTTTATACCTCTGAAGATTTGGCAGCCGATAATTCAACTTCGTCCACTAAACGTTTGCCTGACAACCAGGACGTTGCAGGTGCCCCGCTGGGGATTTGGAAATAGAAATTTCAATAGCACTTGGTCCCTGCTCTCCAGTTCAGAGGGGTAGAAAGATGTTCACCATAGCCCAGTGGGGGGAATGTCAAAGCAAGGATGCACACTCGATGCCACACCTCCCCAGATGTCACTAAAAGATGACGAAGTCTTCAGGCCAGTGTTCTCGTCAGTGGCAATAGGCAGGCAATCACTCACAGCAAAGGTTTGCCCGTTGCAATGGCTCACTTCCAAAATCTCCCAGGTTTTCTTGTATGTAATGGGCACCCTTACTTTTCAGGGTCGTGAGTTTCCTTTCTCCGATGCATGCCCCCTTTCTACTGTTAATTTCAAATCCTCCCAAGTCAACAGCCAGACCCAGGGGAATGTAACGGCCACCACCGCTAGCGCCGCCTCTCGCCAAGTTCCTCATTGGTGCCCCAGGACTGCTCTCTGCTGCCCTCTGGAGGACCCTATAAAAATGCTCTATTTAAAAAAGCGCTCTGCCGGATGGTAGGGTGCTTGCTTTGAAGTGGCCGAGGAGTCAATGCCATGAGCATGATTTTCCCGTTCCTGGGCATTATTTAGGTTATAGATTTGAAGAAAGTAAGACACATGTTAGAAAACACGGGGCCTGGAAAAAGAGACTTGTCATTATGGACAGACAGCCACTTGTGCTTCTGTTCCCACCAGGAAAACTCCCGATCTGATCCTGGGAGCCAATCGTAGGGCTCCACAATGGACTCCTTACGCCCCTCCCCTTCTCCCATCTCTGATCTGAAGACCCCCGGTTCCTAATCATGATATGCATTCTGTCAGCTCCCAGGAGCCCCACGATGGTCCTAATGCTCCAGTGGGATTGTCATAATGGTAGGATGCAGAGCAGTGGATGGCTAGGCCCACCACCCAGGAACATGCAGAGTGCAGGGCCCAGGCTCCCAGCAGCCCATGTAGAGATGCCATGCAAGGTCCTCTCTTTAAGAGACAATAAGGTTCTCTGCTTCTTATGCTGCTGATGCCAAGTTGTGGCTGGGCAGGCTCAGTTGCCCATCTAGGGCAATACCCGTGGGACAGGAAGCATTTATTTTGCATCAGATACTTGAGGCTAATCGGGGCCACTCTTGTCTTCAATCTACACTGGACTTGGATTGGGAACTGGACACCGTGGCTCAGAAGCATGAAGCCCCAGCAGCTTCTTACCCCTACCAGATGATTGTCATGGATCTTTCTGTAGATTTCCAGGGCAAAATTCAGTCCCCACATCTCCTAAGGGACGGTGCATAAATCCCCGTGACTGGAGTAGGCAGAATAGGATAACCCACACTCCAGGTGTGTGTTCTGGCTGCAGGGTCCCATGGCCTGACGAAGGCATGACTGTCAGCTAATTTCTCAAAAAGAAGATGACATTGAGGTTCTATACCAGCATGAACCTACTCCCCAGCTATCATCAAGGCAGGGTGAGTGGACAGCCCTTGCCCTTTTCTACACATTCCCCGAATGCTGGAGACCCTTTGGCCCTGGGTGCTCATGCTCCCTGGGTCGCATCTGTTTACAAAACATTTTGGGAGAAGGGGCACAGAGTAAAATATTGTTTGATAGAGGTCCTTGTTTGATAGAGGAAAAGAGTAGGTGAGTGAAAACAGAAATGTGTGCTCTAGGGAAGTCTGAAGGTTTGAAAAGTAGAAGAACAGAAGAATTGTTTCCTTCCCTCTCCCATCTCAAAGGTAATAATCAAGACAATGATAACAGTGATAATAAGTATTATGCTCTGGATCTCCTGTGCCAAATATTTCATGCACCTTATCAGGTTTCATCTTCCAAGGCCATGAAATCAATATTATTATTGTCCCTTAATTTAATAGGAGAACAATGGGGCATACAGAGTAACTTGTCGGAGATCTAACCAGAACTGACTCTCAGAGCAGTGCAATCACAAAGCCCTCATATCCTTCATTCCTCATATCCCCAGGCCTCTCTCCTCTTTTTTTTTTTAAATGTTTTATTTATTTATTCACGAGAGTCAGAGAGAGAGAGAGAGAGAGAGAGGCAGAGGGAGAAGCAGGCTTCCTGCAGAGCAGGGAGCCCGATGCGGGACTCGATCCCAGGACCCTGGGATCATGACCTGAGCCGAAGGCAGACACTTAACCATCTGAGCCACCCAGGTGTCCCGGCCTCTCTCCTCTTAAAGGTGCTGCAGGCCAGGCTGGAAGGACTGCCCCAAACACTCTGCCAAAATGCTAATTCAAGACACGGTATGTCCAGGAGCAGCAAACTTCCACAGCCCCATCAAATCATCAGAAAAACATTTCAAAGGGTAAATTGTCCTCATATTCTCTGTAGTCATTCCTACAATTAGGCAGGATCTGTGGCCAGGTTCTAACTCTGATCTGAAGACTGCTTATCAAATATTTCCTGCTGTAATTAATCTTGGCACATTTAGCCTTGGGTGCACAGAATTCCCTAGATATGCATTTCCCTGGAGGATATACCCTTCTTTTGGAAAGATATATGTCACTGGGAAGGATAATATCTTATGTTTACAACTAAAAACTTAAAAATTCCATGTCCCGTCTATAAGGTCAGACTCATCTAGGTATTGGAGGTAAGGGTGGGGACTGCTGGACTGGCCATGGAAATGGTGCACAAAGGGAAGGTGTCCTGGGCCAGCCTGAACCAGATCATTGCCCACAGATCACTGAGTCATGAAAGAAAGGTGAGTTCAATCCCCAAGAAAAGGAAGTAGGAAGTTGAAAACTAGAGGGACCAAGTCAATTGTTTTAAACGCTAATGGGCATTAAAAAAAAATCACCTAGGGAGTTTATCAAGAGCTAGATCCCTAGCCTCATTCCCAGAGATCCTGACTTAGTAGATCTGCATTTTAACAAGTATGTCAGTGATTATGATGCAGGTGGCCTGTGGAACCACTGGGCAGGTCAAAACCTAAACAGAAAACAGATTGGAAAGTCGATTAGAAGGGGTTTTCACAGAAAACGATGAATTAAGAGTAGGTGAATGGAGGGGGTTCCTAACACACAGTCTTGCCTCACTTAGTCAAGGTAGACTCTCAAAGAACTGGGCTTAAGCAGGTAGTTGGGAGCAAGGCCCCAGGGTTAGTACCACAAAGCGGAGGGGGAAAATGGGAGGAGACGTAAGAGGGGGTTACAGCTCAATCCACTTTCTGCCTTTGCCCTGTCTGAGCCCCCATTCCCAGTGTTTCCTTCCAGCATTCCAAAACTGTCCCTCCAACACGAAGTAACTTACTATCCTCCACCCACCCCCTGCCCCTGTTTTGGTCCTCTTTCATGCAAGTTTGCAAAATCAGAATTAAAGTGCAAAAGTTTTACTTCCCAGATTTCTAGAGATGTGCCATCACTTCCAAATTCTGGAAAGCCCCAGTATTGAACTGTGTCCAGCTCAGGATGGAACTGTTTTCCCTGAATTCTAAACCAATTCCCAGAGCATTTTATGGGAAAGCACTTTATTTTTATACACCCAACACACATTCCAATATTATGACTTTTTCAATTATTTACAACTTCCCCTTATGTTCAACTCAGATTCACATCCAAGCAAAGGAAGAAGTCTGTATGTCAGAGCAATGTTGTTTATGTGCACATTGGGGGGTGGGGAGTTGATCTCTATAAAAGACAAAAGCAGCAGAAGTTGGATGCATTTTCTTTTTATAAGAAAAGAAGACTATAAAGCATAGTTATCTCCAGTTTGATCCCTTTTCAGGTAACAGACCGTGTGATGTGCCACTGGACATTGTGAAGGCAGAGGCAGCACCCAACGTGGGCTTGAGAGCTGGGGTAGAGGATCTCTGGATGCCCTTTCCTGCCTTCATAATCAGAGCAGGGCTAACGGTGAGCTTCCCCGAAACTCACCCTTTCAACAAACATTTATCGAATTCTAGAAATGTTCCTTCAGAGATGATGAGTAATTTCCAAAGAAGCAATGTTGGTGCTTTGGTACTCGAGAAATAATCTCTGATGGTCCTTGTGACAAGCAATATGAAGCTTCCTTCAGGTCTGGGCATGCCTAGTTCTTCATCCATGCCTTCTTGGAATGCCCACAACCCACCTGGTCCTGTGCTGGGCATCAGGGAGGCAACGAGAGGGAAAACAGGCCTGGCTCCCACTGGCAAGCAGCTTTCAGGCTAATGAAAAGATATGACATGCTGATCAAATAATCCCACAAAGGAGGGCATAATTAAAAACTGAGGAAAGGACTATTGGAGAAAGAAAGGTTCAGCTACAAAGGAACTGGACCCAGCATCTCAGGGCAGGGAAGTGTTCTCCAAGAAAGTGAAGCCCTGAGGAGTGAGAGTAACCCAGACAAAGAGGAGGGAAAGAGCATTCCAAGCATGTGAATGGCATGGAGAAAGGTCGGGGATGCAAGAGGATATGGTGTATTTGAGGGACTGGAAGCACAAGACCAATGTGCCTGGCTGGAAGAGGGAGGAGACATGGTGGAAGTCAAGGCTGGAAGAGAAGGAGGCAGAGGACCTTGGAGCTCCTCATGGGCCTCGAGAAGCATTATGGTCTTCAGTCTTAGAGGAAAGCAAGTCAGCAAAAGATTTAGGATCAATCCTTTTGGAAAAGACCACTCCAGCTGCAGGGAGACCAGTTAGGAGGCGATTGCTATGATCCAAGTAAGAGGAGATGAGCACGAGAGGATGGACTTGAGAAGACCGTAGCCTATTTTGAGAAATACCTACTTGTTGACGGACTTCACTGGTTATGGAGAAAGGGGAGGTTTCAAGGGGGAATTTGGTGTTTCTTACTCATGTGATTAGTTGAATGATAGTGCCATTTACTGAAACAGGGAACACTGGGATATCAGCTTGGGGAGAGAGGAGAGGCAGAAATATTCTGAGTTGAATGTGAGCTAACTTAGAGACAGCAAAAGAGATATCCAGTAAGCAGCTGAACATGTAGATTTGGAGCTCTGGGAGCAGACTGGGCTGAGGACATCGATTTCTAAGCCAATTATAGATGACAGTTGATGCCATGAGCATGAAGAAGCTTGCCAAGTGTGATAGCATTGGGTAATCAAATGCAACATCTCATAGCTGGGTAGAAGAGGAGTCGGATTGTGCTGAGGGAAGGGAAGAGAGAACAACCCACAGCGGGGGAACATGGTGTCTCAGAAGCCAAGAATGAAAGAGAAATCTTTGAGGGAAGGATTCTGTGATGTTGAATGCTGCAAACAAATTGAGGAAGAGGGGACATGGAAAATGCCCAGTGGGTTTAGTGATGAAAAGATCAGTGGTGGCCTTAGCAAGAGCTGTTTGCGTGGGGTCCTAGAAGCAGATCACAGTGAGCTGAGGAAGAAATGGCTGATAAAGAAAGAGAGACCCAAACCTACAGATCTCCCCCCAAAAGGCTAGTTTAGAAGGAGAGGAAGAGAAGGCAGTAGCTAGAGGGAATGTGGGACCAAGGAAGGTATTTTTTTTTAAAGATTTTTTATTTATTTATTCATGAGAGACAGAGGGGGGCAGAGAGAGAGAGAGAGAGAGAGAGAGAAGCAGAGGGAGAAGCAGGCTCCCAAGGAGCAGGGAGCCCGATGCGGGACTCGATCCCAGGACCCCGGGATCATGACCTGAGCCGAAGGCAGACACTCAACCATCTGAGCCACCCAGGCGCCCCCAAGGAAGGTATTTTTAATTTGTATTTGTTGTTTAACAGAAGAGACTTGGACATAATTCAGTGCCTACAAGAATGATCTTTTTGAGAAGGAGCACTAGAATATATAGGAGAGAGAAGAGAAAATTGGTAGCAAACAATTTCTGGGAAAGCAGGAGGGTGGTCTGCAGAAGAAAGCCCAGCTGGAAGATGAGAAACAAAGGGTGAGGGTAGGTTCGGAGATTTGAAAGCCGGATATCAGAAAAATTCCTCTAACCGATTGTTTCCATTTTCTCTAAGAAGCAGAAAGCAGGGTCATCACTGGTAATGGGCAGGAAGTTGGGGAACAGGGCTACAAGTTAGTGGTTGGGGGAGCATATAAAAGATTTCAAAGAGTCATTGCAGACTGTCCAGAAACTCTGATTCGGCCATTCTGGAGTGGCTACATTTGTAACAAACAACACAGCTGATTCTGAAACACATGGTTCGGGGACCAGGCTTTGAGAAACCCAGTCAATATTTGGGGACATGTACCCTTTTTCATCCTCATGTGAAACTCACCATCAAGAATGGAAGAAATAAGTGTTTCCAAGAAGACTATGCTGGTGTACATGACAACCTGTACAATTCTATGTCCCCGGATGGCTCCACTCTCCCAGGAGGGCTATTTGACCAAGGCAGCTCTGAAGCTATTCTTGACCTTATGTGAAATTGAATAAATCTTAATTCAGTTCTGAGGCAACTCAACATTAACTCAAACTTAGTCTTTTATTCTGACCTTAGACCCTAGTTCTAATAACCAGGGTTTTATTTTATCCCTAAGTCATGCCTCACTCAACTTAACCCTTCTGTTCCCAGAATTACTGTAAGTTACAGTATGAGTCATTATCTGGTTTATGAGGATTCCAAGGTATGACCCTCATCAAAAGGTAACAACACATGAGTATGCACACAATTAATCTAAATCTGAATATAATACCTAACTACAAATTTCAAGCAAGATGGATCCGAGCAAGTTTTACCCAGTTTAATTTTGGAAAATCGTGATGACTATGTGAAGATCATCTTGCCACATAAATCATCTCTGTCCATGAATTTGAAGACTGAGGAGGGATAAGTGAATTCTACAAAGGATTTTTGCTGGTTTTCAGTCATTTTCTTAATGAACTTTTCTTCACTCTTTGGTTGGCCGACCCCCATTTAACTTCACATCTCTAAACAAAAGCTACTTCTCTGGAAATGTTTCTCCACATCCCCAACATTAATAGGCCCCCAAACAGATCCCCACCCTTATTTTCTCTCATCTCACCCTATTCTTTTAAAGTTTGGATCCCTGTTAGACTGTAAGTCCCACGAGGAGCCCAAGTTAGTTTTATGATCCAGTGTACACCCATTTCCTAGTACAGTATTGGCACAAAGGGCTGATTTTAGATTATTTAGATTAGGTCAATAAATACCTATTGAATAAATAACTGAATATACATTAGGGAGTCAACCTCATCTTGTCCTTGCTGGGTTCCAGAGCAACATGCAGTGAGTGAGAGTCCAGCCGACACTGTGACATCCAGGCAAGAGACTCTAAGGCAGCAGCTCTCAAACATTTGTGACTGTCACTTAGTCAGAGAAAGACACTCCAACAGACAAAGAACCATGAGGATAACACAAGCACATTTGGAGGGAATCATACAGACATTAACTTTAGCAATACTTTGACGTAAATGGAAATCATAACACATTGTAGGATTAACCAAACAACCCTCGGAAAAATAAATTAATACATTAAAAATCAAGAATAGTTGCCATTCAATTACCATCCCAATAAATTCGGGATGCTGCTGATGATAAACAGATAACAAGCCATCTCTCTCTCTCTGGTCTTTGCAGCATTATCGGGCATTGTGGAGTCACCAGGTAGACTGCTGAATTAGAATCCTCAGGAAATTCTAGTATAGTATTAATGTGAGTTTTTTGAGTACCAAATTTTAGTAACCCTCAGTAAAACACCTAGTAGTTATTAGTAAGCAACTTTAAAAGTCTATGGAATTGCCTGCCGTTTGCTTATAGAACTTGGGGGGTTTTGATTCATTCCCTGCTCATCTAAAGGACCCTCAGGGCTTACCAGATAACTCAGAATCATATCTGAATATTACTGGTCTAGGAAATATGCAAGCCAGCCATTTCTCTAGCTCCCCTCTGTTCTGTCCTTTGATCCAGCGAGGAGCCAGCCTCACACTTGGACCACATTAGCTGTGGCTCCTGCTGGCCACCTTCACTGAGTTGTGTTAATGTCATGTTCTTGGCTAGAACTGTTTCAAGAAACAACGAAATAAAATCCACTTCTGCATTTGCTATAAAAGTCACTGTGAATATTATCAATGTTTTTAATATGTAATTTGTTATAACTTTTATATAATCATGATGAGGATGATAGTTAATGTTTGAGATCACTATGTGCCCCTCACAAGTCTAAGGACTTAGCATGTTTTGCTTCATTGAGTCTTTGCATATCCCCAAGGAGGAAGGTACTAGCATTAATCCATTTATCCACAATGTCACACCATACGCCTTAATCTCTGCTTGAGAATTTCTTTTGGAATTTACTGTCAGAAAAATTTTGACTCTATTGGAAAACTTGTATACTCACTCCTTCCTGATCAGGAATAGTGTAATATTTATTGCTTGCCTCTTATCCCTGGATTTCAGGAAATGTGCAAGAGAGTTTGGGTCTTGTACACCGGCTGATACCATCTTACCATTAGTACATTATTTCCACTTACTTTTCTGTATACTGACTTTCTATTTCCATTTTATTTGCCTTGTTCTCCTTTCTACTAATTGCCTTGAACTTTTTGGAAACAAGAAAAGCAGAAATCAACCTAATTAAACCAAAAATATACATATACTTTGAGTTTAACCTGAGAGCACTGGGAGGAATTGGTGAATGGAGATTGAGAACACAACTTGGGATGAGTTTGAAACCATTCCGAAAGCCAAATACCTTTTCCTAAACCTTCTAGGATACGGTTCATAATACTTTAAGAAAAATAGAGTTATTGGGGAGCCTGGGTGGCTCAGTCATTAAGCGTCGCCTTCGGCTCAGGTCATGATCCCGGGGTCCTGGGATCGAGCCCCGCATCGGGCTCCCTGCTCGGCGGGAAGCCTGCTTCTCCCTCTCCCATTCCCCCTGCTTGTGTTCCCTCTCTCTGTGTCTCTCTCTAATAAATAAATAAAATCTTTAAAAAAAGAAAGAAAAGAAAAGAAAAATGGAGTTATTAAATACCGTCCAGGGAAAGCCCTGAATAAAAAAAACCTTTTATCCAGGACATCAGAGGCCTTTAAAGAGAATGGGAACATCCTGCTATTACAGAAACCATGCTGGAAGCAGGTATCTTTGTCACTAAGCATCTGTTATGTGTCTCTTCCTATAATATGAATACATTATTAAAAGAACATATTTTATTTATAGAATAACTTGACTTTAAACATGCATGTGTTGCAAGGGATCAGGGTAATGACCACACTCTGTTTTCTCTGGCAAATGAGCACAGCTGTCCATAAGAGTCACCATATGAGAAAAAAAAATTTTTTTTTAAATAATGCATTCAGAATAAACATGGCATACCACAACGCTTTCTTTTTATCTAGAAAGGGTTTGGTATTGCAGTTTGCCTCAAGCAAAGTGTCTAAAAATGCCAGCCGCTACTTTGACAGCTAAATGCCAGATATATTTCAGCAGCTATGACAACCATAGAAATATGTCCTTCTCCCCCTTAAGACTCTTAAAATTCCTTGGGAGAAGATGGTTTCAAGTTTAATAATAAATGTAGACATTGTCCAGATTTCATCCAAAAAAATAAATTGAACACAAAATAATCAAGAGAGAAAGACATCAAAACCTGCTGCATTTCTTTTTCTGTCTCCAGTTAGATTTTCTCAGCTGGTTCATGCTGCAGTTCGGGGCAAACCTTCTAGAATTCTGGACATCAATTCTGTGATCACTTCAATCGCCCTAACCGTTCTGAGAAACAGTGCTCGCCGTCTGAATTTTGAATGCTCAGAATCTCTAGCCTGATTGGTGTTCCGAAGGAGTTCTGATTCTTCCCTTTGAAAGTTTATGCCTCAAATGATTAGTCTGATTTATCATGAATTTGCAATCATTTTTTTAAAACCTGATGTATTCAGTTTACTTCCTCTTAAACCTCTGTGCTCAGAATGCTTGATTGGGAGTGTGCACCTGATTTAAAGAATTTCTTATGTAATGAGATACTCTTATCTCCCCCGCCCCCAAAGCAAGAACCACACTTACAGCCTTTGAATGAAGAGATGTCATCAATGTCTGCATCCAGGAAGAATGACCAAGGCTCTGTTCATTGCCCCCTTCCCTTTAGACCAGCACTTCTCAACTGTAATGTACATATGAATACGTACATTGTGCATATGAATGTGTAATGTGCCAGAAGCGGAGCTGAAATCAGCGATCCTAACAAGCTCCCAGTGGATGCTGGTGGTGGAGTAGCCAGGAGCTGCGGGGTCTGGAGCGGAGTGCCACAGATGTCATTGTAAGTGTTCCAGTAGCCACATTAAAAAATTAAAAAGGAACAAGCGGAAATAATTTAACTTTATCTTACTTAACCCAACATATCCAAAAATTATCAGTTCAACAGGCAATCAATACAAAATTTACTGAGATATTTTGCATTCTTTTTTTCATACTAAGTCTTAAAGATCAGGTATGCATTTTACATGTATGGCACATCTCCAGTGACACTCGCCACATTCCCAGTGTTCAGTGGCCATGCTGGACGAGTGGCTGCTACATGAAACAGCACATTCCTCCAGAAAACCGCACTCTCCCAGGAGGGATTCTGTTCAGTAGCTCTTGAGTGTTATGACTGGTGGGTGTCGGGCTGGGAGACCACGCCAGATACATCATCTGGGCTGAGAATGGCAGTTCTAATTTGGAGGATGAATTTATTCAAAACCAGTAGAGCCTCCCTGGGTGTTAAGAGCCTCTTATGTTCAGGGCACAGATAATCCTTGGCTGTCTTCTGGGTCTTGGCGCTTCCTGGTTGCAAGTTAAAAGAGGCCCAGAGTGAAAGATGGGGAGCACTAAGTTGTGTGAGATGGAAATCATTAAAGCCGTGTGTGAGCAGGTGCCAGGTACCACAGGCCCTACAATCCTCACTTAGGAGATCTGAGGTTTATCCTAAGAGCATTGGGGAACCATTGGAAGATTTTAAACAGAGAAACAGGGTATGATCAGGCTTTCATTTTAGAAAGATCTTTTAGCAATAACGGGAAAATTTTCTGGAGGAAGACAAGATTAATGGCAAGGAACGTAGTCAGGAAAGTTCTTCAGAAATCCAGGCAAAAGATGTCAGGAAGTTAGGAAGTTAGGAAACTAGTTCTGTGGTTAGAGGGGAAAAAGAGTAAAAAGGATTTTATTGATAGGTCTTGATGGTAGAGAGTAGATTTTTTTAAAAAAGGATGAGAGAGAAGAATCCTGGAGGATGGGTGAATCAGGCAGGGCCCCAGGAGGAAACTGCACCCTTGAGTCAGGAGAACTGGGGGAGGACAATCAGGGCATTGTTTACAGAAGTACGGGGGCGGGGGCCACCCCTGGCCCTGAAGACACAAGAGAAGGGAGCATTGACTGGACCCAGAAGGAGAGGTTGGCGGACAAGGGCTACAAGAGAGGAGCGGTGACCTGGTGGAAACAGGTGGAACCACACAGCCAGGCAGACATAAGCCAGCAAAGCCAGGCTGTACTGGAAGTTAGGTGTACTTTACATTTCTGGAGAAACTGCCAAACTGCTGTTTCATCGGTTCCCGAAAGGTCTCTCTATATACTCCCCACCAAGAGTACAGAAGAATTTCTGTTTCTTACTTCTTATAAACAATGATTTTATCCATCTTTTTAAAAATTGTTGCCTATTGTAATGGTTAATTTTATGTGTTAACTTGGCTAGGCCATGGTACTCAGACATGGTCAAACACCAGTCTAGATGTTGCTCTGAATGTATTTTTTAGATGAAATTGACACTGAAATCAGTGGAGTTTCAGTAAAGCAGATTACCTTCAATAATGTGAAGACTTCTAATCAGTCAGAGACCTTAGCAGAAAAAGACTGAGATCTCCCAAAAAAGAGGGAATTCTGCCTCCAGACAGCCTTCGGACCTGAGCACAGCCTTAGCTCTCTGGGTCTCCGGCCTGCCCACAGGCCCTGCGGGCTCCCACTGGCCAGCCTCCACATATCGCAAGAGCCAGTCCCAGAAAGTAAATCTATCACACACACACACACACACACACACACACACACACACACACACACAC
>NW_027397072.1:49032432-49073516 GCF_003265705.2 Callorhinus ursinus
CACACACACACACACACACACACACACACACACACACACACACACACACAAAGCCTATTGGTTCTGTTTCTCTGGAGAACCCTAATTACACCAATTTAGCCAGAAATTATATATCTCAGCTTAGTGTCAATTTGCAATTTTCTGATTATTAGCGAAGTTCACAACTGTTTGTAGTGGGTTTTGTTTTTTTTACCATTTTCATTCCTTTTTCTGTACTTTTCTATTGAGCATTTTGATGTTTTCTTGTAGAAGCTCTTTATATATTCATATGTTGATTTGTATCTTTCTTTTTTTTATTATCATGTTCAGTTAGCCACTGTATAGAACATAATTAGTCCTTGATGCATCTTTCTTTTGTAAGTTGTGATATTTCTCACCATCTGCGCTCTGTCACTGATGTGATGAACTCTGTTGCCTCTAAGCTCCAGAGTCTATGGGGAAGAATGGTTCTTACCTCTCTATATCATCCATGCCCAAGACCATTCAGAGTTGCACTTTTCTCTAGGCTGGTTTCTCCATCATTCGATTATATCTACCTTCTTTCTTCTAAAAATGCTCAAAGTTTACAATTTATAGTGCTTTTGCGGATGCATTTCTTATACTTTTTCTGACATTTCAATAGGATTTGGGGAAGGCAGGGAGATAAAAGTGAGTGCCCAGCTGACCATATTGAACCAAAAACTGAGGGAATCGCTTCACAATAAGAGCAGGCTGAGAGTTTTCAAAGTCTCTAGGACTCAGCTGCTTATATATTTTAAATCCATTCAAATAACAGAACCCAAAACCATACAATTATCCTTAACTTGCCATGAGGAAGGAACAAAACAGTAGCATGCTTTTTTTTTTTTAAACTGCCAATAAGAGCCTAACAAGTGTGATACTATACAAAGAGAACTACAAGAATATGCCTTTGGAAACCCAAAAGTTTACCACAGAGAGGTGGTGATAGAGTCACTGGGGGAGTTAAAGTAAGATACAATTAGGACTAATTTTTTTCTTGGGCGCCTGGGTGGCTCAGTTGGTTAAGCGACTGCCTTCGGCTCAGGTCATGATCCTGGAGTCCCGGGATCGAGTCCCGCATCGGGCTCCCTGCTCAGCGGGGAGTCTGCTTCTCCCTCTGACCCTCTTCCCTCTCGTGCTGTCTCTCACTCTCTCTTTCTCAAATAAATAAATAAAATCTTTAAAAAAAAAAAGACTAATTTTTTCTTGTGGTTTTCATGAAACAAAAAAAGCTACATTTTACTGAGGAAAATACTACTTTTTACATTATATGTAATTTGCAATCAAGAAGTCAACATGCATGACCTCAGAACTCCCTCTCTGAACAACATAGAACAATTGGGGAAAACCATTTACAGACACTGAGAGACAAACAGCAGCACAGGCCAAACCCTGCCCGTACTGAGGAAAACAGCATTTATGGGTGAGAGTGGATACAGGCATAAGATTTGTCTCTTGAGTTAGAAACAGATAGCCATTTCTACTTCTAACTGCTAACAAACCCAGTATATAACAGAATTCTAGCATGGCCTGTCTCCCATCCCAAACCAGTAGCTCCCCTCCATTTTTCTTAAGGGAAATCTTGGGGGAGCTGCTAGGCATATTGCCCCTGCTCTCCTCTGACAAAGAGATAGGTACATGACCCAAGTTGGCCCCAGGAATGACCACGCATTTTGCAGTGCAAAATGAAAATGCACAAATACAAGCCTAATATACAAAACTCAATCACTTTCCTATATACCAGCAATGAACAAGTGAAATTTGACATTAAAAAAAAAACCCCATTCACATTAGCATCCCCCCAAATTAAATACTTACATACAGGGGGCGGTGCAAGATGGTGGAGGAGTAGGAGACCTGGATTTCGTCTGGTCTCAGGAATTCAGCTGAATAGGGATCAAACCATTCTGAACACCTACGAACTCAACAGGAGATCAAAGAGGAGAGTAGCAACAACTCTCTGAACAGAGAAGCGACCACTTACTGGAAGGTAGGACGTGCGGAGAAGTGAATCCGAGGCGATATTCGGGAGGAAAGACAGTGGGGGAGGGGGCCTCCGTCCGCCGCTTCTGGCAAGTGATAGAGCCGCGGAGCACAAAATCGGACCTTTTAGAAGTCGGCTCCGCTGAGGGACGTCGCTGCAGTGGCTAAGCGGGGGGTGGAACCCTCGTGGGACAGTGTGGTGTCGGGACCCTTGGGGTCACAGAAAGACCGGGGGTGCCTGAGTGCGGCAGAGCTCCCAGGTATCGGAGCGGGGAAGCCGGCTGCAGAGACGGAGTCGAGGTGCGGGCTCTCAGCTCGGGGTTTCCATAAACTGTGATCCGCGGCCCAGTCGGGCCACTGCTCCTCCAGCAGGGACCCAACAAGCAGCAGAGCCGGGGAGACTCCCCTCCCTCCCCCGGGGAGGAGCAGCGCAGGAGCGCACCTCAGGGATCTGCTGGGTTTGGAGACTCCACACGGGGTCGGGTGCCAGAGATAGAAACGCTCGGTCACAGGCCGGGTGAGCACGGAGTGCGGCCAGAGACCGGGGAGACGGGAGTGACTGACTGCTTTTCTCTGGGGGTGCACTGAGGAGCGGGGCCCCAAGTTCTCGGCTCCTCCGGACGGAGATTGGGAGGCCGCCATTTTCACTCTCGTCCTCCAAAGCTGTACAGAAAGCTTGCAGGGAACAAAAGCTCCAGAGAGCAAACCCGAGCAGATTGCTTAGCCGGGACTGACAAGGGCGGGGCGATTCCACCTCCGACAAAGACATTTGGGAACCATGGCAACAGGCCCCTCCCCCAGAAGATCAGCACGAACAGCCAGCCAAGACCAAGTTTACCGATCAATGAGAACAGGAGAACTCCAGAGCTAGGGGAATACTGCACATAGAATTCATGGCTTTTTTACCATGATTCATTAGTCTTTCAAAGTTAAATTTTTTTAACTGTTTTTTTAACAGTTTTTTTTTAATTTTTCTTTTTCCCGTTTCCAACCAACATCTTATCAATCCCTTTTTTTAAAAAAACATTTTTATTTTTCATTTTTAGAGTCATATTCTACCCCTTCATAGAAGTTACCTTTATTTTTGGCATATATATATAAGTTGTTCTCTCTTTAAAATTTTGAGATACAGTTTCTTCTAACATATCAAAATATACCCTAAATCTCTACTGTATGGTTTTTTCCAGTCTCCTGCCTGATCACATTCTCTCCCCTTTTTTTTCTTTCTTTCTTTCCTTTTTTTTTAATCCTCTTCTTTATTTTTTCAAACACCTTCTGATCAATTCCTTTTTTAAAATTTTTTATAATTTTCATTTTTACAGTAATATTCCATACCTTCATTGTATCAACCCTTATTTTGCACATATATAAGTCTTTCTTTCTTTAAAATTTTAGGAGGCACTTTCCTCTAACAGACCAAAATACACCCAAAACCTAGTGTGTGGCACTGATCTATGCACCAGCCTGATCATATTTAATCATATTCTGTTTTTTTGTTTTCTTTTGTTCTGTTTTTGTTTGTTTTTATCTTTTTCTTTTTTTTCTCTCTCTTTCTTTTTTCTTTCTATCCCTTTCTTTTCCCCTGGTTTCAGGTCTTTTCTGATTTGTTTAGAGTATATTTTCTGGGGACATTGTTAACCTGTTAGCATTTTGTTCTATCATTCATCTATTCTCCTCTGGACAAAACGACAAGATGAAAAAAATCACCTCAACAAAAAGAACAAGAGGTAGTACCGTCTGCCAGGGACCTACTCAATACAGACATTAATGCGATGTCGGACCTAGAGTTCAGAATCATGATTTTAAAGATACTATCTGGGCTTGAAAAAACCATGGAAGTTATTAGAGACACCCTTCCCGGAGAAATAAAAGAACTAAAATCTAACCAAATCGAAATCAAAAAGGCTATTCATGAGGTGCAATCAAAAATGGGGGCACTAACTGCTAGGATAAATGAGGCAGAAGAGAGAATCAGCGATATAGAAGACCAAATGATGGAAAATAAAGAAGCTGAGAAAAAGAGAGATAAACAACTACTGGATCACGAGGGCAGAATTCGAGAGATAAGCGATACGATAAGACGAAACAATGTCAGAATAATTGGGATCCCAGAAGAAGAAGAAAGAGAGAGAGGGGCAGAAGGTATATTGGAGCAAATTATAGCAGAGAACTTCCCTAATGTGGGGAAGGAAACAGGCATCAAAATCCAGGAGGCACAGAGAACCCCTCTCAAAATCAATAAAAATAGGTCAACACCCCGACATCTAATAGTAAAACTTACGAGTCTCAGAGACAAAGAGAAAATCTTGAAAGCAGCTCGGGAGAAGAGATATGTAACTTACAATGGTAGAAACACTGAACTGGCAACAGACCTATCCACAGAGACCTGGCAGGCCAGAAAGGACTGGCATGATATCTTCAGAGCACTAAACGAGAAAAATATGCAGCCAAGAATACTACATCCAGCTAGGCTGTCATTGAAGATAGAAGGAGAGATAAAAAGCTTCCAGGACAAACAAAAACTAAAGGAATCTGCACACACGAAACCAGCCCTCCAAGAAATATTGAAAGGGGTCCTCTAAGCAAAGAGAGAGCCTAAAAGCAGCATAGACCAGAAAGGAACACAGATAATATATAGTAACAGTCACCTTACAGGCAATACAATGGCACTAAATTCATATCTTTCAATAGTTACCCTGAATGTAAATGGGCTAAATGCCCCAATCAAAAGACACAGGCTATCAGATTGGATTAAAAAACAAGACCCATCAATATGCTGTCTGCAAGAGACTCATTTTAGACCCAAAGACACCCCCACATTGAAAGTGAGGGGGTAGAAAACCATTTACCATGCAAATGGACACCAAAAGAAAGCTGGGGTGGCAATCCTTATATCAGACAAATTAGATTTTAAAACAAAGACTGTAATATGAGATGAAGAAGGACACTATATCCTACTTAAAGGGTCTATCCAGCAAGAAGATCTAACAATTGTAAATATCTATGCCCCTAACATGGGAGCAGCCAATTATATAAGGCAATTAATAACAAAAGCAAAGAAACACATTGACAACAATACAATAATAGTGGGGACTTTAACACCCCCCTGACTGAAATGGACGGATCATCTAAGCAAAAGACCAACAAGGAAATAAAGACTTTAAACGACACCCTAGACCAAATGGACTTCACAGACATATTCAGAACATTCCATCCCAAAGCAACAGAAAACACCTTCTTCTCTAGTGCCCATGGAACATTCTCCAGAATAGATCACATCCTAGCTCACAGAATCAGGTCTCAACTGGTACCAAAAGATTGGGATTATTCCCTGCATATTTTCAGACCACAATGCTTTGAAACTAGAACTCAGTCACAAGAGGAAAGTCGGAAAGAACTCAAATCCGTGGAGGCTAAAGAGCATCCTACTAAAGAATGAATGGGTCAACCAGGAAATTAAGGAAGAATTAAAAAAATTCATGGAAACCAATGAAAATGAAAACACAACTGTCAAAATCTTTGGGATGCAGCAAAGGCAGTCCTGAGAGGAAAGTATATAGCAATACAAGCCTTTCTCAAGAAACAAAAAAGGTCTCAAATACACAACCTAACCCTACACCTAAAGGAGCTAGAGAAAAAACAGCAAATAAAGCCTAAACCCAGCAGGAGAAGAGAAATAATAAAGATCAGAGCAGAAATCAATGAAATAGAAACCAAAAGAACAGTAGAACAGATCAACGAAACAAGGAGCTGGTTCTTTGAAAGAATTAACAAGATTGATAAACCCCTGGCCAGACTTATCAAAAAGAAAAGAGAAATGACCCAAATCAACAAAATCATGAACGAAAGAGATCACAACCAACACCAAAGAAATACAAACAATTATAAGAACATATTACGAGCAACTCTATGCCAGCAAATTAGATAACCTGGAAGAAATGGATGCATTCCTAGAGATGTATCAACTACCAAAATTGAACCAGGAAGAAATAGAAAACCTGAACAGACCAATAACCCCTAAGGAAATTGAGGCAGTCATCAAAAATCTCCCAACAAACAAAAGCCCGGGGCCAGATGGCTTCCCAGGGGAATTCTACCAAACATTTAAAGAAGAATTAATACCTATTCTTCTGAAACTGTTCCAAAAAATAGAAATGGAAGGAAAACTTCCAAACTCATTTTATGAGGCCACCATTACCTTGATCCCAAAACCAGACAAAGACCCCATCAAAAAGGAGAATTACAGACCGATATCCTTGATGAACATGGATGCAAAAATTCTCACCAAAATACTAGCCAATAGGATCCAACAGTACATTAAAAGGATTATTCACCACGACCAAGTGGGATTTATCCCTGGGCTGCAAGGTTGGTTCAACATCCGCAAATCAATCAATGTGATACAACACATTAACAAAAGAAAGAACAAGAATCATATGATCCTCTCAATAGATGCAGAAAAAGCATTTGACAAAGTACAGCATCCTTTCTTGATCAAAACTCTTCAGAGTATAGGGATAGAGGGTACATACCTCAATATCATAAAAGCCATCTATGAAAAACCTACAGCAAGTATCATTCTCAATGGGGAAAAACTGAGAGCTTTCCCTCTAAGGTCAGGAACGCGGTAGGGATGTCCACTATCACCACTGCTATTCAACATAGTATTAGAAGTCCTAGCCACAGCAATCAGACAACAAAAAGAAATCAAAGGCATCCAAATCGACAAAGAGGAAGTCAAACTCTCACTCTTTGCAGATGATATGATACTTTATGTGGAAAACCCAAAAGACTCCACCCCAAAACTGCTAAAACTCTTACAGGAATTCAGTAAAGTGGCAGGATATAAAATCAATGCATAGAAATCAGTGGCATTCCTATACACCAACAACAAGACAGAAGAGAGAGAAATTAAGGAGTCAATCCCATTTACAATTGCACCCAAAACCATAAGATACCTAGGAATAAATGTAACCAAAGAGGCAAAGGATCTGTACTCAGAAAACTATAAAATACTCATGAAAGAAATTGAGGAAGACACAAAGAAATGGAAAAACGTTCCATGCTCATGGATTGGAAGAACAAACATTGTGAAGATGTCAATGCTACCTAGAGCAATCTACACATTCAGTGCGATCCCCATCAAAATACCATCCACTTTTTTCAAAGAAATGGAACAAATAATCCTAAAATTTGTATGGAACCAGAAGAGACCCCGAATAGCCAGAGGAATGTTGAAAAAGAAAAGCAAAGCTGGCGGCATCACAATTCCAGACTTCCAACTCTATTACAAAGCTGTCATCATCAAGACAGTATGGTACTGGCACAAAAACAGACACATAGATCAATGGAACAGAGTAGAGAGCCCAGAAATGGACCCTAAACTCTATGGTCAACTAATCTTTGACAAAGTAGGAAAAAATGTCCAACGGAAAAAAGACTGTCTCTTCAACAAATGGTGTTGGGAAAATTGGACAGCCACATGCAGAAGAATGAAACTGGACCATTTCCTTACACCACACACAAAAATAGACTCCAAGTGGTTGAAAGACCTAAATGTGAGACAGGAGTCCATCAAATCCTAAAGGAGAACACCGGCAACAACCTCTTCGACCTCAGCCACAGCAACTTCTTCCTAGAAACATCGCCAAAGGCAAAGGAAGCAAGGGCAAAAATGAACTCTTGGGACTTCATCAAGATAAAAAGCTTTTGCACAGCAAAAGAAACAGTCCACAAAACCAAAAGACAACTGACAGAATGGGAGAAAGTATTTGCAAATGACATATCAGATAAAGGGCTAGTATCCAAAATCTATAAAGAACTTATCAAACTCAACACCCAAAGAACAAATGATCCAACCAAGAAATGGGCAGAAGACATGAACAGACATTTTTCCAAAGAAGACATCCAAATGGCCAAAAGGCACATGAAAAAGTGCTCAACATCGCTCGGCATCAGGGAAATCCAAATCAAAACCTCAATGAGATACCTCCTCACACCAGTCAGAATGGCTAAAATTAACAAGTCAGGAAATGACAGATGTTGGCGGAGATGTGGAGAAAGGGGAACTCTCCTACACTGTTGGTAGGAATGCAAGCTGGTGCAACCACTCTGGAAAACAGTATGGAGGTTCCTCAAAAAGTTGAAAATAGAGCTACCGTACGACCCAGCAATTGCACTACTGGGTATTTACCCCAAAGATACAAATGTAGGGATCCGAAGGGGTACGTGCACCCCAATGTTTATAGCAGCAATGTCCACAATAGCCAAACAGTGGAAAGAGCCAAGATGTCCATCGACAGATGAATGGATAAAGAAGACGGGGTATATATACACAATGGAATATTATGCAGCCATCAAAAGGAATGAGATCTTGCCATTTGCAACGACGTGGATGGAACTGGAGGGTGTTATGCTGAGTGAAATAAGTCAATCAGAGAAAGACATGTATCATATGACCTCACTGATATGAGGAATTCTTAATCTCAGGAAACAAACTGAGGGTTGCTGGAGTGGGGGTGGGGTGGGAGGGATGGGGTGGCTGCGTGATAGACATTGGGGAGGGTTTGTGCTATGGTGAGCACTGTGAATTGTGGAAGACTGTTGAATCACAGATCTGTACCTCTGAAACAAATAATGTAATATATGTTAAGAAAAAAAAGAAGAAGAAGAAGATAGCAGGAGGGGAAGAATGAAGGGGGGTAAACTGGAGGGGGAGATGAACCATGAGAGATGATGGACTCTGAAAAACAAACTGAGGGTTCTAGAGGGGAGGGGGGAGGGGGGATGGGTTAGCCTGGTGATGGGTATTAAGGAGAGCACGTTCTGCGTGGAGCACTGGGTGTTGTGCACAAGCAGTGAATCATGGAACACTACATCAAAACCTAATGATGTAATATATGGTGATTAACATAACAATAAAAAATAAAAATAAATAAATAAATACTTACATACATATCTAACAAAATATGCATAAGATCTGTAGGAGGAAAACTACAAATCTCTAATGACAAAATCAAAGAAGATCTAAATCAATGGAGAGATATTCCATATTCATCGCTAGGGAGACAATATTGTCAAGATGTCAGTTCTTCCCAACTTGATCTACAGACTTGATCTTCCCAGCTTGGATCTATCAGACTTGATAATTCCAGCAAATTATTTTGCAAATACTATAAATTAATTCTAAGCTTTCTATAGAGAAGTAAAAGACCCACAATAGCCAACATGATACTGAAGAAGAACAAAGTTGGAGGACTGACACTACCCAATTTCAAGACTTATTATAAAGCTACAATAATCAAGACAGTGAATTACTGGCAAAAGAATAGACAAGGGGATCAGTGGAAAAGATTGGAGAGTCCAGATATAGACCCCCAAAAATACAATCAACTGCTCTTTGACTAAGGAGCAAAGGCAATATAATGGAGCAAAGGCAGTCTTTTGAATAAATAGTGCTGGAACAACTGGACATCACATGCAAAAAAAAAATTAATCTAGACACAGAACTTACAGTCTTCACAAAAATTAACTCAAAATAGATCCCAGATGTATCTTTTTTTAGTATTTAATTCAAGCTTATATTTGTAGTTTCTAAAATGTTGATCTACAGACCACTTCCTTGTTACACATGTACACTAATGAAAACAAAAGGCAAAAAGAATCACTACCATCCCTACAAAAAGAAGGGCTCCTTTTCTAACTATTTCAAATGTAAACCGCAAAACCATAAAACCCCTAGAAGACAAACAGGAGAAATCATAGATGACCCTGGGTAGGGCAATGACTTTTTAGATGCAACACCAAAGGCATCATCCATGAAAGAAATAATTGATAAGCTGGACTTCATTAAAACTAAAAATGTCTGCTCTGCAAAAGACAATGTCTTTTGACAATGTCAAAAGACAAGCCATGGACTGGGTGAAAATACTTGCAAAAGACACATCTCATGAAGGACTGTTATCCAAAATAGATAATTAAAACTCAACAACAAGAAAACAAACCTACTTAAAAATGAGCCAAAGGCCTGAGCAGACAGAGACTCTACCAAAAAAGATATATGGATGGCAAATAGGCAAATGAAATAATACTCCACATCCTATGTCAGCAAGGAAATGCAAATTGAAACAAGTGAAATACCAGTATACACCTACAGAACAGCCAATATGCAGACACTGACAGCACCAAATCCTGAGGAAGATGGTGAGCAACAGGAACTCTCATGCATTGCTGGTGGGAATGCAAAATGGCAAACCCATTTTAGAAGACATTTTGGCAGTTATTTTTACAAAATTAAACACAATCTTACTGTATCATTCTGTACTTACCAAAAGGAATTGTAAACCGTGTCCACACAAAAACCTGCACATGGATGTTTAGAGAACTTTATTCATAATTGCCCAAACTTGGAAGCGACCAGGATATCCTTCAGTGGGTGAATAAAAAAATAAACTGTAGTATATCCAGACAATGAAATATCGTTCAGCACTAAAAAGAAATGGGCTATCAAGCCATCAAAAGATAGGGAAGAAGCTAAAATGTATATTATAATATGGTGAAAAGAAGCCAATCAGAAAAGACTACATACTGCATGATTTCACTATATGACATTCTAGAAAAGGCAAAACTATGGAGACAGTAAATGATCAGTGGTTGCCAGGGGTTGGATGGGGGGATGTGGGGAGGGATGAATAGGTGGAGCACAGAGGATTTTTAGGGCAGCGAAAATCCTCCATACAACAGTATGTAATGATGGATACCTGTTGTTATACATACATTTATACAGTTATACAGAATGTACAACACTAAGAGTGAACCCTAATGTACCCAGTGGAGTGGGAGTGATTATGATATATCAGTGTAGTACCACTCTGGTGGGGGATGCTGATAATGGGGGCGGCTATGCATGTGTGGGGTCAGCGAGTATATGAGAAACTTCTGTACCTTCTTTTCAATTTTGCTGTGAACATAAAACTGCTCTAAACAAATTAAAGTCTTACTGAAATGAAAATGCAGGGATCCTTATTCAACAATTATTAAGAATTTCAAGATGGCAAGAGCAGGGCATTAAGTCAAGCAAGGGCTCTTCAAAGCATGGTTGCATGCCCATGAAGCCAGCCTCTTTGTCCCACTGGATTCCTGGGAGGAGAGTCACAGGGGGAGAAACTAGGAAGCTGAGTCACATCCGTGGCAGACCTCCATGGGGACACCCATTCATTCCTGCAAGCAGACCACAGGGACTGCCCTGGTTTCTGCCCTTCACTTTCCAAGGCTTTGTTGTCCTATTCTCCAGCTTTGCCTATAATTCTGTGAACTCTCACTTCCTTCCAATAAATTCCCTTTTGCTTTTGTTCTGCTTTCTCTTTCCTTGTAAGTTTCTGTGGCTTGCATTAAGAAAGCCTAATTGACCAGAAAGTTTACAAGTCATGCCCATGTATTTTTTTTTTTTTTTTTTACAAAACTCAATTCTAAGCACAGGAAATAGAGCAGTGAACAATCAGTAAGATTCCTGCTCTCGCAGAGCTTCCTTACCATAATGTAAACAATAAGTAAATAAATAATTTCAAAGGGTAGCAGGTGCTATGGAGAAAATAACTGGGACCAGGGGATAGAGGGCACGTTAGAGGGGAGGCAGGGCTCCTGCTCAGGGCTTCCTGCTCACTGGTCCATCTGCCTGCAGTGCTGGTTCCCAGACGTTCCTTGTGCTTTTGTCTCACTTTGTCCAGCTTCAAGGGCCACCTTCTTAAGGAGGCCTCCCCTGCTTACCCAACCCAAGATGGTACTCCCTTCTCTCCCTGTTCTCATTTCCTCTCTCCTTGCCCTGATTTAATTCTCTTCCCAGTATTTGTCAGCACCTGCTACATGATACAGGTACATGCTTACTTACTAAGTATTCTACTCTCCCCTGCTTGACCAATGCTCCCTGGAGAGTAGGGGTTCCATCCGTTTGTTCATTGCTGTATCAGGGTACGGAGAACAGCGTCTGGCAATGAGTGGGTCTCAATAATAATCGCTGAATGAATGAGTGAGAGAATGAATGACTCAGAGCGGTGAGAGAAGGCCTCTCCAAGGAAGCAACTTTAAGGCTGAAACCTAAATGAGAAGGAGACAGCTATGTGTAGAATGTTCCAAACAAAGGTAGCAGCAAGTGTAAAATGCTGAAATGCGAACCAGCTTCTTGTGTTTAAAGAACAGAAAGAAAAGCATCTTGGCACTCATCTCTCCCCAAGCTGAGGTGAAAAGAGGCTGAAGGATTACTACGGCAGACCAGACCATGTGGGCTTTGACTACCAGAAGCGATGCCCCCTGTCATCCTCTGTGTTCCCCGGGAAGGGGGAGGCCACCCACCACTCTCCCATGGCTTTTTCAGGGCCTCCAAGTGCCCAGGCTGAGATGGCAACTGGATGTAAGGGGTCCAGCTGGGGGCTGCCAGTGTGGCAGCTGGAGGTTGGCCGGATGCAAGGAGGATGAAATAACAAGCACCTGCTTAGTAAGGGGTTGCTAACAGAACCTGCCAGCACTTCAAGTCTAGAGGATGCTATTTGAGGGGGGCGGGGCGGGGTGGGGTTTAGAAAGTGATGGATCATCAAAGATATCAGAGACACGGAGATCAACGGAATGTCTGTGGTTCATGATGGAGCTTCTGCAATCTCAAATCAGTTCTATGTTGGCCCAAGTCAGACAGTGAGACAGAAATTGGCTAGTACCTGACTGTGCCATCGTGGGACTGGTTAGTACTAGGCATACATGCAGCCAATTCTCTGTCCCTCAGTCATGACATAAGTCTCTTCTTGGCCATAGCATTCCACTGCTGCTAAACCCAGAAAGTGACCTAAAACCCCTCTCGAAGCATTGCCCCAGGCAGCCACCACTAACTGAATGGAGTCGGCATGTAACATGGCTTTGCCGATCCTGACCTGCAGCCTGATGTCCATAAGTCACCAAGACATGGTTTTAAATCCCTGGGCAGTAATTTTGAAAAGTGGAGTCTTTTGGGGAGCCTGGTTGGCTCAGTCGGTACAGCATGCGACTCTTGATCTCCAGGTTGTGAGTTCCACCCCTACACTGGGTGTAGAGATTACTTAAAAATAAAATCTTTTAAAAAGAAAAAGGTGGAGTCTTTCCACCTATAGATCTGAAAGCTGATGATTTTTTTTAAGATTTTATTTATTTATTTGACACAGGGAGAGAGAGAGAGCACAAGCAGGGGGAGCAGCAGGCAGAGGGAGAGGGAGAGGGAGAGGGAAAAGCAGACTCCCCACCGAGCAGAGAGCCCAAAGCGGGGCTCCATCCCAGGGCCCTGAGATCATGACCTGAGCTGAAGGCAGATGCTTAACCAATGGAGCCACCCAGGTGCCCCTTGATGGATGATTTTAAACATCTTTCTTGAGGTATAACAAACATAAAGACAAGTTGCCCAGATTGTCAGATTACAGCTAGATGATTTGTCCTTAAGTGAACACATGCATGCAACAACTACACAGGTCAAGAAATAGAGCATTGCCAGCACCTAAGAGCTCCCCTACAGCTCAATCACTTCACCATCCCCTCCCTAAGGGACCATCCTAAATTCGGGCCCCACAGGTAAGTCCTGCCTGTTTCCAACTTTATATAAATAAAAACATATAGTATGTATGCTCTTGTGTTTGGCTTCTTTCAGCCATTACGTTGTGAAATTCATCAATGTGACTTAGCAGGGCAGGAGGTGTACTGCTAGAACACGTGGGGCCCTAGAGGCCACCCTAAGAACTTGAGCTTTCATTCCAAGCACGATGGAAAGCCAGGATGTTTGTTTTGAGCAGAGATGGGACACAGGGACTTAAGATTCCAAACGATCATCCTGGCTGCTGTGTTAAGAACAGCCAGTAGGCACACAATGGTGAATGCAAGGAGACCAGTGGGGAGGTTTCCGCAATAACCCAGAGAGTGAAGGGGGCTCGGAGAAGGGTGGGAGTAGTTATGGGGGAAAGAAGGGATCTGCTTCTAGTTCTATTTGGAAAGTAGAGCCAAGTAAGTTTGCTGGTGAACTGGAGGTCAGCATGAGAGAGAGAGAGAGAGGAGACAGTAATAATAACTGCAAACTTTTTGCCCTGAGTTACTGGAGAGTAGAGCTGAGTCCTCTGAGATGGGGAAGGCTGCTGAAGGGACATATTTGGGGCAGAGAATCAAAAGTTCTGTTTAAGGCATGTCAAATTTGAGATGCCTAATAGTCATCCAAGTAGAAACATCACACAGGCAGTTAGTTATATGAATATGGGGTTCAAGAGAGAAGTCAGAGCGAAGTTACCAGCTTGAAAAGCATCAGCATTATCGATGGTGTTTAAAGCCACGGGACAGTCTGCCATCACTAGGGAAGTGAGGTGAGGCTGGGGTTTGAGCTGAGTCCGAAGGATGAGTGTGATCTCATAAGCAGAAAAGAAAGAAAAGAGATATTAAATATTAATACTCAAGTAGCCAATGTTTTAAAACTAAATGCTTTACATAGATTATTTCACTGTCGTGTCCACAATGTACCTATGAACTTTGACCTCTAATGTCCCAAGTCACTTGCATAACTTAGCAGCGGAGTTGGCCCAGGTCGTACTACTAGAGGAAACCAAGGAGCTCTGGCTACCCTATGTATGTCTGAAGGAAAATGAGCAGACCCTGCTTTCTGTTTATCCCTCCACTCTTGACTAGAAGCTACCATCCCGTGTTTTGAGTAAGCCGAGTCCCTGTCCCCTCACACCCTTGCCCCACCCCTCCTTACCTGCTCGGGAAGGCACTTGACTACCCAGGAGAAGAGCTGTACCATCATGGACAGTTGTATATGTCAACTTAACAAGGCCATGGTACCCAGTTATTCAATCAAACACTACGTGCTGCCAGGTGTTGCTATGAGGGTATTTTGAAGTTGTGGCTAAATCTGTAATCAGTTGACTTGCGGAGATTATTCTTGATTATGTGGGTGGGCCTCATTCAATCAATTGAAGGCCCTTAGGAGCAAAACTGGGGTTTCCCTGAAGAACAGTCTTCTGCCTGAAGACAGCAGCATCAATTTCTGCCCAAGAGTTTCCAGCCTGCTGGCCAGCCCCCCAGTTCAGACTTGCCAGCCCCCACAATAACATAAGCCAATTCCTTGAAATACATCTCTTTATGTATGTGTATACACACACACAAACACACCCCCTAGTGGCTCTGGTTCCCTGGAGAACCCTGACTGAGCTAGCTCCTGAGTTTGTTGATAAGAATTCGCCTGAGTTCCATACCTGTCCCCAGGGTGAGCAGGCACAGGAACTTCCAGGTGCTGGACTAGTGATTTCAAGTACCACCCGTTAGCAGATAGATGCTTCGGTAATGGGGTGGCTAGATGCAGAGAAGCTGGGCTGGGTGCAACTACATCATCATCTGCTGTGAAGTTTCTCCTCCAACTGCTTGAAATCCTTTCACAATGAGGTCTTAGTGATCCCCAAGGACAGCCTGGAGACAGCCCATCATGGTTGGCCTAATTTTAAGGTTCCAAATGTTTTAAGGAGGAAAACTATCCTCATTTCCTATTACATGTCCTGGGGTTCTATCTCCACACTATTGTGTAGTTTGCTATTAGAATTCCAAGCATTGAAATTGGTAGATTAGGTTCAAGATGTACTTTAGGAATTTTCCAGAAGGTCACAGAGCCTAATGCTTAGCCATTTCCCTCCCAGGAAGACATCACATTTCCCACGGGTGACCCTCCAGCCAAAGGCCACCAGGAACACACTCGTGGCTGAACATGTTGGGTTTTATCACATTGCAGCAAAAGGGAGAATACATGCCGCAGACGACCGTGGGGCGTCTCAGTAAGAGGGTGTTAGAAATAACATTATAGATTTGGGGAGTTTGGGTTTGGTGATTTGGGAGAGGGTTTAAAGAAGTAGAGATTCGCTCAATGTCAGAAAACTGCCAGAAAGTGTAGGCAATTTTGTGACCGGGTATCTCAATATAGCTCCTCAACCGGGAGAACAGGCAAGAGCAGGGACAAAGCTCTCGTTGCAGAGGAAGCAGCCGACGTTCATTAGCCCGGATAAGGCAGTGTTCAGTATTATTTAGATGGCCCAGTGGGGCGTCTTTTTGTCTAAGCTCACATAAAATTATGAAGTGGCCTTGGTGTGTTTCATGTCATCCCGTTCACAGAGAGGCCCTGTGTGATGTCGGTGTTTATGTCCGATAGACGAACATGCCCCAGCCCTGGGTGCCTGGTCACCTCCCAGCAACACCAAGGCTAATTGGGGCAGGCCAGTTTCCAGATGTCAGGGGTGCTTTTTTTCCTTAGGTAAGATGCACACCTAAAAAATACTGGAATCCGTAACTGCAGAGTCTCTGGTCTTCAGGAGCCCAAAATATCAAACGTTTGAGAGGAAGAAAGATGCCTCTGTACAATGTGAGGAGAACTAGGGGAGTGACCGCAACTGTCCCCATGATGAACACATACCATGTGAGCGCACTGTTGATGCCTCGGAGGCAGTCTGCCTGGGATACAGACGATCAAATGGTCGCCCTCCAAAAAACTATTTTCTTTTCTTTTTTCAAATGGTGTCATTTTGTCATTGTTGCCTGAGACCGTTTACCCTGATACTAAAGTTCTACAGAATAAATATCAACATCACCATCCAGGGCCAAATTACTACAAACAGAGGTATTCATTTCTGTGAAAATGCCCCCGAGTGTTTGTAATTTTGATGAATGTATTTTTTCACAGATGGCATGCTGAGGGAGAAGTGTGGCTACTGTGTAGCTGCAAGTGTAAAACATGTGATGCTTCGATATGGGAAGATGAAGAGACATGGTGGGTAAAAAGAGAGCCAACCATTCTGCCATAATATTTTGCCAAAATATGATACTAAAATTAACAATCACAGCAGCAGCAGATGAATGGACCAATTTCACTAAAACCTATCATCATTATTCATCAAGGGTCTATTATGAGCTAGTCATTACTCTATATGCTGGAAATACATTAGTGAACAAGACAGAAAACATTTCTCTTCTTGGGAAGCTTCTGTATGTGATATATATCATGGAGTAAGTGCTGTGAAGGAACGTAAGTTAGGCCAAAGGCGTAGAGCTGGGCTCTGGTAGCCCCTAAGGCTAAATCTTGCCAGCCACCTATTTTTGCAAATAAAGTTTTATTGGCACACAGCCATGGCCATTTATTTCCTATTGTCTATGACTGCTTTCCCGCTACAGTGACAGAGCTGAATAGTTGCAACAGGCAAGATGCGTCCCACAAAGCCCCATGTGTTGGCAGCACAGTCTCTTGGGGCAGGGAAAGTCCAAAGTCTCCTGGGGGGTGCTGGATTGATTACTGTAGGCTAACTCCTGTAACAAGTTAACCCCAAAAGGAATGGCGGCTCAGACAGGATATAAATTTATTTCTTGATCACATAATAGTAGTGGGCATGTGAATAGATTGCCAGGTCTTTCAGGGACCCAGAATTGATAAGGGTTTGCTTTCTTCAACACTTGGCTTCCAAGATCACTCTGGGGATTGTCTCCAATCCAGCCACCCAGGAGGATCGAAACACATGGTGTATTTCTTCATGGGAGGTTTTTATGGGCCAGGCCCAGAAAAGGCTTATATCACTTCCACTAACACTCCATTGGCTAGAACCCAGCCATATGGCCGCACTCAACTGCATGGGTTACTGGGATATGTAGTCCTCGTCCGTTCTGCACTATTTGGAGGAAGGGCACAGATTTGGAATGACAGAGGTGACAGCAGACTATCTCTGCCTCAGACAGGATACAGTTTCCAATTTCCAGCAAGAGTTAGCAATTCATTATTGTTTTATTGTGCATTTATTTAACACTGAGGTTGATATGTATTTTTTTGTATGTTTCTTAGCCATTTATAATTTCTCCTCTCTGAATTTCATATCTTCATGTTCTTTGTTCACTGTTCAATTGAGGTCTTGGAATTTTTTAAACATTTTTATGAGGACTTACATGATTAAAAAATCATAATTCCCATTTGTTGCTTTTCTTTTCATTTTTACATAGTTTTTGAAAAGTAGAAGATTTTTAAATTTTATGTAAGCAAATCTGTTTTCCCTTTGTTATTCATTCTATTGTTTTCTACTTGGAAAGCTCTTCTCTACCCAGAGATTAAATCCACATTCACTTATTTTCTTCGAGTTTCCTAAGGCTTTATATGTATTCTTCTTTCAAATTTTATTGAGATATGATTGACATACAGCACTGTATAAGTTTAAGGTATATACATATAATTTTAAGTCAGATTCTGTGTTTATTACTTTTGAAAATAACCAACTTTCTCAACAGTTATTAAGTAATTCATCTATTTCTTATTATGATGCTCTATTTACTACATTTTAAGCTATTTTGTGTTCTAGAGTATGGATGTCTATTCATGTCTTGAATCAGTACCATAACATTTTAATTGTTTTATTTTTATAGTCTTTTTATATATTACATTCATATCTAGTAAGGTCAGTACTTCCCATATAACTTCTTTTCCAACCACTTCTTAGCTGTATTTACTCATTTATTTTTTATACCTGTATTTTTCTCATTATAAAAATAATAAATACAGATTTATGTGAAAATAGAAAATCTTTAGGTAACTTTTATAATTATTGTGTTAAATTTCTTATAAATCCCTGTAAATATCCTATTTATATTATACCCACAGTTTAATTTGAAAGCTTCAAAACCTTGAAAACGCTGCTCATTTGTTCTTTTCTGTTCTTCAGGAATACTTTTTAATTTTATTCCTATTGATCTAGTACATTTCTTATTAATGTCAGTCCTAGGTATTTTAAATGTTTAATAGTATTTAAATATGATATTTTTCCCATTTTATTTTTAACTGGTTTTGCTGATATATTTGCTGATATATTAATGTTGTGACTGGTCATATAGTTTTTCAATTGATTTTCTTAAATTGTATAGAGAAATAATCACATTAGCTAAAAATAATGATTTATTTTTGTAAATAAACTTACAGCTCTTCTTTTTCTATCTTCCTTTTCAGTTCTTGCCTCACTGCATCCCTAGAACTAGGGCCCCCGGAACCCTAGCGTCCCAGGAATTTGGAAAATGCTGGTACTTTATCTTCCTCTCATAGGTTCTTGACTTACACTTGAGTCATATGGTAGAGAAACCTAGCTAAACTTATCTAACCCTGCATAACTAGCATACCTACTACCCCAGCCAATGTCCGTTAATCTACCCCAGGACAATGGCAATCAAAGTCTCAAATATCCCCATCCTGCAAACATATGTCCTCTTAGCTTTTCCTACCTAGAAATTCCACAGTCGCCTCTCCTAAAACCTGTGTTCATGGATTGAAGTCAGAGTAATTCTGGATAACAACTTCCAAACAACGTTGAAAAATGGCTGTGATAAAAAAGGCATCTTTTACTCTATTAATGTGATGTATGGTAATAGTTAACTCTGTTGGTTTATGTTTTCTTTTTTTCTTGAATAGACTTGCCAGAGGTTTATGTGATGGATTGTTTTTTTAAAAGAGTCTGCTCTTTGATTTATCAATTCTATGATTTTTGTGGCTTTTAATTTATTAATTTCTGCTTTTATCTTTACTGTGTTTTCCTCCTGCTTCCCTTGAATGTACTTTGCCATCATTTTTTTCTAATTTGGGGAGTTAGGTCCTTAGTTCATCTGTTTCCATGTTTTCAACTATATATCAAAGTGTATGGGATTTAGCTAAATGCCAAAATGCTTCCATTGCTAGAGAAAAGGAAGGAGGGGGAAAGGATTAACTCATTAAATTTCAGGCTCATTGCTTCTCTCATAGAACGCAATGCATTAAACTTTACATCCAAAAAAACCACTAATATAGATAATAATAGAGAAAAACTGGCTTTGGGAAACAACTTTAAAATGTCATGAGGTCTGGCAAACCCAAACGCCTCCATTCCCTTCAGCTCTGGGCAAATTGAAGTCATGTGACAGAAAAGCGCTCGGCTGACATGAATATGCATCAGCAAGGGCTCTTTTAGAAATAAACTTCAGCCTTTTATTCAGCTCAGATGTGTCTTATGATTTTAAAGGCTGTTGGTTCCTCATTTGGGTTCCAGGTGGTTTATTTGTGAAGCAATGGCAGGCAACACTGCTGGAGAGGAGTGGGCAAGTGAGCCAAGGAAGGAAGGAAGCCAATATGAGGAGCATTATCAAGCAAGTTCCATCTATGGACCATGGAGCTGGATTCTGCTGTGGAACTCTGGGGGTCGGTATACACACATGCCTCAGAGTTGTCCCAGCCCGGGGTGAGGGAGCCAGGGGATTTATATATACATCAACTGCCATCCGTTGGCCAAGGGCTGCTGAGAGTAGGGGCCACTTGTGGCTTGCACAGGAAAGCCCACAGGTAAGGAAATACCCATGCTGGCAGTCAGAAGTCAGACGGTGGGGGTTAAGTGATAAGGGTGATGGGAGATGAGGGAGGGCAGAGAGAGGGGACAGGAGTGTCCTGACAGCTCCCAGAAGCGCACTGGATTTCCTTCCCCTCAGCCTGCAATAAATGTCTCACCAGGCTTGATAACAGTGCCACAGTCACTGATGGGCTAATTTGCTTTCCGGGAGACATAAAACTTTAAAAGGGATTTGTTCCCAGTCGAGATGAGAGCATGACCTGCTATCGGCTCATCAGCAGAGAAGCATCCTCTGAAATGCAACTGAGAAGGAGTAAATTGAGGCAATGGATGTTGTCCAGGAGTGGCAAAGCTGCATGGGCGCTGGGGATGAAGAAAGTCCCTCTTCAAAGTTAGGAGACATTAGAGATCTCTGGAGTTGTTGCTAAAGGGATGCCCGCTTCCGGGGGTGGAGGGACAGGGAAGCATAAAAGGCAGAGGAGACCAACTGCACATTCGTGACAAGTGCATTGTTTTAATAACTGCTTCACTCTTCCAGGGACTGCTCGTCTTGCAAGATCCTAAACCATAACTAAGGGAAACTATCATCTCTCCTATTGCTAGATCAATTCAGATGCCCTTCAGTCAATTTCTGCACTTCTCAATAGGGGTGGAAATAAAACCTGCTACATCCGGGGATTAGTTGTAACAGCGGATTAAATGCAGGGAAAGCCTTTTGGTTAATAAACGCTTGCTAATAAAAGCAAGTAGTTCTCGCAAGACTTTGTTCAGCTTAATTAGCGTGGCACTCTAGTCTCCAAAGCACAATGCAAAAGCGATACAAATAAAACGGACTTGACCCTACTTTCCATTGCCGATTTGGAGAAGAATAAAATCTAGGTTCCAGCCAGCTCTGTGACACTGATGAATTTACCCTCCAAAGTGGTATTTTGAACATTAAAATGTGTCCCCATCATCATGCCATTGTAGTAAATAGGGTTCTCTTCCGTTGTTAGTTGAGTTTTACAAACTACTTACTACAGCCACAGTAGAATCGTCACCAATAGCCCTGGTCTTTATTTTGCCACACAGAACTCTGAATAGATACCATCAAAATGCTTTTCCGCCGCATAAAGTATTATTTTACCCGGGCCATCAGCACCTGACTGCTTTTTTGATGAATGGCTTCCTCAACGAATGCCCTCACACACCAGTTTGCAATTCTATGTTTTCCTCCACATTCCTGACAACAAACAAGGATGTTCTCATAGAATTCCTTTCCTGACTTCAGCTTTAATTAAGAGGCCATAGGAACACTGTACCGGCCTCGGTTTCTGCACCGCTCAGGTCTACCCATGAGCCTTGTTCCCACCTGAGCAACAGCTCATGACTGGGGAGCCAGGTCGCTGCCGCAGATTGGGAAGCACCTCGCACACGGCGTCCCCCTGCGAACCGGCCAACTGGTTGGAGAGGCCAGTGGCACAAGCTAGAAGTATGGTGGAGTGACACCTCAGGGGTGTGGGAGACAGAGTGGGAGGTGGAGCCGAGAGGTCATTTCTTTTCCCTTTTACCCCAGGATGGACTATTTGCAGACTCTGAAAATGTCCTATGAAACCAAGCAATTAGCTGTGCTTGTTAGCACTCTGTGATCAGCCAAGTAACATGCCTCCTTGTATTTTTTTTCTCTCTTTCAAATTGCGTTTTTTAAAACACATAACATAAAATTTACCATTTTAGCTAATTTTAAGTGTATAGTACAGTAGTGTTAACTATATACACATTGTTGTGCAACAAAACGCTAGAATTTTTTCATTTGCAAAACTGAACCTCTCTACCCCTTGAACAACTCCCCTTTTCCCTCCTCCCCAGCCCCTGGCCACTACCTTTCTAGTTCCGTTTCCCAGAACGACTACTTTCAATCCCTCATCTAAGTGGAATCATGAATTGTTTGTCCTTTTGCGGCAGGCTTATTTCACCTAGAATAATGTCCTCAAGGTTCATCCATGTTTTTAGCATGAGACAGGATTTCCTTCTTTGTTAAGGCTGAATAATATTGCAGTGTGTGTATATATCACAGCTCCTATATTTGTTCATATATGGATGGGCATTAAGTTGTTTTCACTTCTTGGATATCATGAATCATGCTGCAGTGAATATGGGTGTGCAAATATTCCTTTGAGCTGGTGTTTTCAATTCCGGGGCGGGGGACAGGGTCTTCAAGGCACCCTTTCCAGCCTGCACCTACTGTTGACATGAAGCTTCTGCCACATTACAACCCTCTCAGAGGGGCACAATTGCAAGGTGGTATGAATATTAACCCAGTGCCCCACCGATTCCATGTCATTTCTCTTCTATCCTCATACAAAAATCCCGCATTCCTTGAAGCTCGCACCATAGGTTTTTATCCCCCTCTGGAAGAGAGGCGATGAGGCCATCCTCTTACATCTGTCATCCACTGGTCACCAGATTTGCCCAGCTGCTCTGGCTGACGACTCGGGAATCTGTCCTCCTTCACTTCTCTGTGCACATCTCTTCTTTGGCTCCCGTCTCATAACATATCCTATACCCTAATACAGAACAGTGGTTAAGGGTGTGAGCTCTTCAGCCCAAGCAGGTGGGTCAGGCACTGCCTCTGTCTATCTCTGTGATGTTAGATATGCCCCCTCACCTCCCTGGGCCTCAGTGCCTTTTCACTATAATGGGGATGAAATAGTAGTATCTATGTCATGGGATGGGTAGAGGATTAAATGAGTTATTGCCCATAATGTGCTTAAAAGATTTCTTGGTCCATAAATGCCTAGTAAGTTTAGCTAACATTATGATTCATTTTTATAATCTTCTTTATGGGAATATTTTTCATCCATTTAGATGAATCCTACCCATTAGTCTTAGAGTTTGACCATCTTAGCTACATAGATCTCCCACCCACTCTGATTTAGGTACTGATTAGTCTGGTCAGGCTGCCATTACAAAATAGCACAGACTGGGTGGCTTAAACAATAGGTACTTATTTTCTCCCAGATCTGGAGGCCAGAAGTCTATGATCAAGGTGCCAGCAAATTCAGTTTCTAGTGAGAGCTCCATTCCTGGACAGTCACCTTCTCGCTGTGTCCTCACGTGGCTTTTCTTCTGTGTGCCCGTGGAGGGAGAGAGAGCTCTTGCGCGTCTCTTCCTCTTCTTATAAGGATTCGAATCCTATTAGATTAGGGCCCCACCCTTATGACCTCATTTAAACTTAATTACTTCTCTGAAGTCCCTATTTCCAAATAGGGGTCTACAGCTCGAATATATGAATTTGGGGGAACACAATTCAGTCCCTAACATGCACACATTTCCAGTGTCACAACCTGAAAATGTCATCATCTAGAAACGTTAATACCAGCCATAATTTCCTGTCCTGCAAGCTCATCGATGTCCTCACTCTTACCACATCCGCTCTCTGACTTCCCCCAGAGTCCTCCATTCCTATCATTACCTTCTCAGCTCCCTACCCGTGTGCTTCTTTTTCCCTCTTCTCTTGGACCCCATAACTGATGCCCTATAAGTCTCTGGCCCAGGCATTTCAAGATATTTATTGCATCACCATTTCTAAGCCCTCTCCAAGAAATGTGTGTTTGAGAATTCACAGGTGTATGTCAGAGCCACACCCTATCTCTCCAAGTGTTGAAGTAATGCCCAACGAGATGTCACCCATTCTGGAAGGAGGTCCTCTAGGGCACTCAGAGAGGTGCAGCAATCCAGGAGTCCATTTGGGTACGGCCAACAGTTCATCCTTCAGTTGTCTACCAGGACAGCAGCACAAGCAAATAAGCCAAGGAGAGAATTAGCCCTCATCATCCCACGTAGCCAGTGAATAGAATGGACTGATTCCTGATGCTCCTTAATTGTCCTGCTGCTGGGAAAATTATGATCATGCTGACTGTTTATCTGCCCTCCTCCCCACTTCTATTCATCCTCAGTCAGCTTCTGTCAGCTTCAGTTTCCTCTTACATAAAAATGTAAGGACAGATAACTCTTAGGAGACAAAAGAATAGTATCGGATAATATATGTAAGATATTATTAGCCCAGTAGCTGAAATATGATAGCCCCTCAATGAATGCTAGTTCTTGCCCCATTTCTTAACCATTCTTAGAGCATTTGCATTTTATTTATTTATTTTATATTTATAAAACAAAGAGGAACATTACATTGTATAGGAATATAAAAGGAAAAAAAATCACTAATAATTCCACCACCTTAACACAGCTATGTCCCATTTTATGTCTTCCCTTCCACTCTTTGATTACATGATTGTGTATTTTTAGGGCACTGCAATCAAAGTATGCATAAAATTTCACATCGTTATGTTTTTATGTTTATTGTCTCCACAATTAAAATTTTCATGACTGCATAATATTTCATCAGGGGAATATAGTATGATTTAATTAACCATCCTCCTATCATTGAAGAGTTAAGTTGGCTCCAGTGTTTCCTTATTATAATAAGGAAGTGCAATAAACCCTTCTGTGCCTATTAATTCTTTTCCTTATTTGAGATTATTTCCTTCTGACTTATTTCTGGAAGTGGAATTTCTATGTCAAACAACGTAAATATTTTTAGAGCTCCTGCTGCATTTTGCCGGGCTGCCTCTCAAGGCATTTCTGCAGCCTCCAGGGCCACGAACAGTGCCTAAGTAGGAGTAGAGACACTTCTTACTCTCTGGCTTTAAGTGCTTAGTTATCTTAAGAATTTAGACCAGGAATGGCCAAATCCCTCAGACTACTTGACCTGAAGGAGAAGCTTCATTATCATTTAGGATTTTCTCTAAAATCCCTACTCTCCAGAGATAGCCCATCTCCTTGCCTCTTTCTATTACTAGAGTCCCCTTTCTGCACCAATCCTGAATTCTTATCTCCAGACACGGGCTCTCTTGTTGATAATGTAAACAGAACAGCTTTGAACATTCAATTTTATGGCTGCTCTGGTTACTCATTAAAAAGGTTCAGTTTTGCTGGGCTAAAGTCCAGAGGGAGAGAGATATCAGAGTGGGCAAGTGGACAAGGCCTTCCCACCCAATGACAATTTTGTGGGGTCCCCAGAATCCAGAAACAAGTCTTTAACTCTGCAAGACTGAAAACTCAATTTTGCCTGATCTCCTGCCTTAGGGGAAAACCAGAAAAAAATGGATTCACTTAAACCAAATCCAACAAGTGGTGACTTTTGTTAATGATTAGAGCATGCAAATAGTGTGCAAATTTGAGATGTTGTGCTCCTAAAAGTATCTGAGAAGAGGAAATAACTGGGTCATTCAGTCTGAAGGGATAGAGAAGAAGTAGGAGTTACCCATTTGGTAACTTGCTAAGATAGAGAAACCAGGGGCTAAAGACTGAGGAGTAGAAATGCGGGATCTTTCCGGAACTAGGTCACATGGTCACCCGTAGACTAATCACAGGCAAAGGAGCATAGGATTCCCTCACTGATTTAGACAGTCATTTGCTTCTCAGGGATGTGTACAGTACCCTGAGAATAAAACTGAAATTCAGTCACTAAGGAAGAAGTAGGGCAGCCAGTGGGGGATTATACACACTGGTGATGAACACAACAGACAAAGTCTCTGCCCCCTTAATGATGGCAACAGGCAGGAAACAACCCTTAAATGTATTATCTTATATTGCACTAATTGTTATAAACAGAAAGTTGGGTTTTAGGAGACCAAAAAACCTCATTAAGATTAGAAGGTAAGGTAACCTACACCATTCATTACTTCCATCTTTCACTTCATGGCGGCATGGTGGTTTCCCAAGCCACCTGTTTCAGACAACGTCCCCTGGACTGAGTCCAATGTGGTAGGCAGAATAACACCCCACAAGAATCCCTAGAACCTGTGAAATGCTATCTTACTTTACAAAAAGGACTTTGCAGATGTGATGAGGTTATAGAGATCTTGGAATGGAAAGATTACCCTGGATTACCCACACAGGCCCAAGGTAATTACAAAAGTTCTTATAAGAGGAAAGCAGAGAAAGAGTGCTTCTGATGACAGAAGCAGAGTGATGTGGCTCCAAACCAAGGAATGTGGGCGACCTCTAGAAGCTGGAAAGGGCCAGGAGCAGATTCTCCCCGAGTGCCTCCAGGAAGAATGCAGTTCTGCTGACACCTTGATTTAACCCCATAAGACCCCATTTCAGACTTCTGACCTCCAGAACTGTAAGAGAATAAGCAGTGTTGCTTTAAGCCACTAACTCTGTGGTTACTGTTACAGCAGCAGTGGGAAACTAACACATCTAATCAGTCCCAGTTCAAACTCTTCACATATGTGTCCACCTCTAATTAGCTGCAGACGAAAGCCAGAGAAAGCATATCCCCCAGGAACTTGGAGGCAAGGGTTCGTGTCAATCATTTTGAACAGCTTTAATCTAAGGGTAGGTGACGTAAAAAGAAATAAATATTTGCATGAATCCTTCCTCTTCCTCTGTCTAAAGAGATGTAAAGAGAAGCTTGGTACTTTACAAGTGTTCTCTGAAATACAATCTGAAGAGACGGTTTTATTTTTCCATCTGAGCTGAACTTCCCAAGTGCTCATCCTCCAGTATACATAATAGAGAACTTGAGTTAAGGTCATAATTTTCCTCTCAGAGAAACATAACAACAGCTAGCAGTGTTTTTCTAGCAATTTTCCAGAATGGATGCCTGTGCTGGACATAATCCACCTCCAGAGAAAGACTCTGACCTAAGGCTCTTCTGTGAGTTAATCTTGAGCTTTCCCTTGTGAACTGAATGAAGATCAAGAGGTGGAGGTTCAGAAGGTCCTTGTAGAACTCAGGGAAAAAATCCAGTGAAAAAAAGGCAACCAACCATCACTTGGGGACAGAAACTATTACTAGAACACAAGTCTAGGGGCACCTGGGTGGCTCAGACGTTAAGCATCTGCCTTCGGCTCAGGTCATGATCCCAGGGTCCCAGGATTGAGCCCTGCATTGGGCTCCCTGCTTGGTGGGAAGTCTGCTTCTCCCTCTCCTTCTGACCCTCCCCACTGGTCATGCTCTCCCACTCTCTCGCTCTCTCTCTAATGAATAAATTTTAAAAATGTATTTAAAAAACAACACGAGTCTAAAAGGCAATAAAATAAGTGGAAATTGAACATTTAAATAAAAATTTAAAAACTGCTAATAAGAAGAAGTACAAAGTCCCAATGAGCAAACTCTCCTATTGAGGGCCCAAAATGTCATTTTATGGAATTTAAATAGAAAGCAGAAACCTTATCTCCTCTCCATCCCTTCCTGCCCAGCCCTGTTGCCACTGCCTTGGCATGGGCTCTTGACATCTCTTGTCTTAACAATGAAATAGCTTTATAACTCATCTTTCTGTCTTACTACTTTCCAATCCACTTCCCACACGGCTGCCAGTGTGGATTTTAAGACATAGATCTTATCAAATCACTTCCCTAGATCACTAAAAACAATTTGCTGACTCCCAACACCAATCACACCCAGTAGGAAATGGCACATACCTCCCTGTCTGAGCTGGCCCAGCTCTCATTCACACTGTTCATTACCTTCAGCCCACAGGCTAACCATATTGAGCTGTCTGAGCATGCTGTATTGTTCTAAAACTTCATACATTCACACATGCTCTCCCACCTATCTGGAATGCCCTTTCTCCCACCCCACCCTAAATCCACCTAGCAAATTCCAGTTCACGCTTTCAGAACAAACACAAACATCTCTCAGTGGCCTTCTTGGCTCATTCAGACTTGATTATCCTGACCGCTGATGCTTACCTCTATGGTAGCTATTATCAGGGTGTACTATTGTTGTTTTTCATATATCTTTCTTCTGAACCTGATCATGAGCTTCCTGAAGAAAAGACTCTAGCTTATTCATTGTTTTGTCAATGACAGCCAACACAGAGTCAGGTACTCAGTAAATGTTTACTGAAAGGAAATCAGTGAAAAGTGGTTTGGCCGCACGTAACAGAGACATACACAAGTATTTGTGGGAATTATTTTTTTCTCACATACTTCAGAAGTCTGGAGGTTGGAGCATCAGCCATGAGAGCAAAACTTCCCAAATAAATCCCCAGCAGACTTATATCTCATTGACCAGAACCATGTCATGTGGCCATTAGCTGCAAGGACAACTGGGAAATGTTTGTTCACTAGGCACATTGCCACTTCCAACAAAATCTGTCTTTTCTTTCAAAGAAATAGTGAATGACTATTGGGTACACAGTAAGCACAGAAAGCATGCATGAGAGCATGCATGAGAAATTGTATCTTAACAAGGCACTTGAGAAAGTAATTCCTTTGCAAAGGGTACACTCAAAGATTCTAAAGATCATGGTGCCCAATCCAGGAATCCAGCACAGAAAACACTTCCTCCAATTGATCCCCCCAGTTGCAGAACTTTTTAAAATGCAGATGCCCATGCTGAATTCGTGCCACAGAATCAGAATCTCAGAGACTGGGAATCTAAAATGTCCGTCCAACACGTACAGCTGATGCAACCATATGGCATGGCCCTGAAGACACGTGTGGCTTTTGAAAACTCTACAAGCATTTCTACTACATGGCCAGCGTTCAGCCTCTGCCTTACACTCTTGCCCTTTGGTTTATGCCACAAAGTCAAACCTCAGATGAGAAGATGAGAGTACAAGGCAATGGTTAAGTGCATGGGCTCTGAAGCCAGTCTGTCCTAGCTCCTCCCCGTACTAGCTGAGCAATCTTAAGTAGTTAATGCCTCTGTGAGTTTTCTCATCCTCAAAATGGGATAATGGTAGTACAACCAACATAGGGATATTCAGAGGATCAAATAAGATGACATCTAAATAGAACTTGGATCGAGGGCTGACACATAGTAAGTATTCAATAGATGTTAGATACTGATATTATCACCCTAGATTTGTGAGCAAAGAGTGAAGAACTTTCATTCAATTGTTTTTTCTTAAGATAGCTTTTATCAGGTTAAAGAAGTTCCCTTGTATTTCCCTTGTATTGAAAACTGAGAGTTTTTAATCACGAATGAGTGTCGAATTTTGTCGAATGCTTTTCTTCATCTACTGAAATGGTCATTTGATGTTTCTCTTTTATTCTGTTAACATGATTATTGCATTGACTTTTTTGAACCTTAAATCAAGCTTGCATTCTCAGAATTAAACCCTATTTGGTCATGATATTTTATCCTTTTTTATGTTGTTGGATTTGATTTGCTAATTGTCAAGAATTTTTGTGGCCATATTCAGAGGCTTATTGACTGCAGTTTTTTTTCTTATAATGTCTGTCTGTCTGGTTTGGGTATCAGAGTAATGCTGGCCTCATAAAATGGGTTGGAAAATATTCTCTCCTAAATTCTGAGAGAGATACACAATTGATATTATTTCTTCCTTAAATATTTGCTAAAAATCACCATTTGGGCATGGAGTTTTCTTTGTAGAAATATTTGTAATTATATATTCAATTACTTAAGACATACAAGACTAGTGATTTTCTTCCATTAGAAATAAAAGTCTTTGGGGCACCTGGGTGGCTCGGCCAGTTAGGCATCGGACTCTTGATTTCAGGGCATGATCTTGGGGTCATGAGATGGATGGAGCCCCACATCAGGCTCCACAATCAGCAGGGAGTCTGCTTGTCCCTCTTCTCTGTTCCTCCCCCCGTTCATACTCTTTCTCTCTCTCAAGTAAATAAATAAAAACCTTAAAAATAAGAGAAATGAAAATCTCAGCATCTGTGAAGATACACCACAGTCCTACCTTGACTCTCCTTGTCGGGGACACTCACAGTTACCGGAACCACTTGGCTAAGGCTTGCTCCATGGAAACACACTGCCTGCTGCCACCACCGCTCACTGGAATCCAGGTCCTCTGCTTAGAGTCCAGATAAGGAGAAACCCCAGTCAGGTATGGGCTTGAATGTAGCTTTCCTACCCGTGTGGCTCATATGGGGAAAAGATGAACCGGAAGCTGAAAGTAGGTCCACCTGGGCCCCAGCTAAAGCCACAGGTGCTGCTGAGCACACTGGATATTGCACAACTCTAGGGGGCCCCACTTGCCTTAGAGATATTATAATTTGCATCTTCTCTACAAAGGTTTCCCAGCAGATGGCAGGGAAGGATCTCATCTGACCAGTGAGGCCTATGGCAGCCTTAAAGAGGCTTCTGTGGCTGAGACCGCAGACAGGGTCAACCAACCTTCCATCAGTCATTCAACAAACACCTATTGTGGGCCTCCTATGTGTCAGATACTGTTGGAGGAGGTGGTGTTTTTCTGACGCATGTGTTAGAAAAATAATTCCATTTCAAAATAAGCACAGATAAACACAAATATTACTGAATCAATAGCACAGGTCAAAAAACTTTTAAGATAAAACAGAAGCCTTCAAAAATGGTTATATTCCCCCTCCCCAACCTTGGGCCTCCAGACCCTTGTGAGGCAACATAATCCTTCTTTGTTTGAAGGGGTCTATAAAGGAAAATTTCCTTAAGGGAATAATTATCTACAACAACATCAAAAGTTTATGGAAGTCAGCCACCAACTGTAGCATGAACATTTTTATTCAGTACACATAGAACATTTGCCAAAATTGAAAATATACTAGGCCATAAAATAAGTCCCAATCAATTTCAAATGTTTGAAATCATACAGAATATATCCTCTAGCCACAGGAAGATAAAATAAAAATAAAAGAATTAACAAAAAGGTAATGAGAAAAAAACACAAATTAAGCAATGTATTTCTAAAAAGACAAAAACACTAGGTCAAAAAAGAAATCACAGTGGAAATTAGAAATTATTCTGAATGAAATGATAATTACAATATAACATATCAAAATTTTTAGGATGTATCTAAAATAGTACTTAAAAGAAAATAGCTTTAAATACTTGCATTTTTAAAAGGCTGAAAACCAATTAACTAAGTACATAGTTCAAAAGTTAAAAAAAATAGCAAATTAAAACATATTCAAAGCAGGATTTGCCTGGTACATAGCAAGTACTATACATGTGCTAGCTGTTATTATTATCTAGCTTAGGAGGAAAAAACGGGTGCAACACATGCTACATGGTTTACCAAAACTTACCAGATTCTCTGCCTTGGAATTTGGGTTGAAAGCCCTATATAGCAGCAAAATAGCAAGTGTTTTCTTTTTTGTTGTTGTTGTTGTTGTTTTAATTCAGTGAAGCAAGGAGCAAAGGTTAAGATGTACAACAAAGCTAAACTGCCTGGGTTGGACTCCAGGATCTATGGTTGACAAATTACATGACCATTCCAATTATCTATCACTGCATAACCAACCATCCCAACACTCAGCAGCTTAAAACAACACCATTTTATTTGCTCGCATTTTGCAGGCTGGCCATTCAGGCAGCAGTCCACAAGCAAGGCTCTGCTCCATGTGGTGTTACCATGGCTCCCACAAGATGGCCTTCCCCACAGGACCTGGCTTAGGTAGGGCTGTTGGCTGACACACTGTGGTTCTCCTCCCCATGGCCTCTCTCCACATGGTCCCTGTTCCTGTATGGCCTCTCTCTCCAGCAGGAGAGCCTGGACTTCTTGACATGGGAGTCAGGGTACTAGGAGAATGAAAACGGACACTGCAAGGCATCCTAAGGCCTCCATCAGAAGGTGCGTCATATGCTTTCATTGCATTCTATTGGTCAAGGCAAGTCACGGACCAGTTCAATTCAAGAAGGGAAATAGACTCCACTTCTTGCTAGAAGTGACAAAGTCCTATCCGAAAAGTAGGAGGGATTGTGGTCAACATCTTTGAAAATAATACACCCCGGGGACCTTGAGTAATTTACTCATACTTTCTGTGCCTCCATTCTCCATCTGTGTGAGGAGATAACACTAGTTGCTAGTTTAAGGATTGTTACAAAAATTAAGTGAGAAAAAATACAAAGCACTTAGAAGTGTCTAGTATAGTGACTCTTAAAACTTGGTGCGTAAAAGAATCACTGAGGTGGGGAGGGGGTGCTTATTAAAAAGAGATTCCTGGGCCCCATGTTCTAGAATTTCTGATTGAGCAGGTTTGGGGTAGGGCCCTCGAATTTGCATTTTTACCAAATTTTCAGGTGATGCTGATGCTGCTGGTGGTCAACCACACATTAAATAGCACCGGGGTATATACAATAAGCACTCAGTAACTGTTAGGTATTTTTATTTTAAAAGAAAGAGGGGGGGCGGAATTAGAGACAGCTTTGCTATTTAGACCCTGAAGGCACTTTCTCCCCGCTGAAGGGGATAGTTTCTGTTATAAACAAACACTGGGAAGCAAAAGGCGTGGGGGCACGCCTTGCAGAGCCGGGTTTAGGGGCCAGTCCATGAGGAAGGCTGCCCTCAGAAAGCAGGCTAGGAGCTCTGCAGTGAAGGCAGGTAGAAACCAAATAAAGTGGAGGGCCTTCTAAGTAAAGGGAACACACGATTAGTTGTTCATCAATCACAGTGAGTGTGCAAGTTGTTTAATTTAACGGAATATTTTTTTAAATCAGGCAGTGTGGCAGAACTATGCAGGAATAAAAGAATATTCATTCTGACCCAATCTCCAGGCCTCCACAGCCCCATTTTTCTCATCTAGAATCAGGATGCCAAGCTTTGTCAGCTCCTCGGTATCATCCGCCAGCCTGGGCCTTTCCAGGTTGCCATGGTAACAGAATACCCTCATCCCTCTTTTTTTTTCTCACAGAGTATTCAAAAGAATGAAATGCCATGACACCAGGATTTCTCCCATTTCTCAGCTGATTTTCTTTAGAGCCTGCATGTTCTCAAGAGCAGATTCACGAGTTATGGGGGGTTGGGCCCCCTTTTGCGGGTAACTCTTATCAGAAACCCATCCCATTGTGTTCCAAAGTAATGTATGACCTTGTATTTCAGCTCTGGGAGGCCCTGATTTTGCGGACTGAGTCCCACGTTCCCTGTGGCTTTGAATGTATCTCAGTTTTCTCAAGGAGAAAGAAGGGCATGCAGTTTTACTACCAAATTTATTCCAGCCCTATGCCAAATCACCCTGCTCAATAAAAATCCCCAAACAACAAAAAGAAAAACACAATTTGTCTTAATTTCTGACACTGTAAGGATTAAGTGGGTTTTTTTTAAAGAAGCAGTCTCATCTTTCATTCTATTTTAAGAGAATCCTCAAAAGTTGTGTTATTTAGATTCCCTCTGCCGGCGGCTCTCATGTTAGAACCTGCAGCAGAATCACCTGGAAAGCTGGTTAAACCACCAACTGCTGGGATTGCTAAGGAGAATTTAGATTTCTAACAGGTTTCTAGGTGACGTGGATGCTGCTGGGGTGGGGACCACAGTTTGAGAACCATCGATGGTCGCTGAGGCTGGTTAGGAAGGCTGTGAGCGACCAACGATGGGCAAATTTCTGGAACGCGCCTCTGGAAAAGCACGGACAGGCAGGGAAAAGGCTCTCAGGAGACACTTGCTGCACAGCCACACTTCCTCCTCCCTGGACTAAATAATAGGTCACCTGAGGCAAGTCATAAAAGTTCTCTAAGCCTCAATTTGACCTTAAAAAAATACTAGTAATATCCCCTTACTTAACCTTGGCAAAGTTATTGTTCCAATTAAGTAAGATAAAGTGCGTGAGGCTGCTCAGTCAGTGGGAACTGTCACACAAATACAAATCGTTAAGAGCTTTGCTGCCGAGACTAATAATTTTTATAACTGTTAAAGTGAAATTCTGTTCACCCTTCAAGGCTACCTCAAAGGTTATCTCCTCAGGGGCATGGTCCCTAATCCCCACAGGGAGAACGGATCCTTTCCTCACCAAAATGCTCATGTTACATGATTTATACCTCTCTTTCAACGATGTTTGCCAGGTGTAAAATATGATGTTACATACCTGTCTCTCCCATAAATTCCGAGCTCCCTGAAGAGAGGGCACTTGGTCTTTTTCACCTTTCTGTGCCCCGCACCCCAACTTCCTTCTTAGTACAGTGTTGTGCACTTTTAAGCATTTAATAAATACTTGTTTGAACTAATAAATGAATGAAAAGCTTATGATTACATATCCCTGATTTCAGATGAGATTGTAACATATACAGTGTCTACCTGCATTCACCCACACGAACTCACCATCCAAATATATATATATAAAATATATGTGCTATATATATTATATATGTGTGTGTGTATATATATATATATACATATATATATATACACATATACACAAATAATAGAGTGAGCTCAAGAAATGAAAGATTGTGACCACCATGGCTAGCCTGACCTGGGCTTCCAGATCCAGCATGGCTCTCCAAGTTGCCATGGTTCAGGCACCCGCAAGGCAGACTCTTTGGAAGATGGAAGCAAGCTTGATAGTGAGCAACTCCCATCCCCAAACCAGATGGTTGACCTTTACCAGGACGAGCTCCCAAGAGAAGAAGCAACAGGATGGAGACTGTCACACCTGAGATCTCCCTTGAGATCTCAATGCTATGCTGTGGGCATTGGCCTTGACCATGCAAGCCTAAGTGGGGTCAGAGAAACTAGAATAAGTGAGGACTATAGTTTTCAGCTGTCTTAGCCACAAGAATTCTGCAAATGCAGAACCCCACCCCACCCTCTTCTTGAGGATCTTGTTTGTAAGAGAAGACTGAGTGGAAAGTGAAGAATAAAACACTGTAACTAACAAGAAGCCCATCCAGGAGTTACCAGATGCCTTTGACTAACCAGGAAGCTCCCACACCTTGTCAGCATTTTGGCTGATAGAGGAGGAAAGCCTAATGAGGCCCTCCCATGAGCAAGTGTAGATGACTTGCCAATAACCTTGGCCTCAAGCTCAGTAGGGAGCACCAGATCAATTACACAGTCCTGAGCATAACAGGTGTTGCTTCTTTCTCTCCCATTCCTAGAAACATCTTCCCCTAGGCAGCATGTTTATCTGGAATGTTTGGCCTGGGGTTAGAGTCTGATGAAAACCGAGGCAATGCTGGCTACAGAAGTCTAAGAAGTAGAAGAGATAGGTCCTTCAGATGGCCCAGTCAGGGACCTCAGCTAAAGGAAGCCACGGGTGGACCAAGGAGGGGTAGACCAAGGGCCATAACAGTGGGCAACAGAAGCATCTGCTCCTCATTTTTGCCCATGGAGGGTGACCTCCAAGGTCCTCCCCCCTGCAAGGGTATGGAGTATCCATATTCGTAAGTCTTCTGTGGATTTGGTTTTTATGAGACTGTCTTTGAATCTTCAGCACAAAGACCTGGCCATGGACAGGATGGCCCAAACCCTCCGGGGCCCTGATCGGAGCACCTAGATGGCCTTCCTCCCTCTCACCCCCACTACCATCCTCTTTAATGCCAACAATGAACACAACATATTCAAACAAAACTTTCAAATCTGATATACATTTTTAAGTATTTTAATTAACCCTATTTTTTATCACCTAAAGTTGAGCACTGCTTTGTTACTGTTGTATAAACATTCCCAAAAATACATTTCCTCATTTAAAAGACCTCAGAAAATTGAACACCTAGGAGGACTGTCATTTGTAACTGTCACTCGACCCTTCTAAATCCAGCAAGATAAATGAGTTATGGAGAATTTTCTTTATGTTCTGTATGTTCAGTGTCTACTCGCCTAAAATAATTCTTGCTCCGTGCTATAAAATATGAAGAAAGAAAATGTTCTGATTATTTTTTTATTTAAATTTTGTTAGTTACCATAGAGTATGTTCTGGTTATTTTTTAAGTGCACTTCTGGTGATATTTAGTATAAAAATCTCTGTAAGATTCTCTCCCAAAAATGTGTTGACTGGAGCCCTGAGTGATTTTTTTTCAATCATCCTCAGTGTCCTGGGCCCTCTGACACTTGGCCAACTTTGGTGGATGCATTCACTGCAGTCTTGCCTGCCATCTTATGGCATTTATGGAAATGGCCAGCTGGGTGCACTGAGCCTTGTGGGTTGTCAGAATCTTGATTTTTTTATTCTATGAAGTAATTTGAAAGTTGTTTCTTCAAACCAGCTAGAAAGCTATTTCTGAATGTGACCCAGATGAAAGAAGACAACAAGAGAGCACTTTGATGGTGACCATGAGAAGGAAACTCTTCCAGTCCAAGGCACTTTTTGATCAGCTACACCCTACTTGGACCAGAAGAAATAAGGAAGAGAAATAAAAAGCGTAAGGGATAAAATGAGCAGCATTTTCTGGCAGTCTGCCTCAGAGGAAAGCAAGGATTTGATAGCTTTTTGATACTTTAACTGTTAGAGCATTTCTAACTTTTCAAAGTTATTTTACGTTTTATTTCTTTGTATTTTTCTAGCAAGAATGACTGTTATTGTTGTCTTAATTGTTATTTCTGCTTAACAGAGACCAAGGTCAGGGCCAAAAGAATCTGGTAAATCACCCAGTGCACCTCGGAGCAAGTGGCTTCATCCTTAATGACTCTTCTGTTTGATACTTCTGTTTTACACATTAGAAATATGATTTTCCCAAGGTCCCTCTCAGCGAGCTCAACTAAAGATGGAACATGGTCGGAAAGTGAGGAACATAAGGGACTGAGCAAGAAATGGGGTGTAAGGAGGGCAGAGCAAATGGTTCAGCATGCGGGCTATGAACAGAGGTGACCCAAGCATGCTGGAGGCCATCACATGGAGCCACATCAGCCCACAGACCTCAGAGTCAGCTGGACAAGGGATGGTCAGGTTGTCTAGATCTAACCAGGAGATTCTAAGAAACATGGGGTTTACTGGGAAATGGGTGATGCTACACCACTAAGTATCCATCTGGGGTCCCTAACCCAGACTAGGGTATATTAGGGAAAACTCTTTTGGTGGCAGACATAAATTTTTCATTATTGTGGAAAGTTCTGGACTGTGCTGGTCTAGACCATGTTTGAAATTATCTAGGCAGTAGATGATAACAGGGCCTTTGAAGGCAGTGGTGTGACTGTGAGCTAAGTCCTCACCTGGTGGGGCAACAGATCTGCTTGCAGGACTCCCCAGGAAGACCCTGAACTGGCCCACAGCAACAGCACTTGCTCATAGGAGAGTAAGTAGCTAAAAAGGAACATACCTAGTGAACACTGGAGGGACATCTTTCCCTTTTGCAGACAGTGCAATTCTAAGTCAAAAGTTCTTTTAGAATCTCTGCATTGCTGCCCCCCATCCAACTTCACCCATTCCTTAAAGGTCTTAGAAGGTCAATTGGCCAGACTGATAGGGAGAGAGAAGAGATACGGAGCCCCTCAAGGAAGAGTCTGCGCTTGCACTTGGCTCAGGATGGAACCTGTCCTCCCAGAGGCTTATTTTCTTCTCTCAGAATGAGGAAGGATAGTATCAAAGCTCTATTACCCACTTACTGAGCATCTGGGTTGGAGACCACAAATGGGTGCTTGCTGGCGTAACACCAGCCATTTTTTTCATTAAACCCTACATTTCTTAGAATCTTCTGGCTTCATCTTCACAACCCAACCATCCATGGAATATACACCTCTCCTTATATCCCAGTTGGCTGTCCCATGTGATTTTATCCCAGCTCAGGAAACTCTTGGGCCTACTAGATCCAAGCAAGTGCCAAGACACCAGAGCCAAAAGTAGTGATGGTTTGTGACATTACTGGGAAGGCTGGAGTCAGAATGAAGCAGGATGGTACTCAAATAAAGAACTAAATAAAAATACACAGCTATTCAGATGTGAATGATTCAGAAATAGAAGATTCAGGTAAGAAATCAGGGTCCAGGACAAAGCATGAGGCATGGGAAAAAACAGAGATGGGCAGTCTGGGTGCCAAGGAGGGCAGCCAAAGAGCCCGGGACCCCCACAGAACTGTGCTTGGGGTCCGGTCTGTCGGGGTTGTCACAGTGCCTCTTCTACATCTGGGGGCCACACTGCCCTATGGCCATAACAATTGATCACATCCTGGGCCCAATATACATAGTCGGTGAAGCCAGAAGCTACATCAGGGGCTTCTCTTTGCTCTGCCCGTCTCCTGCCCCCATTCCACCACAGCCATGTTCCTTCAAGAGTACACAGCCCAAACTCCCAGCCTAGCACTAGATTATTTGGCTACCTCATCTACTTGGAATATAGCTGAAAGTCAAGTCTGAGAAAATAGAACCACAAAGGCCTCATAGCCTTTCTCCATTGGTCCTGGGAGCTCTATGGGACAGCATGGAGCTGACTGGCCCCTGGTACTACTCTCTGTGACCCCTTTGGGTGTGGCTGAAGGTTCTAACACCAGCTGTGGGTGCTGCTCCATCACTTTTCTTCTGATTTAGGACCCAGTGGATGCAGCTAAACACAAGGTGCCTGCATCAGTTGGAGTCCCTAGACTGAGATGACATTTGCAATGTGGGACACTCTATGAGCAGTCTGTTAGGACTGTTTACAAAGGTGTAGGCGAAGAGTAGGCAACTCACAAGGAAGAGCGCAGTGTCCCAGGGTCACCAACAGCCTCCATCCCACCCCTAGGCCTGGAGGGCTGAGGGAGGATGTGGTTAAAGGAGGGGTGGCTGAGTTGCAAAGTGGACTGCCAAGAGCTGAGACCTTTGGCAGCCTGTGGCAACCTCACAGGGAGAGAAGAAAAGTACATTGGCTTCCCTCTCCTTCCAATCTCCTGTGGGGCTCCTCATTTACTGAACCCAATCAGTAGCTGGAGGGCAAGCAACCCAGTGAGGCAGGGCATGCAGGCTGACTTCCCAGGGCACAGGGGAGTGGAGGGAAGGGTTCTGCACAGTGCCCCTCCATTGGAACCTGACCATCACTCACCTGCATGGTTCTGGCTCATACGTACCCACATGGCTTGGTGCCAGGGTAGGAGGGGGAGACAAGACTAGGGGAATCTATGTTCTGCAGAATTTCAAGCCCAGATGTCTAGACACAAATCCAAAGGACAGAGGGAAGGAAAGAAAGCAGATTAAAGATCCTGGCCACATTCTAAGGTCCCCACACGGGATTCAGCTCACTCTCTCAGTCCTTACCCACTCACTCACTGGCTGACTCAAAAACATAGCTAGCAACACATTTTTTTTTAAAGATTTTATTTATTTATTTGAGAGAGAGAATATGAGAGAGAGCACAAGAGGGGAGAGGGTCAGAGGCAGAAGCAGACTCCCTGCTGAGCAAGGAGCCTGATGCGGGACTCGATCCCGGGACTCCAGGATCATGACCTGAGCCGAAGGCAGTCGCCCAACCAACTGAGCCACCCAGGCGCCCTAGCAACACATTTTTTAAAAATTAATCTATGAGGACATATAGATGCAGTTTCTAGAAAAAGAAATACAAATGACTTACAAACTGTGAAAAGATGCTCAATCTCATTTATTCTTTATGAATTGACAAGGTACTGTTTTTTTAACCTCTCACAATGGCAGAGATTAAAACATTTGATGATACACAGTATCTGCATGGTTATGAAGAAACCGTTGGAAGCAATACAAATTGGTGCAATTTCTTTGGAGGATCATAAATTTAAGATTTACATACTGGTTAACTCAGTAATCTTACTTCCAGAAATGTATTCAATAGATATCCTCCCACATGCAAACAAAAAACTGAACAAAGACATTCACTGCAACATTGTACGAAAAGCAAGGATTGGAAAAATGCTGTTTACCAATAGAGGAATGGCTAAATAAACACCATTTGTACGTACAGTGGAACACCACATAACAGACTTAAAATTAGGTGCATGTGTGTGCTGGGAGGGGAAGGAACACCTCTAAGATAGATTACTAGGTAAAAAGCAAGGGACACGAGTGTGGGTATGATATGGCCCTATCTGTGGAGGCTTTTGGGACTTGGGGGGGTGTTTTTTGGATGGAGCCAGAATCAATTGGAATAGGGTACAGGAAGAGAGTAAGTTCATTCTTTCCCACCATTTCTGCTTAAACTCACACCGTGGATTTGTTCTTACTCTGCTCTAGGAGGACATTGCTTGCAGCTCCCACAGTTCTCGAGCCACTGCTAGATCATCGGAAAGCCCCCAGTGACATTCACTAATAAGGAAAACCTCATTTTAGTAATTTAACACTCCAGTTAGCGTAACAACTAAAACTCCAGTCTTGTCCAGTGTAAAACCTCCTTCCCTGTCAGGCTGGACTGACAGGTTGTCTGCGGGTGGGTGCTGTTGGGGGTGGGGGTGGGGGCGGGGGCATGTGTGGGGGCGAATTTGATTGTTTCCTTCCCCCCTCACCTCACCTCTCCAAACCACCTGCTGGCTATAGCTACTGACCCTGTCCCCAGCCCAGCCTGGGATGCAGGGGAAGAGGGTCTAGAGAGAGAGGGTGGTTTCTGTGGCTGGTGCAGAGGCTAAGGAGCCGGTTTCTCTGAGTGTGACAGATACAGAGCTTCCAGATGCTGGTTTTACAGAAAGCTGTTATGGGTTTTGATTTTTCTTTTTCTCTCCTCCTTTTTGGAGCTTCTCTCACTGGGACCCATTGGTATGGAGCCCTTCAACAGGAGCTGCCTCTTGTCTGGCTCTGGACAACCCTTCCCTCAGGCCCACAGACTCGTTCTGTTGGGATCATATGGTCCCACCAGAAAATCCTCTTGGATGGGAGAAGATATTTGCAAATGACATATCAGATAAAGGACTAGTATCCAAAATCTATAAAGAACTTATCAAACTCAACACCCAAAGAACAAATAATCCAACCAAGAAATGGGCAGAAGACATGAACAGACATTTTTCCAAAGAAGACATCCAAATGGCCAACAGACACATGAAAAAGTGCCCAACATCACTCAGTGTCAAGGAAATCCAAATCAAAACCTCAGTGAGATACCACCTCACACCAGTCAGAATGGCTAAAATTAACAAGTCAGGAAA
>NW_027397072.1:49073916-49109328 GCF_003265705.2 Callorhinus ursinus
CATGGAGCACTGGGTGTTATACGCAAACAATGAATCATGGAACACTACATCAAAAACTAATGATGTAATGTATGGTGATTAACATAACATAATAAAAAAAAAAGAAAATCCTCTTGGGTGGGACCCAAAACACCCCTGGGCTGCTCCCCAAACCCACCTGTACCCCCAAAACATACACCTTTGCCCCACAGCTACTGAAAATGCATCTCAACTGGAGGGTAGCTACCCCTCTTCACTCAACCCCGGGTAGACAGTTTCAAAGTAGCCTTTTCCACCATCTCCAGGTAGAAATAGTTACTCTCTTTATTTCTAACAAATGCCAAGAAATGGGGTCCGGCTCTCTGGGAGATGGCCTTGAAGCCCTGCTCACTTGATCAAGCACACTGACAACACTCTCCAAAGAAATCCCTCAGCTTTCACACCCTCTACTCTTACTGTCCACAGGGAGAGTTGCTAATGCAGCCAATGTTCTCTTAAAATCTCTTAGTACAACCTACAAAGGCAGTTCAACCGGTGCAAACATAAGGCATCTACAGTGTTGTTGCAGGCTTTTGGGCCTCACTCAAAAGGGAGAAAGAGTACCGTTTCAAGATCTTTTTGCATATGCATATACCCATATATATAAAAAAGAAAGGTTCTGGATTATACAATAAATAATCCATAGCAATCAACTGGGGGTGAACTGGGGGACCAGGATGAGAGGGAAATTTACTTTTCATTGTATACGCTTTTATATTTTTAATCATTTTCATGTTGTTATACATTACTTTTAAAACTAAACAAAAATCTAGTGATACATTTTAAAATATGAAGGAGATTTGTGCACATCAAGATCAAAAAGACCTCATTTCATACAATGGTAAGTGAAACACCAAACAGTTACAAAGTATATAGAAGAAATGATCTCATTTATAATAGCAACCAAAGAGAGAAAATATAAGATAGGAGCAAAATCTGCAAGAAGTAAACTTTCAAATTCTGAGGGATATAAAAGAATAATTGAATAAATGGAAAACCATATTCTGTTCTCAAAAGACTCAATAATTTAAAGATGTCAGTTCTTCCTAAATTAAACTATAAATTCATATGATCTCAGTAAAAACGGTTGAACTGCCTTTGTAGGTTGTACTAAGAGAGAAAGAAGGGGGAAAGGTAGAAAGGACATCAACTGATAAATTTTTCAAAACTGTTTAAAAATACAGAAATAAATACTAAAGAGAGAAACTAGAATTGTCGTGCATGGCTGGGCGGCTGTGTCTGAGGAACACGGCTGGAAGGGTGGGGACGGGCACGGCTGTTTCTCATTAGAAGCCCATCCCTACCTGTCCACTCTACACTCTTCTCTGCCCTACTCTGAGCCCCAGGAGGCTGACCTTGCTGTTCCTTGCCCTTGGTTCTGCTTGAACTCAGATAAAAAGGGTGTCCCTTTACTACAGTCTCTTGAACTTCCCGAGTGCCTTTGTTTTCTGCCAGGACCTTGACTGATATGAACGTTGTGACTTTTTAAAATTTTGTACATGACCAAATAACATTCTTAAAAAAAATTAATGGGCCGTTTTCTTAAAAATGCCAAAGTCGTGAATAACAAATCTGAAGATCTGATACGGATCAAAGAAGACAAAAAAGACATGAAAACTAGATAAAAGGAATGATCCTGTATTGCATCTGGCTAAGAAAAAAATGACTATGAAAATTACTTTAAAGGACATTATTGAGACGATTGACAGAATTTAAATAAATCCATAGATCAGAGAATAGCGGGCGCCTGGGTGGCTCAGTTGGTTAAGCGACTGCCTTCGGCTCAGGTCATGATCCTGGAGTCCCGGGATCGAGTCCCGCATCGGGCTCCCTGCTCAGTAGGGAGTCTGCTTCTCCCTCTGACCTTCCTCCCTCCTCTCATGCTCTCTCTCTACCATTCTCTCTCTCTCTCAATAAATAAATAAAAATCTTTTAAAAAAAAAAAAAGATCAGAGAATAGCATTGCAGCAATGTTCAATTTCCTGATGTTTGTCATTGTCTCACGGGAGGGATCATGTCTGCAATCTACTCTTGAATGGCTCCCAGTAAAAATTATACAATACTAACATATGTAATAGAGTGCAAGCAAATGTGCATCCAGGTGAAGGGAATATAGTTCTTTGTACTAATCTTGCAACTCAAGTCTGAAGTTATTTCAAAATGTAAAGCTTCCAAAAACATAGATGGGTTCTTTTGACAAAAGTTCTAAATACAGAATTTGGTACCAGTACATGAATAGATAGGTCAGTGGAACAGAAGAGAGAATCTGTAAATACACCTATCCAAACACGTATGAGATTTAACACATTTAAAGGGAGCATTTCAAAATACCGTGTGCTGAGGGTAGGGATGGGGATGGATTATTTTTTATATGGCATCTGTTAAACAGAATAGCCATCCGGAAAAGAAGTAATGATGGCTCCCCATTTCACTCGATGGGCCAAATGTCAGATGGATCAAAAACTTAAGCCGTAAAAGAAAACAAAAGCTACTAGAAGAAAAACCATGAGAGGAGCAGACTTAGCGGGAGGCAGAGACCACCTCTCTAGGAGTCAGTGTGCAAGACACCCGTAGGTCCAGGGCCTTTGCAGCTGGCGGCCGGCTCCCAACAAGCCCCCAGCCAGTGCTCAGCAAGGGCCTCTGCATAGAGAATGAAGGAATGAGAGAGCAGAGAGGGGAGGCTCTTGTTGGTCAGGGGCGGCTCCAGCAGGGCTGACAGAGGCAGTGCGGCCCCGCTGAGGAGTCCCAGCTCAGGGGACAGCCACGGTGTCCTCAGCAGATCTGCCCTGCGGGGGTCTCTGGCTGTGATGCTAGTCATCCAGCTTCCCATTCTTCCCACTTTCCAAGCCTGCTTCTTCGGCCTACGGCCGATTCTGTGAGCTACTCGACGTTAAATTCCTTTTCTGTTTAAAATCACCCAGGTTTGGGCGCCTGGGTGGCTCAGTCGTTAAGCATCTGCCTTCGGCTCAGGTCATGATCCCAGGGCCCTGGGATCGAGCCCCAGAGCCCCATGTCAGGCTCCCTGCTCAGCAGGGAGTCTGCTTCTCCCTCTCCCACTCCCCCTGCTTGTGTTCCCTCTCTCACTGTGTCTCTCTCTGCCAAATAAATAAATAAAATCTTTAAAAAAAAATAGAATAAAATCACCCAGGTTTATTTCTGTTGCTTGCAACTTAGAATGTTAACTACACACACACGCACACACATGCATAAATGGTGTGTGTGTCCATATATATATTCTATATGTCACATATATACTAAATTGTGTGGGGTTTTTTTCCCCTTTTTTGCCTTAAGATCACACATGCGTGAACATGAGCATGCATACAAAATTGGCAGGCGAGCATAGCAAACGGGCCACAGTGGACACCTACGGGGCTGGGAGCTTAATGGTGGAGCTAGACTAAAGGGAATGCCACTTTTGAATCAATCTTCTGTGTTGTTATGGGTCTTTTTTTTTTTTTTTACAGCAATCATAGATTTACATACTGCTTTTTTAAACTATAAATATTTTAACATAATTTTTTTCAAATAAATCTTTTACCTGTCTCACACCACAGCCGGAGTGGGGGCACCGAGGCCAGAACAGAGCAGCAGGCAGACCCGCCCCCCCCCCCCCCCCGCCGCAGGCCGTCTAATGGGGACACAGACAGGGCACCAAGCACTGATTCCACAGCGTCATGAGCCTTAAGATGGGGAGAGATGAGCCCTGTGGGGGCCATAGGGAAGGGCGCCCACATCACCTAGAGGGAGGCCAGGAAACGTTTTCCAGCCGTTACACTTGGGGTCAGCAAACAAGAAGAGGATGCGCAGCAACGTACAGCAGGCCGAGGGAACAGCACCCACCGGGCCACAGAGCCCACAGCTCCCTCAGGAAATGCGGTGGCTGGAGCGCAAGGAGGGCAGGGAGGAGAAATGAGCACAGACGGACAGGCAAGGTGGATCACAAAGACCTCGTGAAGGTCTTGTAAAGTCTGCTTCGGCAGCTCGGACCTTACCCTGAGGGCCAATAGTCACTGAGGCTTCTGAGCAGGAGAGCTGGTCAGACCTGGCCTTTGGCATATCAGTCCTAGGATTTTCCCTCCAGTTTACATCAGCCGTGACAATTATTACTGTCAGCAGAGCACTCCTGCAAAGTCTCCTCTTACCTTCCAGAACACTGGGCAGGGTTTTCCTAGTGTCACCTGGAGGAGGACCATCCATCCATCTATCCCAGCTTGCGACTCCTGGCTCCCCCTGCCAGCCTTAGTAGGCACTTGCCTCAGGGCTGATTATACCGTCATTCCTAAACCACTAGCTATTATATAAACCTATGAAATCAAACCTCAGATAAATCTCAGCCCTTTCCAGAAGCTTAATGCAGAGGAAGCCCCTTGTGAAATTCTCTGAGGGCAGGCCTGTTCAGCTACTCGGGGCCCTGTAGGCGACATTCGTGAACCTTAGGGCACACCACCATCAATACCTCACTCATCCTTTGTTTTTTTTAAGATTTTATTTATTTATCTGAGAGAGAGAGATCACGAACAGAGGGGAGGGGTAGAGGGAGCGGGAGAAGCAGGCTTCCCGCTGAGCAGGGAGCCCGATGTGGGCCTCGGTCCCGGGACCCTGGGATCATGACCTGAGCCGAAGGCAGACACTTAACGACGGAGCCACCCAGGGGCCCCTCACTCATCCTTATTAGCACAAATACCGATCTGCTGGCACCTGCTGGTATATTCGCTCTCCTCTCCTGTCTCCCAGTGCCACCCCAGCTTAGGGCTTCCTCTTGTCCTGTGTCCAAGTGTCTGCTATTAGGCCACAGTCTATGGCTCATGCTCTGAGCTTGAGCGTTTCCCATGACAATGAGCTCTTGGGAATTTTCTCTCCCCAATTCAGTTATGTCTGACATTTTTCTCTATAAGGACACACATTCTGACTTACAGATCTTTTCACTTTTACAAAGTACTTCATGAAATCACTGTGATTCATGTCACTCACAATTAAGAATGACAAATAGGAGAAAAAACAACTTGGTTTCTTGTTTTTAGCTGAACCATACAGCAACAGTGGCACGAGGAGGAACCCTGAAATTATCCCTAAGATTTTCAGCCCGCATTCACCTGGTGAGTATTTTACTACCTCAAAACACCAAAAGCACAAAGTTTCTTTTTGCAGCTAGGCGAATAAGCAATACAATTGCCCGCTGTTTTGAGATACAGTCTCTCGGTTACTTGCTCTGAAATGACGCATTACTTTAAAATGCACTGAGAGTCTTTAGTAAGTTCATTATCTTCAGTGTAATTTAAAAAGCCAAACGTTGATCTCTGCTTTGTGCCACTCTGGTGTGGCATCCCTGAGAGAAGGATAGATGATTTCTACAACTATCCCTGCCCAGAGGAGGCCAGGTCGGTCTCTATTTATCATCTCTAATAGGGTAGAGATGTGCTAATGAGCAGCGCCTCAAGAAAACACCATGAAGTGATGGGCACAGACACCTTTTTAAAAGCATGTCTTTCTCCACTCACTGTACTAGACTCAATTAGGGAGTGGAAAGCAAAAGGGGCTTGTTGTCTGTCTTGAGTAAAAGCTCCCTGGCATCTCCAAAGAGGTCCTTCACATTGACATTAATAAACTCAGTGAGGATGTCTCAGGCTAAGAAGCCTGAGATTGTCAGCACGTCAAAATGAACCTTTTTCTCGGAAGCAGACTCTCATTAATGAAGCTCAGTGTCTGATGTGGAGACACGTCTCCATTTATGGTATTTCCCTCACATGTGCTTGGAGGAGCCCGCATTTCTTATTTAGAGCTTTTGTTACAATAGGCGAGTGATGTTCCAAATAGAAAGGGCTTCACTGCTCAGTAGCATTGCTGGAGATGGACACTGGGGTTGGCAAAAGCTGTAGTAACAATGCCTAATGTTGACTCAGTACTGTGTGCCCCACACAGTGCTGAGGGCTTTACTGGCACTATTCTGTGACCCTCCTTATGGAGTAATGACCGTTATTGTCACCGAGGCTTAGGAATGTTATTGTGCCCACATTTCTACAGTCAAGAGTTCCAGAGAGAAGATGCTGTGGCTGAAACTTCTGGCTATTTACATGAAGTAAAATTAAAGATGTATACTCCTGAAACCAATATTACACTATGTGTTAACTAATTATAATTTGAACAAAAACTTGAAACAAAATAAATTTTTAAAGTAAAATTAAAAGTTTAGTTCCATATTTCAACTGCTCAGTAGCCACATGTTGCAGGTAGCTACCACATTACAGCCACGTGTGGCTACAGCGTGAATGTAGAACTTTGCCATCATCACAGGAAGTTCTCTTGGACAGTACAATATAGAAGGGAATGACAAAGCAGTAAGATGGAAGGAGCCCAGATCCCACAGTGACCCCATGGACAATGGGAGTTGGATAGGACTGCAGTGTTTGAAGGCACCTGAATGGAACAGGCTGACACAGCTGGTCAATGGGACCACAGGACTCTGAGCACTGGCTAAGGTTCAAGCTACCCTACCTAACAACTTGTCTCTGGAACTCCTTCTTCTTTCACAACTAACCAGTGCCCTCTACTGACTGGCACATTCTTCTTCATATATTTGATCAGGTCTAGTTGAGTCTGGGAGCAATTCAGCCTCTGAAATGTTTGACTTAGAGGTTCCACTTTCAGAGGGCAATCTTCCTAGCTTATTTCCAAATTCCTGGGGAGATCTACCATCGCTCACATACTGGAGCACATCATATGAGCAAAGGGCTTTGATCTTGTGCTTCTGAGCAGAGCCTCACACTTGTTTTCCTTTACATTTCACCAGATCTTGCAAACAGGGACAACACGTTTCTGAAGTTCAGGTAACCTGCAGTGAAAGAGCAGCGAGAATTCTGTTTTATGATGGACACACTGCTTAGAAAGAATCTGAGAGGCTTCTGGGCCACAATCCATAGGAAAAGTGTAATTGTCATTTCTCAGGAAACTCAGAGTTAATCCCTAAGGTTGTCACAGCCTTAACCTGATCTGGCAGAACAGAACACATCCAGCAAGTGGTGGTCTAAGGGTGGCTGCCTTCACCAAGGGCTCAGGAAGTCAGCTTCCCCCTGCTGGTTATGGCCCAGGAATGCGGGAGCCTCTGGACTCCTGGGCCACCTGAAGGCTTTATGCCAGCATTCCAAGGCCACTTCTTACCATGACATGGCTACTTTATAAATGATGAATCAGTTCAACAGACATGCATGAAGGACCCATGAGCTAGGCACTGTGCATCGTGAGGACTGTACAGACAAGGAGTGTTGATAAACTAGAGATCACATTGAGTAGATTCAGTAGATTTACAGATAGTCTCACTGAGGCCCTCCTTTGGTTTGAATCTTTCTCCACACTGTTCTGTGCCTAGTCCTTTCCTTGATGTGGGACCTTCACCAGATGACCTACAAAATCTGATTACTCCCCTCTTACTTCTTAAAGAGTGGTGGTGGTGGTTTTCCTTCAATTCCTCTCCATTCCAGACATTCTACATTCATACTTTACCGCCCCCTGCCCTTAGAAGGGAGATTTACATCTTCCTGTAGATCAGTAGTCTGTGGACCACTGGTGGGCAGGAAATGACGGGGAATTTATTTGAAAAAACTATAATAGAGATTCTTGGAACTCCACCCCGAGATTCTAATTTATTAGGCCTGGGGTAGTAAGGTGCAGAAATGGGCATTTCAAACAAGTGCCACAGATGAATCTGAAATATGGTCAAGTGTTTTAGTTTCCTGCTGCTCTCCGTAACTACTACTTTCCAAGTACTTTGCTTCCTCCTGATAGATCACCCAAACCTTCCCTTAAAAACCAAAATTTAGCCAGGACCTAAGGGAGGGGAGAATAGGGAGTTACTGTTTAATGGCTATAGTTGCAGTTTGAGAAGATGAAAAATGTTCCAGAGTTGGGGCGCCTGGGTGTCTCAGTCGTTAAGCGTCTGCCTTTGGCTCAGGTCATGATCCGAGGGTCCTGGGATCGAGCCCCACATCGGGCTCCCTGCTCCACAGGAAGCCTGCTTCTCCCTCTCCTACTCCCCCTGCTTGTGTTCCCTCTCTCACTGTGTCTCTCTCTGTCAAATAAATAAATCTTAAAAAAAAAAAAAAATGTTCCGGAGATGGACGATGGTGATGGTTGCACAATAATGTGAATGTACTTAATGCCACAGAACTATACACTTAAAAATAATTAAAACAGGAAATGTTAGGTTACATATATTTTGCCACAATTTAAAAAATAAAGGAATGGATATTGCTACACGCTATAACATAAACAAACCTTGAAAACATTACCTAAGTGAAAGACACCAGATACAAAATACCACTTATCTTATGACTCCACTAATATGGAGATATTTTAAAATTGATTGTGGTGATAGCTGCACGTATCTGTGAATATACTAAAAACTACTGAAATGTACATTCTAAATGGGTGAATTGTATACTATGTGCATTGTATCTCAATAAAGCTATTAAAATTTAACTGGTTTTAAATCTAGGATCACATTTATTTAAACTTCTGAAGACCTTAAGTGATATCCCGTAAGTTCTGAAATCACATTCTGGTGACATATTGGAAAAAAGCAAATGAAAGCAAATAAATCAAAGGACTGAGGTTTAAAACAGATGGCAAGAAAGATCAGAAGGTCTGTGGCTGCACATGCTGGCTCTCCAGTCATCATGGCAAGAACAAAGGCAAGATTATAAAACACACTAGGTTGAAATTGATCAGAGACCTTTATTATAGTCCTCATCATTCATTAAGCAACCTACACAAATTATTTTCTTTTCCTCTGCCTCCATAGAGGCTGCATCCAAGCCTGAAATGGAAGACACAGTAGTGGAAGACCTTGTAGAGAAAAGCTAATAGGTGAGATCTCTGCTTATCCCGGCTTAGGTGAAGGTGGAACAGGAAAAGCATGTGAGTACAATATTCCAAAGAGTCTGTTCTTCAAAGCTGAGGCCTGCAGGAGAAGGGCTGGCCAAAGGATGCAGGTGAAAGCTCACAAAACTGCTGAGCTCAGCCATCAATCCAATGTTCCTAAAAAAAAAAAAAAACAAAAAACAAAGAGCAATATGTAAAGCAAGGTGCCTCAAGAACTGGATGAGTGTAACAGACCAGGCAAAGTTCAAGTGGAAGCTGCACTGGTACTGGCACATCTCTAAGACTGAAATACTCATTTTGAGGCATATCCATCCAAAAGATCTCAGAGGATAAACATGTCACTACAGAAACTGGGCAGCTGGGAATTAAGCATACTGGTCCAGAGAGTTAGAATTAGAAGTAGGGAAAGGGCAAAGAGGTTGCCGTGTTAGTTGAGTATTTGGAGATTCCAGACAAAGCGTGATACAAAATAAATGAGGTAAGTTTTCTAAGCAAAAAGTTTATAATCTTTTGATAAATTTCCAGTTCAAGATGGGGGAACTGAGCCCACAAGTTTATGTCCTCCCATCCAAGATTCCATTCAAAAGGAAATAAGGTTTTAAACAAAGAATGGGGCCCATCAGCAGTTAAGAGATTTCAACAAAAAGCTGAATAACAGAAATCTGATTGAAGTATGTTTATAAAAGAGCAGGAAAAAACATAAGCCTAGAACGACTAGAAGGAGCAGCAGAGGTGGGAGCCCACCTGCCCAAGAGACTCATGGACAGTCTTCACGCAGACACAGACACCGGGAACGACAAAAGAAGCACAGGCTAGAAAGGGTTAATGACCTGAGGGTCTACGTGAGAAACAGTTGGCCCCACCTCCCTATAACCCTTCCAGCCCGAAGCGTTACCAGAAGACAAAACACTTAAAGCTAAATGGAAAAAAATCAGAGGGCTCTCTTCCAATAAACTAAATAAATTATCTGAAGAACTAGAGAAAGCCTCTGAAAATGCCAGCTCCCCACACTAAGGCTTTCGGGGCCCCAGTAAAACATCTGATCCCACCTCTGCCCACCCTAAAGTAAAAGTGCCAAGCAGAAACCACCTTCGTATACACAGCTTCCAAACAGCCTTTGTACTCCCTCATTTCTAAACAGAATGAAAAACTGCAAAATGCAAGGAAAAACTAAAATTTATTTAAAAAAACAAACCTAGAAAACAGATAATTCAGAGAAAAGAACATATAAGAAAACAAAGCAAAAATAACTCTAAGTTAAAAAAAAAAGAATCAGCCTCTTCTTTTGATAAAGGCAAATTCCAGCTGAGATCAAATGACAAAGCTGACTGAAATATTTAAAAAAAAAAAATCCTCCAAGCACTGAAGAGGCATCAATAAAAGTGAAATCCAAGATCTAGAGAAAGCAAGAACACAAAGTAAACCCAGCCTCCAAATCTGCTTTTGCCCTGAGGTCATTGCCAGTCCAAAAGACAGAACTGAGAAATTCTGGCTGAGTCAAATCTAAGACTCTGCCCAAGTGAAAAGGTTGAATTTTTTAAAAAGCTGTAATCCCAAAAGGCTATACCCCCCAGAGTAAAGCTAGACTAGAATTAAATCAGCCCCCTTACAGACTTGCAGGCAGGGTTCACATATATTAATTACCACAGTAAGCCAAGAATCCTCAAGTCTTGGATTAGGATTAAGGAGATCCTGAATTTACATACTCCCCTAGGTACCTTGCAGCAGCAAATGAAAATCTTTGGAGAAATGTTTCATCACACAGGCCTCTAATTATCCAACAAGTAATTTTTTCAAGTACAATGACCAATACACCAAGGTAACTAGGCATAAAGAGGAAAAAAGACCATGAAACAATATCAACAGGAACAAGTCAGGCACAAAAAAAAAAAAAAAAAAGTCAGCCTCAAAAGGCTGTGGATATTAGACTGGACAGAGACTATAAAACAACTGCACTTACTTTGTTTAAAGAAATAAAATACAAGCTGCAAAACATCTAGAACGAATACAATAACAAGTGACAAAGTAGATTTGAAAAATAAGCAAATGGAATTCACAGAACTGAAGATACAGAAACAAAACAAACTAAAAAATCAACAGAAAAGTTTAAAGGATACAAGACCACCAGAGAAAGAATCAGTAAGCTGGGAGATCAGAAAAAAACTACACAGAAGCATGGAGAGGCAAAATAATGATTGAGGTTTAATATACATTTAATGGGAATCCTAATGAGAAAGAGAGAAAGAACAAAGCAGAGCCATTATCTGAAAAGATACCAGCTGAGACTTCTCCAGAACAGATAAAAGACATCATCCATAGATTTAAGAAGCAGACCAGAGAGGGAAATCTGCACGTAGAAACATCCAACTGAAACTAAAGAAAAATCAAAGACAAATATAAAATCTTCAAAGTAACCAAAAGAGGACAAATTAGCTTCAAAAGATTAACAGAGTAACAGTGATTTCTCATCAGAAACAATGGAAGCCAAAAAACAGTAGAATGAGAGCTTCAACATGATAAATAACTTTCCACCTAAAATTCTATATTCAGCAAGATACCCTCAACAATGAAAATAAAGGCTTTTTCACCACCACCACCCTCCAAAAAACCCATACTAAAGGAGACCCATACTAAAGGAGTTCTAAAGGATTTACTTCAGAAAGAAAGAAAATGATCACAAATGGAGAAGCAGAAATATAAGGGCAAAGATATAAATATGTGGATAAATTCATCTATCTTTGCCTGTATAATACAGCAGTAACAATGCCCTATGTGAATTGACAAAAACAAAACAACAATGCCTGACAATAATAGCATGTTTGGGAAAGAGGGCCTTGTACAGACAGTTAGTAGTTCTAAGATCTTATTTTCTTGAGGACAAGATAAAGGTACTATCTTTAGGCTCTGATAAAATAAGGATGCATACAGTAACTTGTACAGTAACAATTAAAAGAATAAAGTATGTAAGTTCTTGAGGTAAAAAATGAAATAATAAATTGACTTAGAAAGGGCAAAAAATTGAAAAAAAAATAAAACATAAAATAGGACAAATAGGAAGCACAAAGATGGCAGATTTAAACCCATATATACCACTAATTGCATTAAACATAAATGAACTAATGCTCCAGTTAAAGAAAAAGACTGTCAGCCTAAATTTTAAAAAATAACCCAATTATATTGTTTACAGATATGGAAAAGTAAAAATAAAAAGATAAAAAAAAATACATACCATGCAAATACTAACAAAGAAAGCTGGAAAATTTTAGAAGTATTAGACAAAATAGTCTTTAAGGCAAAAAGCACTACCAGAAGTAACAATGGTTAACTTATAAAAAGTCTCAAATACTTAACTACTAGTAGCCTACTGTTGACCAAAAGTCTTACCAATAACACAGCTGATTAGCACATATTTTGTATGTTATGTGTATTATATACTGTATTATTACAATAAAGTAACCTAGAAAAAAGAAAATGTTATCAAGAAAATAAGGGGAAAAAATACATTTACAGTGCTATACTGTAAAAAATCCCCACATACCCACACAGTTCAAACCTGTGTGGTTTGGGGCACCTGGCTGGCTCAGTCAGTAGGGTATGCAAGTCTTTTTTTTCTTTTTAAGAATTTTATTTATTTAGAAAGAGAAAGAGCGTGCATGTGAGTGGGAGAGGGAGGAATCTCAAGCAGAAGAGCTGCTGAGCAGAGAGCTTCATGCAGAGCTCAGATCTTACAACCCTGAGATCATGACCTGAGCTGAAATCAAGAGTCCCGACGCGTAACAGACTAAGCCACCCAGGCTCCCCAGGCATGCAACTTAGCCCCACAATGGGCATGGAGCCTACTTAAAAAAAAAAAAAAAAAAAAATGCCCCCTTGGGGCACCTGGCTGGCTCAGGCAGAAGAGCATGCACTCCTGATCTTGGGCTCATGATTTTGAGTCCCATAGTGGGTGCAGAGATTACTAAAAAAATAATAATAATAAATTAAAAAAAAAAAAAAAAAAAACCTGTGCTGTTCAAGGGTCAGCTATACTATGAAGAACTTCATGCCAACAAATTTGAAAATTTAGATAAATGTAAAATTCCTAGAAAAACTATAATTCGAGGGGGAAGCAGGACAGGACTGCCTCAAAAAATAAAATAAACCCAAAATGATTCCAGCATCACCCAAAAAAATTTAATCAGAAATCTTCCCATAAGGAAAATTCTAGCCAAGATGACTTCATTGGTGAATTCTACCATTCAAATAAATAACAGGGCGTCTGGGTGGCTCAGTGGGTTAAGCGTCTACCTTCAGGTCAGGTCATGATCCCAGGGTCCTGGGATGGAGCCCCGCATCTGCTTCTCCTTCTGCCCCTCACCCCACTCACTCACTCTCGTGCACACGCTCTCTCAAATAATAAAATCTTTAAAAAAAATTTAAACTAAAAAAAAACAAATAAGAAATATTTCCAATCTTACAAAGTTTTCTAGAGAACACATAAAAAGGGTACACACACTCTCCAACTAATTTGTGAGGTTCACATTCAATAGGAAAAAAAATGCCAATCTCTCTTTAAAAACAGTGATACAGGGGCACCTGGGTGGCTCAGTCAGTTAAGTGGCTGTCTTCCGCTCAGGTCATGATTTCAGGGTCCTGGGATCCAGCCCGCATCAGGCTCCCTGCTCAGCAGGGAGTTTGGCTTTCCCTCTCCATCTGCCCCTCCCCCACGCTCATGCATGCACACACATGTGCACACTTTCTCGCTCTGAAATAAAATCTTCATAAATAAATAAAATTTAAAAACAGTGATACAGCATTTGCAATCTGTTAAAATCAATCTACAAAAAAACACAGAGTTAAGTATAATTAATGGGGACACACTGAAAGCTTTCCCTTTGAAATCAAGATGACTGCTATCAGCACATCTATTCAACACTACACTGGAGAATCTGGCCGAGAAAAAAGGAAAGAAAAAAGAAAAAGATAAGGATTGGGAAAACTTCACAAAATTGCCACTATTGGTATTACTATAACTACGGAAATCCAAAAGAATCAACACAAATTAGAATTAGCGTTGAGCAAGATGCTAGGTACAAAATTAAGATATAAAACCAGTTATATTTCTATATACTAGCAACATGTGAAAATTAATTTTTCCTTAGAAAGATGCCAATAACAAGAGCATCCAAATTAATTACTTAGAGGAAAGCATCTAACAAAATATGTCAAGATTTCTTCCTATAAAATAAAAAAACTTTATTTAAAAAACATTAAAGATCTAAATAAATGGAGAAATATACTATGTTCATGTACTGAAAAACTCACTATTATAAATATATTGTTTCTCCCCCTAAGTAATCTATAGATTCAGTGCAATCACAATCAATATCCTTTTTCTGTGGAATTTTGCAAGCAGATTCTAAAATATACATGAAAATGCAAAGAATCAAAAATAGCCAAGACACTTAAAGAACAAGGTAGGAAGATCTGTTCTTTGAGATAAAGCTACCATAATTGATATAGGGTGGTACGGACATGGTAATAGACACAACGGATCAACAGGTGAACAGAAAATCGAGGAACAGCCTTGATCTATCACAAAAGTAGCATGGCAGAGAAAATTATATGGAAAAGTAGCTATCTAAATAAGAAAAAAATTAGACCTTTACCTCAGTCCGATACACAAAAAAGTCAACTGTGGTTTTAGGAAAGATAAGAAAAGTATAAAAATTTTAGCATATAGGAGAATGACTTCATGACCTTGGTGTAGGGAAAAAAAGTCTTAAACAGGAAACAAATAGCATTACCTATAAAAAAAAATTAACACATTTGACTACCTTTAACTGAGAACTGGTTTATCAAAAGGTACCCTAAAGGGTGAAAAGACAAGTCATAAACCAGGAAAAGATATCTGCTTCCCATATGATGAAAAAGATTCACATTCAGAAAAAATAAAAAATAAAAAGCATACACACACACACACACACACACACATATATAATCACAGATACATACAGTTATAAATTGCTATGGAAAAAGACAAAATAACCAGGACAAAAATAAGACACCACCCCACCTCAGAAAATGGACACGCATATGAAAAGATGTCACCAGTAATCAGGGCAATGCAAAATAAAAGTACGATGCAATTACCATTAACATCCCTACCAGACTGGCAAAAATCAAATACCAAGTGTTGGTGAGAATGAGGAGCAATGCGAATTATCATACACTCTAGGTAGAAATGTGAATCAGGTATGTAGGAAGTTCAGCAATATCTGCAAAAGAGGGAGATATACATATCCTATGTCCCAGTAATTTTACCCACACACATCCCTAGAGAAATATGTGTAAGAATGTTCACAGTGACGAGGGAGCAGAAGGCAAGCTGAAGACAAAGCATCAATAGTGTATTGCTTGTAACAGAAAGAAAAGTTATCCAAATACCCACATTAAAATGGTTCAATTGTAATACTGTCACACAATGGTATGCCACACAGCACAGAAAACAAGAGATATGTGCAACCACACAAGTGGATCTCATAAATGTGTTAACAAAAGAAAATAGCCCCAGGACAGAAGATGACCGATGAATGCATACAGTCTGGTTACATTTTTAGAAAATTCAAAAAAATATAAAACCAAATCCTACTGTTTAAGGATGCATGCTTATGCGGTAAAACTATAAAGAAAATCAAGTAATTACCAAAAAGTCAAGATACTGTTATGTCAGGAAAGAGGATGGAAAGATCTACGATGAAGAAAAAAATATATATGGAGTTTCTGGAGGCTGACACTATTATATCTCTTGACCTAGCTGGTGGTTGCAATGGTGTTCATTTTATTATTTATTGACTTTATATTTGTTATCTGTGTTCCTAAGGAAAGGCTTAGAAAAAAATATACATAAACTCATCTGCATAAAATATCCAGAAAATTACACAAGAGACTAGTAACAGTTGCCTACAGGGGAGGCATCTGTATGAGAGATTAAAGAACAGAAGAGGTAGAGGAAGTTCTCCATGTTTGGAGAATTATTCACAGTACTGTTTTTCAACTACTACACTCAACCGATAAGTAAAGCATGGGAGATTTTAACTAGGATAACAAGATATGTTACCAGTCTTCACAATGTCAAAGTACAAGTATGGATGACACCAAGTAAAAGCTAGAAGTGGGTTAAAAAATGGGAAAGGACGGGCCCCTGGTGGCTCAGTCGGTTAAGCATCTGCCTTCAGCTCAGGTCATGATTCCGGGGTCCTGGGATCGAGCCCCACGTCAGGATCTGCTCTACGGGGAGCTGCTTCTCCCTCTGCCTCTGCCTGCCTCTCTCTCTCTCTCTCATGAATAAATAAATAAAATCTTTAAAAAAAAAATGGGAAAGGATGGTTCCACTAATAGTCATACCTTCCAAAGTGGGGAGTTAACCAAAAAAAATAGATATTTTTTTAAATGTTTTATTTATTTATTCATGAGAATCAGAGAGAGAGAGGCAGAGGGAGAAGCAGGCTCCCCGCCTAGCATGGAGCCCGATGCAGGGCTCAATCCCAGGACCCTGGGATCATGACCTGAGCCAAAGGCAGACGTTTAACCATCTGAGCCACCCAGGTGCCCCAAAATAGATATTTTAGTATGTTACGTAAACTGTAAAGGTAACAAAGGAACTAAAAATAATGATATAACTTCCCAAAAATCAGAATGGAGGGATTTATGGAGTTAGGTTACCTAAATCTTCATTTATCACAGCCGGAAGTTAACAGATAACATCTGCAGTTGAAAAATCAAGGATGAAGCATATTATTTAGAAATGTAAGTAAACACCTGAAAAGCTAAACACAAACAACAGGAGTGTGGAGCAGGAGCTGCATTTCATTGTAAGCCATTAGAGAGCTGATTTTCAAGCATGGATACTGCCTTGATTAAAAAAGAAAAAATAATTTTCTACTTAGAGCATATATATCTAAGGACATGAGAACATTTTACCAGGTACAAAATATAATACTGACTGAATCCACAACTGCTAAAATGGCCAAAATTCAGGTCTACTAATGTAGGCAGAGCAGAGGAATGCAATTACTGAGATTACTGGATCAAAAGATGAAAATGAATACGGCCACCACTTAGTGACCATTTATCAAAAATCTAAGCTAAGTACTATGCCATGGTGGAGACCAGAGTAGAAAACTACATAAGATCTCTCCACTTCTATTCCTGGCACCTCCCAATTCATTATCCACAGGTCTGTAGTGTTAAGTCTTTAAAATACAAATCTGATTATATACTCTTTGAAAAGTTGGTAATTAAAGATGAGCAGGTAAAGTAGGCTCCGAACATATTTGGAGAACTGATAGGAAGTCAGTCACAAGAAGTTGCTTCCTCAGGTAGGCAATTAACAAGTTGTTTTTAAGAAAAATGAGTAAACAGAAAAAAAGGGTTAAGAAAGATCTACAAATTGAAAGAATACTCAATAATCTAGACTTGAAGCTAGCCATGGGAATGTATCTTAAAACACATTAAAAAAAAAATGTATCGAAAGGGTGAGAAGCCTAGGCTGATATACAGAACAAAAGAGAAAAATAGTGAAATAAATACATCCAGAAAGGATTTCTGAAGGTAATGATGCTTGAAGGAGATAATGAGAACACTCTGGTATTGTAAAGGTGAGAATGAACGGAAAGCGCATGGTTGTCTCATATTCAATCAGAATATGTGCAGGGAAAAATAAGCTGACCAGATTTAGGAATTATTGGAGAAATAGATACCATCCAAGAGAAGACAGCTAAAATAAGGTACCTCAAGTATTTTCTACTTCAATGACAGACTTAGTACACAAGTTAATGCAAAATTCTTAAGAAAAGACAGACACAGGCAAGTACACAATCTCCCAGTGGCAAAATAATCACCTTATACAGACTGTTGAAGAAGAAAAAAGAACAAGAAGCAACACTTTAAATGTTGGCAATTGCTTCTGATCTCTAGCATTATGATGAGGGGAAGATTATATAGCATTATATGAGGGGAATGGAGATCAAAGTAGGAAACAAACTTCTCCATCCACCTAACCCCACTAGGATCTTTATATATTCCCTCTCATTTTTTTATAATCAGCAATTTTCAAGAAAAAGTTCTAGTTACCCAAGAGAATTAGAATTGCTAAATCTCACTAGATTTAACATATTAGTTTTTCCCAACTTAATAGGAAGTAGGGAGAAAGAATTATCCCTAAGAACCAAGTAGCAGTTTTATAAGGTTCTGAACTCATATCATTAGCATGGGATAGACAGGTGGAAATGATTACCCATTGACAGAGAACTCACCTTCCAGAAAAGCAAATTCATCCACAGCTTCTATTGCATTATCTGAAACACAGAGTAAAAGGACATCTGACTAAGTCTGGTCATTTGGACATCAACCCCTTTAAAAAACCACAACTCACATAATAAAGGGCATGACATTTTATGCAAATAAGGGCATTTATATAAACTTTGTCCCCTGCTGTCATGAGATCCATTTCTACTCCACCACCAAATCTTACATAGCAGCTGTCTCTCTACAAAAGTAGGAAAACTCTAGGTAAACCCTGTTCAGTGGAGACAACCTTTTTGCTCTGAAAGTCATCAAAGGAGAGCGTAGCAAAATAGAAGGGAAAGTGGGATTAAGGTATACAAAAGCCTACACATGCGCAAGGGTTACCAACTAAAGAGGCAGAAATTAAACCCCCAGTTTCGGGATGAAAAAGAAGTGTCAAGACTGGTACAACATGGCAAAAGGTATAAAGGGGTCTAGTCAGCTTTGACTCCTTTCATTGCCTACCCCACCACCTCTCCAGCCACCCAAAGCATAGGGACTCTAAAGGTTAGGATTTTCTATCACTGTGCCAGTCCAACAGAAAACATAGGGAGAGACCCTGTAGCACCTCTCACCTTACAGAGGTGGCTTCTCCCCCAGTGAGAGGGAAGCCTCCCCCAGCCCTCCCTTCTTTGCCCCCAGGTACCGAATACCACAGTGACATTCTACCCAAATCTCTCCTCTGGAGGGTTTTCCTCTTTCCTTGTTGAGCACAGCAGTAGGCATCTTTTGCAATGGTCTCCACAAACAGTTCCTGTGAGGCGAGCAAGGAGAATTGAATCAATAGGTTCTAGCACAATTCTTGTGAGCGCTATTTGAGTGATGGGAGGGGAGTGAGGGGTGCTCTAGAGACGTGCTCAGTCCTGGATTTCATGAGGGCCTATTATTCCCTTTCCGCCTACCCCGGTAGTCCATGACACGTCCCTCATCCCTCACTTGTAAATCCACCCCACTCATTCACTTGACACTCCTACAAGTTACGTTAGACACTCGAAATACCACTTAAAGTTGTTGTCCAAAGCCCTTACGACGAGGCAGGTGTTAACAAACAAATAAAACTACTGCAGGTATGTGACTCTTGCTCCCAGTCTTCCCTCCTACACTTACGTCTCAGAATCCCGCCCGGAACCTCACTCACCTCCTTACGCTACGCACACCCAGTCCAGGCCCTCCTCCTCCCTCGCTTGCCTCGTCCCCAAGCCACCCCAGTCGCCGCTACGGCCCGCCTCCCGGAAGGTTCCTGAGGCCCCGCCCCTCGCCACCTCTCCGCCCCGCAACCCCGTGTGGCCCTGACGCTCCCGCCGCACCGCGGCTCGTGCCAGAATGAAGATGGCTTCCTGTCCCGCGAGGGTCACGTCGGGGTCCGCCTTCACCAAAGCCTTCACTCGCGCTAAAGGCAGCCTCGAGAGACGAGCCCCGGGCACACTCGTCGGGGCTTGGGGCTGCGGAGCCGCCGTCTCCCCACTGGGCCCCTCCTCCTCCCGGGGCGTTCCGCTTCCAGCCGCCGCCGCCGCCGCCGCCATCCGGGCCCCGAGCGTGCTGCGCGCGGCCGCCGACTGTGCGCGCGCATGCGGCGCCGGCCCCTTTCCCGCGCGCGCTGGGGGCCACGCCCCCTGTGGCCGCGTGGCTCCACCCTTTACGCGGTTGGACGCTCGGGCGGGCGGGGACCGGCGCTGGGCGTGGCGGCTCTGTCCGCTGTTTGCGCTTTGCCGCCGCTACGCTCGCGTGGACTTTTTTCCAGGTCCTGGTGAGCGCCGTCGGGCCTAGTTGACCCCAAACACCGTCCTCCAGTGCCTGAATGTGGTTGAGCCGGGCTAGTGCCGGGAGGAGCTCCTTGGTGTGGAGAAACCCAGACCCAGCCTGCAAGAGTCTCAGTCAAGAGATAAGCGAGTGATAGACAAGACTGAGAAGGGCAGGTGCCCGTGCGAGGCCCAGATGTCCCCGGGAGAGATCCAGCGTGCGAGAAAGAGGGTACCGAGAGGGGCGCGAGATCTGGACCGGTTGCAAGGTGAACAAGATGCCCTAGAAGGAGGTAGGACCTTGGCAGGCAGAAATCGAAGAATTTCAGTCCTGACAGGAAACCACAAATAAAAAGCATAGAGGCTGTGAAGTATGAAGTTGTGTCGATCACAAGCCGTCCACGCTTGTTCAGTCGTGAGTTGCAGCAGAGCGTTGGCTCTCAGACTTTTTGTTCGCAGGCTCCCTTCATGCTCTTAGAAATTACTGAGGACCCCAAAGAGCTTTTGTTTCTCTAGTTTATATTTATTGTGTTCGAAATTAAAAGTTTCAGAATTTTGTTTAAGATAACTAATGCACGTTATCATAAATAACATTTTTATAACAAGTTTCCCCTCAAAAAAGTCTAATGAGAAAATTCTCTTTAATGAATGGCTTTAATAGAAGACCATTGGATTCTCTAGCTGCTTCTGTATGTTAACGTTACCACTTTTCTCACAGATCAGGAAATTCCTCTGCATCTTCTTGAGAAATGAGAATGAAAAGGGCAAATAACCTCTTAGGATTGTTAGAAAATAGTTTTGACTTCACAGACACCTGAAAAGAGTATCTCAGAATAAACACCACCCCTGATTAGTCCCCACAGCAAAGTTTGAACCTGGCATAGAAACAGTTCATATTTGCAGTGACAGGTTTTGTGTGGGTTTTTTTAAGATTTTATTTATTTATTAGAGAGAGAGAGCATGAGAGGGGAGGGGGTCAGAGGGAGAAGCAGACTCCCCGTTCAGCAGGGAGCCCGATGTGGGACTGGATCCTGGGACTCTGGGATCATGACCTGAGCCAAAGGTGATCGCTTAACCAGTTGAGCCACCCAGGCGCCCTGCAGTAACAGTTTTAATCTAAGTCAGTTCTAATAGCTCACATTTTTTTAGCATTTCCTATGTACATGGTTCATGCTTTTATAATTGCTTTTACATTTATGTATTTATGTACTGAGTAACAATTCTCATAATACCCTTTCTGGAGTAATTAATATTTTAACTTTTACAGTTGAGGAAGTTAAGTCACAAGGTGGTTAATTTACCCACATCAGAATGCAGTCAAGCCAAGATGAGGTTAAATTAGTAGTATCTATCTGCATGCATCATTGATGTAGTAAACTCTACATGACTGGATTAGCAGACGCTCCCCTAGAACAGAACAAGAGGCTTGACCGAGATTAAAACCTTCAGAAGGGGCACCTGGGTGGCTCAGTCATTATCCCAGGGTCCTGGGATCGAGCCCCGCATCGGGCTCCCTGCTAGGCAGGAAGCCTGCTTATTCCTCTCCCACTCCCCCTGCTTTTGTTCCCTCTCTCACTGTGTCTCTCTCTGTCAAATAAATAAATAAAATCTTTAAAAAATAAAAACCTTCAGTAATGGGGTTGTGTCACTGAAAATTTCACTACACCTTCCTTTGGGACCTCAGTCCTGAGTCCCCCTTCCGATTGCATTTGTGGACACTCCTGCACAGGGAAAGCGCCACACAAAATTCATAAAAGCACGGCCAGATTCTTGTGTCTGCTTGCAGTGGAACACTTCATGGAGCAAATATCCTAACAATGTCAAAGCAGTTAAGTACTAATGGCTGCCTGAATTCTGAATTAACACAATAAATGAACACTGTGGGGACAGGAATCCCTTTAGACTTCCTGAAGGGTCCAGTCAAATTGGCTTTCCAGAAGGATTCTCTTCAACCCTTCTCTCTTCCCAGTTTTCTCTGTTATCCATATTTTCCCTACCTTTCTTCCACTTGTTCCTCTTCCCCTCTTTTTTCTCCCCCCAGTTCCTATTTTTTTTTCCTCATTAGTTGTGTATTTTACCACTTGGCCCAGCTCCATCCTCCTTTCCCTGGTTTTACTATGACTAATAGGAAGAGGTTTATTTAGACCACACAGGAGTTCTTGACTATGAGCTGTGAAAGGCACTAAGTCGTGTTAAAAGGGGGAATCACGGGGCGCCTGGGTGGCCCAGTCAGTTAAGCACCTGCCTTCGGCTCACTTCCCTTTAGGAGATGGCAGGGATCTATCAGGCATATTACTTAACTGGTGTTGATCAGACGATTCCTGATTGACTTTAAGATTCCATTTCTGGAAGAGCCAAAAGTGTCTTGGTCTGATGATGTAGGGCTTAGCATTAGTGACTCCATTTTGGGCCTGTTGTCTTGTTTGTAACACTGTATTAAAGAGCAAGATCCAACTGAGTCAATATTCAAGATCTTACTGGCTCTATTCAACAATTCATGAATTGGGTAGCATCCAACCCAGCAGATAGATAGAAAGCCACTCTGAAGAGCCGTACAAGTCAAAGAGATTTTTATAGAACAAAGTGAGCAGGATTAAGAAAGTTTTACAGGACATTTGCTGATTGGTTAAAGCAGAGTTAGTTTCCATATATGGAGGAAAGGGAAGTCTTAGAGCCTGGTTAGATAACCTATGCTGATCAGGCAAGCATTGATTGGTTGACCTAGGCCCTCCTTTTCTAGAAGAACCACGCATAGAAACTAGTCAAGTTTTGATTTGCTGACATGGGGCTTATCATGAGCAACTCCATCTTGGGCCTAATCTGGTTGCTTTAACAAATGTACATTTGTGAATGAATGAATCATTAGCTGTGGGTCATCTAGAATTGCTATCCCCTAAGGAAGCATGTCAGAACCTGGAGAGAGAATTGTTATTTGGAAATATCTACCAAGGGTTTCTAGTACAGTTGACCCTTGAGCAATGTGGGGGTTAGAGGCACCAACACCCCTGCACAGTTGAAAATCTACACAAACGGCACCTGTACACAACTATGCTAAACCTGCCACCTACATGTATAAGGGTTGCCTCCACTAGACTAGAGATTGTGAACCCATGTGCCTTTCTGGACCAAACTGATAATACAAATCAGAGCCCAGCAAGCTATAGACTGGGGTCCATGTCCAGCCTGCCACTTTTTTTTTTTTTTAAGTAAATCTGTTTGGAAATAGACCATAACCATGTGTTTATGTATTTTCTGTATAACCTAAAGGTGACTGTAACAGGGATTTACCATTATGGAAAGAAAAGTACTCTGTCTCAGGATTGCCCTTACTGCCATTTACACATTTCTTTTCTTTTTTTTTTTTTTAAAGATTTTTTCGGGGAGTCTGCTTCTCCCTCTGACCCTCTTCCCTCTCGTGCTCTCTGTCTCTCATTCTCTCTCTCAAATAAATAAATAAAATCTTTAAAAATAAAAAAAAATTTTAAAAAAGATTTTTTATTTATTTATTTGACAGATAGAGAGAGAGCACAGGTAGGCAGAGGGAGAGGGAGAAGCAGGCTCTCTGCCAAGCGGGGAGCCCAATGCGGGACTCAATCCCCGGGGATCATGACCTGAGCTGAAGGCAGCCGCTTAACTAACTGAGCCACCCAGGTGCCCTGCCATTTACACAATTCTTATGTAATCTTGTGCCCAAGAAGAATTAATGAGCCAATTAATAATAAGTGGTAATTAAGATGAAAATTATAAATGGAGAAAGTAATTTAGCATAGTTCAAAGATGGGATAAAGGGTCTCTGATAAGTGCCCTCAAATATATATTTTGAATGAAGTAAGGTAAAATTACAATAATAGAAGATACCTGTGTGGCTATTGAGGAACTTGGTGAGGCCTCCCTCTAGTGTGTGTAAATTAAGGAAATAAAGTTATGCTCTGAGAAATAAGCTCTACAACTACATGAAACAGATCAGAAGAGATACAAAGTCATCTTAAGGAAACAGAATAAGTCTGAAAGTGTAAGCAAAGAGAAAGATTAAAAGGGCCATCAAGGGCGCCTGGGTGGCTTAGTCGTTAAGCGTCTGCCTTTGGCTCAGGTCATGATCCCAGGGTCCTGGGATCAAGTCCCAAGTCGGGCTCCCTGCTTGGCGGCAAGCCTGCTTCCCCTCCCCCCACCCCGCTTGTGTTCCTGCTCTTGCTGTCTCTCTGTCAAATAAATAAATAAAATCTTTCAAAAATAAATAAAAGGGCCATCAATGCAAGGCTGGTTGGCCATGAGAGCATAGAAAAAAGAGCATCATGATGGTGAATCTCAGCAGAGCCCTTTTAAGAAATGCCCACTAGAGGATGGCCCCTCAGCTGACAGCTATGAATATTCTGGTACCATTGGTATGACCATTCCTATAGTAAAAAATGGCAGTGTCAGGCTTTCCCAGCTTAATGCCATTAAAAATTTGAATCATCTAACTTGCTCCCCTTATTTGGATTCCAGGCTCACTCACTAAGCAACCTTCTGACAATTTGCCTTCCTCAGAGGTCTGTCTTCAGTGAAACAATGTGCCAACCATGTGGAGACAAGTAATCCAGACACAGAAGTGGTTCTAATCCTCTTGTGAATTGATAAGTAGACATTCTGGTTTCATGCATCTGCTCTCTGAGCTTAATAAGAGAGCAATGAGATGGATCCACATTCAGTATGCTGACAGATCCAGTTTCTAAACATACAGGGTGGGGACCAGACCCTTGGCAGAGGGAATGCCACCGTATGAGGTATCAGGAGATGACCCCTGATATCCCTACACTGTCTTTGCAATGAAATTCCTCTCAGCTTTGTATCTGTCTGCTGACTCTGAGAGCATTGATGTATAGGGAAAGAACCAGATGTGGATTGGCAAATCTCTGATCCAGATTAGAGAAAGGATACTAGAGTGAATTCAGAGCATACATGACCCTTTTCACTAACCAGCTACACAACTCCTAATGTAATTGGCACCTGAAGATGTTCTTTGATCTTGGCCTGCTTTTAGTTAATTTCAGTTAATAAAATGCCATTTGTGTCTCTGGGTTGTGATTATTAAGTATCTTTTCATATCTGTCAGTTTTCTCCACTATAAAATGAGGAGACTAACACTTCTCATCTCATTGATTTACTAACCATTCATTCAACAAATATTTATTGAGTGCCCACCATGTGAGAGGCACCATGCCAGGCACTGGTGATATTGGGAAAATAGAGATGATATTGGGGAAATTGATTTCTAATGGGGCAGACATAATTTAAATCAATTGTGTTAGTCTGCTTGGGCTGCTATAACTAAATATTGTAGATTGGGTGGCTTAAACAACAGAAATTTACTTCTCATGGTTCTGGAGGCTGAGAAATCCAAAATCAAGGTGTCAGTTGATTTGGTTCCTAGTGAGAACTCTCTTCCTGGCTTGTAGACAGCTACCTTTTCACTGTGTGTGACCTCTTTGTGCCTGCACAGAGAGGGAGAGCTCTTTGGTATTTTGTCTTATAAGGACACTAATCCATCAGATCAGGGCCCCACCCTTATGACTTCATTTGTCCTTATTTCTGTTAAAGACCCTGTCTCCAAAAACAGTCACCTCTCTAAAGATTGTATTTCCAGAGAAGGTCACATTTTGAGGTACTAGGGTTTAGGGCTTCAGCATATAAACTTGAGGAAGACACACATCATTAATGGCAACTGAATCAACCATGCCAACACCTTGATTTCAGATGTCTAGCCTTCAGACCCAGTTTATGGTACTTTGTTATGGCAGAAAACTAATACACTAGTGTTCTAGGGTCCACCCTCAGCATCAGTATCCTCTCTGCCAATTTTACTCAAGTAAACAGAACTCCTAAAGGTCTGCTGATATACCAGCACTCTCGAAGTCCTCATGTGGATCAGCCTTTCTCTCCACCATGGCTGTTACTTCATTGTTAATGCACTCCCCTCCGTGTCAATGTGACAATCATCTCCTTGGGAACTAGGGATTAAATGAGTGAGACTCAAAGTTTTGAAAATGTGATGAAGTCTTGGAGTATTTTTGTTGCTCTTCTTTATTTCTGAAGCTAAGATGGTACCAAGGAAAGGAGTAGAAATGAAAGCTTAATATAAGAAATTACTAACTATAACCTGCATCGACTATTAAGGAGTAAAGAGAACTCTAAAGAAGAGAGGAATCGCAAGGATAGGGAGCAGCCACCACCCCCAGGGTTGGGGCAGAAAACCCAAGGATGGAATGAACATGGGAGAGCAGCCTTAGCACCAGAGCTGAAATCAAAACCTTGTTGGAGAGGGTATGGCCATGAGTCACTGAGCAGTGAAGTCCTTGTGAGGTGCCTGCCGGCAAGACTTGCTGGCAAGTCACCTCCTGGGTGCTTTGAGAATTGCCTTTTGAAGAGGTGTTGCACACTGCCCCCCACTATGCATTACAAAAGCCTGCTCCGGAGAAAGCACAGTGGAACCAGGAAATGCCCCCTTTTTCCTCCAGCGCCCTCTACCGATGAAGCCTAACATCGTATCACCTGGCCAAGGAGAGACGTTCCCACAGCACCAACAAGCAATGAAGTTGGAGTTGGAGCTGAGAGGCAGTGGACTGATAACAGCACGTTAACCCTGGTTAAATCGAATCCTATGCCTGTTCTACACTGACACCCACCCATGCAGCTGTGTGTGAAAAGAGAAAACAACACCAGTAACAAAAACCAGACTGACTGCTCTCACTAGTCTTGTCAGTCTCAAGTTGGTACCAGGGCAGCCAGCAATCCTGCCGCATTTCCCTGGCCTGCTCACCCAGGTGGTGCTTCCTCAAACACATCCCACCTTCTCACCATCCACGCACTCTCTCTGATGATGATCTCACTTCCTGTCTCATGGAGAAAATAGAAGCACTGAGAAGAGAGCTTCTGCCCACTCACCATACCTACACACCTGGCAGCACCTGCACCCACATGCCCTGCCTTCCTACCTGCTGCTAGGCTGAGCTGCCCGGGCCCTCTCCACAGCCAGCCCCACGGCCTCTCTCCATTAGACTCCCATCCCTTCTTGCCTACTCAAGGAAACTGCTCTCGCCCCTACAGCATCGACTTTTCCTCCCTCTGCTGAACTATTCCTATCAGCATACACCTAAAAAAAAAAAAGCAGACTCTTCACCCCACACACCCCTCTAACTTCTGCCTCATTTCTTTGCCTCTAATTTACAGCAAAAGTCTTTTTAAAACTTAGTCTGTATTCATTGCCTCCAATTTTTCTCTTCTCAGTCCCTCTTGCACTTACTCCAATGAGGTGTTTATCACCGCCAGTCCACCGAGACCATTATCAAGATCACCAATGACCTGGGGCACCGCTGGTAGGCAGAACCCTGGAAAGGTAATTTTTCAGGGCCCTTGTCTGTCTAAACAATTTGATTTTCAAAATGCAATTCAAAAAAAGTGTATTTTAAAATTTGTGGGCCCATGTGAGATGTTGACATTTATCAATGAAGATTTAGAATCATCAGGAGCTTAGAGGGACTTACGTATTGTTTACTGTTCTATCACTGCACACGAAGATTCTTTATAGAGTCCAGGCACCAAGTACTTCTGTTCAGATGCAAGAAATATCTCTTCTTGCTCTTTTGGCTAATGTTCTTTCTCTCGCAGCAAGAAAAAGGCAGGAGCGCTGTTACTGCTCACAATGTCATGCTTTGAAACCTGTTTGTATTGAAACAAGACTGTTTTAGGGTTGGGTTTTTTTGTTTGGGGTTTTCATTATGCCTCTGCCGTTCTCTAACACCATTTTTTTGATGCTGATTGCATCATTACTTAGGACATTGCATCATCCATCACAGCAGCTGTGCATGCTGGCTTTCAATCACTCTATCAAAGGTTGTCTCTGTGCTTCATTGATGACCAAGAATGTAAGCTTTACCCAAAATATGCAGAAAAATATGAATGACAATCCATTTTCTGATTATGTTAAATTTTCTGATTGGAATGTTATAGTGTTAGAATAGAACATGTCTTCAAACCATGTATTCTCTTTAATTCTTTAGGCTGTAATCACACTACATTTTTAGAATATGATCACTTCCAGTTGTTGCCTGTACACCTGCGTCCACACACCACTATTAACAAGGAGGAAAGGCAAGAAGACATGGAAAGAACAAGAAAAACAGTCTCATTCACATAAGGAATGTCCATTCCTTGTTGGGCATAGCTTCAAGACAGACTTGGGAAAGCGCAGCATGACCATATCATTTGGAGGCAAGAGAGGACATTGGTTGGAAAAACCTGTTGGCGTGGCAAAGCAACAGTCTTAAAAGCCCTCAAAGGAGATATGCATAGGCATGCTTGAAGGCCTTCCTGATAGGTGGTATGAAGCCTGTGGAGGACAGGGGATGATGACCCCAAGAGGCAAGGGAGTATACAGGGTAAAGGATGCCTGCCACTATCCCACACCTTTGAGTGCTAAAAGTCAGAGATGGCACTATGCTGGAACACGAACAGGTGAAAGCTGTGACATGGGCCCACACATACAGCTCAAGTCCGCCTGTTGGCAGTGGATCAGCAGCAGCCCAGTGCACTGAATTTGCGCTGTGTCTGATGTGAGAGTCAACCTAAATCAGTGTGTCAGTGCCATTCTGGCGACCCAATCTCACGCAATCCCACACCAGCCAGCAGAAGCAATCCAATTGCCAGACTGCCCTCCCAGACCAGGGTCCAGCCAAGAACCATCAGATGACTCCATTGACACAAATTTGGAGTGCCTTGACCTAACAAGTCAACCCTGCACATAGAATGCAGATTCAGACAGTGTTCGAAAGGGAAGAAAACAAGAATTGGGGTCCACACAGATCGCTATCTAAAGACAGGAGCTGCCATTTATCCCTAGTCACCTTGGGGTCTGCCATGACTAAACCAGCTCTACTGGAATCAGAAATCCCCACGTATTTTGCCACTGCTATTTATGCCCTAGCTTCCCTCCAGGGATCCTCATTTTTGTCTGGGCTTGTCCTCATTCATGATTACTTTAAGGCCCAGATACAAAATTCCTCATTGTCAAGAATTATTTTTTTATGGTCTCAAAAATTCATCAGGAAGTTTGTTTTTTCAAAGATGCAACAGAGACACAGAATTTCCCAGCTTGAGGGGATTTGAGACATTTATAAAAACATAGACATTTCAGACCTGGAGAAGCTTTAGACCAATTCTTTCTTTCTGAATTCACTCTTTCCAAGCCTCCTCTCATTGTGTCTGTAACATCCAATGCCCTGATTTCCCTCTTACCTTTTTGGCCACTCTTCAGTCTCTTTTGCAGGCTACTCTTTCTAGGGCTAAATCTTCATACCGTTGCTCACTCTAGAATCCCCAAGTGATCTCATCCAGACCCATGGCTTTAAATACCATCTGTAAGCTGATGATTCCCAAATTTATGTTTCTAGCTTCATACTCTCCACTGAGTTTCAAGATCATATATCCAGCTGTATGTTCATTGTCACTGGTATATCTCACAAACATCTCAAACTTCAAGTGCTTAAAAATAGACTCAAAATTTTATCACCCATATCAACAAGTTCCTCCCCTAGTCTTCCAATCAAAGGAAGTGGCTCCACTATATACACAGATGCCCGAACCTGAAACCTGAGAGTCCTTCTTGCCTACTTTCCCTTCCCTCACTCTCACATCCAGTCTATTAAAAAATTCCATTTTCCCACCTTTTCTCAAGGGTATCTACTTATCTTCATCTCCGGTGCCAACATTCTTAGTCCAAGCCATGATCATCCCTCCTCCAGACCTCTCCAGTAATGTCCTAACAGGTTTTCCCTGTTCCTCTATCACTTCAATCCATTCTCCATGTAGCAACTGCAGAATCCTTCCTTTCAAGATGTGAATTTAAATATTAAATCTTTCAATGGCTTCCCCTGCACCTAGAATAAAATCCAAACTCCTACAATTGCTTAATACGGTTCTGTCCCTCTAACCTCATCCCATACATCCGCCTTTGCTCACTGTGCTCCAGCATTGCTGGCCTTTCATTGCCTTGAACTCAGCGCACTTTTCTACCCTTGGGGCCTTTATACACTAGGACCTCCTGGAATGCTCTTCCACTGATTTGTTTCTTTTAGTCATAGCTTGTCATGGTTTTAAACACGTCTACAAATTCTTAGACTTTAACCTATCAAAAGGTAGAATCTAATTCCCCTCCCCTTGAACATGGACTGGTCTTAGCAACTTGCTTCTCATGAATAAAATGCTGTAGAATTGACTCTGTGTAAGTGCTAGCACTAGGTCAAAAAAGATGATACAGCTTCCAACCTAGTTCTTCCTTGGGAGGCTCACTCTTGGGACCTGGTCGCCATACTGTGAAAAAGACAAGCAGCCGCATGGAGAGGTCACATGCAGGTGTCTCAGTTGACAGCCCAGCTGAGATCCCTGACAACAGCTAGCAGCAACCACGAGACATGTAAATGAGGACGCATTTAGATGGGTTCGGTCCCTAGCTTCCAAGCTGCGCCAGATGATGCTGGGTAGAGCAGAGACACACTGCCCCCACCAAGCCCTGCCTAGATTGTAGATTTGTGAGAAAATAATTGCTGTCATTGTTTGAGCCAGTAAGTTTTGTAGTGGTCTGTTACATAGCAGTGGATACCTGGAACACAGCTGATAATGTCCCCTTCTCAAAACTGCCCCCTCTGACCATCCTGTGTCCTTTGGCTCCATCCATGACTACAAAGTGATTATTAACCTCAGTGCCTAGCCTGGGGCCAGGCACACAGGAGGAGCTCAGTAAATATTTATGGTATGATTGGATGAGTGAGTAAATCCTCTTGTCACATTTGAAGTTATCAGCCATTAATAAGATAGAGTAATCATTAGCAGGGTGGTGACAACATCAATTCCAAGAGAGGAAAGGATCATTATGGAATGTGCTGTCCTGGTACTGCTGTGCAGGATTGGGGACAGACGTCATGACCGCTCAGGGGCCTTAGGTGACCAGGAGTCATTTGGGTCTGCAGAGGTAGATGGGGGTGTCCTAACAATACTAGTCTTGGTGTCAGTGTAGCAGACAGTATGCCTTATCTTTGTTGAGGAAGCAAGGGGCTGTTTTTGTTATCTGTCATGCCTGCCTGCATGTGTGTCTTTCTCAGAAGTGGGCATAGTCTCAATATGGGAGACAGAAGACCGGGGGATGGAGGCAGAGAAGTTTCAGAGAATCTTTCTTGCTAGAGATGCTGAACTTCAGCAGAGCTGATAATGACAACATGTCAGACGATTGAGTTTCAGGCTGGTTCCTGGGGGCCCTATTCATCACTTTCTGCTCTGACGTGCGGTTTCCTTGGTGACGGGACGGCTGCTGGGTGGACAGCAGCTTTGGGGCCACCTGACTAGCTCTGATGCTAACGGGCTCTGACAGCTTTCATTGGGATGAAAAGATTTAGGGTCCCTACTGGCTTTCTTAAATTAAACCCTCCCTCCTGGAGTGAGTTTGTTTATAAACGTTATGTTAGATTAGGAGAATTTTCCTGTGAGCACAGAGTCCCTTCACCATAGACGTTGACTTGTTGGGGCTGCTCACAGAGTTTCCGAGGTCAGGCTCCTCCTCCAGTCAGCAGCCCAACCAGGCAAGGATACACCCTGGTGGGCATCCCAAGCAATGCCTCTGAGGGCGTGTACTGATCAGTCTCAATAGGAACACAGGAACCACTCCAGTTATTTTAACAGAGGGAATTTAATCTAGGCACTAGGTGAGGCAGATATTGGAGGCTGAAAAGGCAAAAAGAGAGTATCAAGGTAAAGAAGGGCAGGAAGCAGCTCCATTTCTGTGGCTGGAGAGCAAAGGGGAGAGATGGGGGTTCCGGTCACTTAGAGGCTTGAAACGGGCCTGTAGAGCTGAGGCCCAGACCCCCAATGAGGGGTGACTGCCTGGTATCTCTGAGACTGGTGTTGGACGTGTGGAAACAACTAGAAATTGGGACACATTGCCATGGGAACGAACTGTCACGGCAAGGTGGAGAGTCATTGCTGGAGTGATGCTCACAGGAACAGGAAGCGGCGGGGAAGGAGCAGGCCCACTCCCAGCCCCTTATGGACAGAGCCTGAGCTGGAGCCAGCTGGCCACAGAGAACTGGCATGCAGAGTCCTGGCCCCAGAGTCACAGAGTAAAGGATGGAAGGGTGGGTCTGAACTGAGTGACATCAGCTTCGTCACCAGCACTGGGAAGCTGAAGAAGACAATCATGGTGGGGGACCAGATGAAATACCTGGCCAGGAACATCCACACCCACCCTTTCACTGTGGAAATCATCTAATGTTTGCTTAGTTCCTTGCACAGTACAGGCAACTTTTTATATTATCTTATTTAAAGGTAGATAATGGTACCTGCCAGTGTGTTCTGACACTGAGGAGAATGGAGACTGTCCCCAGTGTCCAGCATTGGTCCCTTTCACCTCAGCCTTGACCCTGAGCTCTGGCTCCCAGGGCCTGGAACAGCCTGGTGCACCTGCCCTGTGCCCCCTCATCTAGTGCACTCCCCAGATCTGGAAGTTTTCACCTTGTTCCTCTAGAGCAGGTGGACAGGTCCCCAAGCAGGACCATTACCTTCCCCAGCCCTGTTTCAGCTGGAATAGCTCCACAGCATTTGCTCCTCACATTGGGTTTCTAAGCCAGCTGACATTTGAAGAGGAGGTTCTGCAGGAAACAGCTGAGAAACCCTTACCCTAGAGGAGAATCCTTCAACCCGCTGGCTGCCATTGAGCCAGCAAGGCTCACTTCCCAGAGTCTCCTCTTCTGAGATGTCCTCTGTCCCTACCAGCCTCAGGCAGATGTCAGTCCCTGTTTGTCCCCTACAGAAGCCAACTGTCCCCCAAATCCCTTAAGAGTATTCTTTCAAAGGCATGTTGGTGAGTGGTCTGCTGGGTGCTCTCTCTCTGGGCACATGGGTTGGACCTGTTTGTATGTAGTGTAGTTTGAAGTACTATTTTTTGCTCATTTGTTAATTGGTGTGTTTTTATCAAGAAGCCTTTTAATCCACCCTAGAGGAAGGAAAGGGTAGGGAAGGGAGTGACTCAGTAAGAAGGGAAGAGTAGTATTTTTCCTTTCCCAGATGGACCCCAGACCCACACCTGCCCCTAACATGTGCAGAAGTATAAACAGAGCCAGTTTGCCTGCATTCCCACCTTTTCCTCACACCCCCAACTCCCCCCAGCAGGCAGCAAACAAACACCTCCACCCACATGTCTAAATTCTATCCAAAGCCTTGCTAAAGACAGCTGCCCTTGGTTGTCCCTGAGGCCTGGGTGAGCTCACCACAGACAGGACCGATGGGGAAGAGGCTCATGCACCCTGGAAGAGGCTGGGGCATTTGGGCAGAGAAATTGGATCCCAGGTACCCAAGGCATAGGACAGTCAGAAAGGACTGACACTGGTTGGCATAGACTTGGCCCTTGGACTTGTCCTGTGGGGCGGGATTGGCCCCCACCAGAGCCAAAACGGCTCCTGAAACAATGGTCCAGGACTGCAGCCTGAGAAAACAAAAGAGCCCTCCCTGGGCACAACGGAGTGCAGGGGAGGGGTTGCCCTGCGGCCAGCCTCTTTCTGAAGCCCCCACCCAAGCAAGCACTCCTGAGCCATTGTGAGAAGCAACATCAAGGTGTGGGCCAGCGCTCGGTAGCAGCATTGTGCAGCAGAGGGGGCAAGAGCCATGCGGGCTGGCCGGGGCACCATCTGCTTAGACGGAAGGCTGCACAGGCCGCCAGCATCCCAGCAACGCACATGAAAAAGGCATGCTTCCAGGAATGAACACTGGGCCCTTCCCTGTCTTGGCTGATGATAGGGGTGGTGGGGGCCTGGGGGGTGGCAGAGAGGAAGGGAAAGAGACACCCGCTTGCATATTCTAGGAAAGCCCAGATAGGACATTTCTTCACCTTGGTGCACTCGCCAGTTTTAGGCGTCTTCCCCACTCTGCCCCAAATCCCCACACTCCTACACTCAGAGTTCTTGAGTTGACTGCCTTTGATTTTAATACCTAATACATTTCTTTAAACCTTTTCCCATGGAGAAATTCAGACAAAGGCAAAATCAGATGGAAGAGTACAGCGACTCCCATGTGCCCTTCACCAAGGCTCAGCACCACCAGCTTGGAGTCAATCTTGTTCTGTCCAAACGCCCGCCTATGTCTCCCCTCCTGTATTATTTTGAGGCAAGCCCAAGTATCTTTGATTTCATCAATTAAGGCTTCAGTATATGTCTCCTAAAAATGATTCTAAAAAATATAACCTCAAGGTTATATTTAGGACACTTAGGTTAAAACACACACACACACCCCTTAACATCTTCCACTGTGCACTCAGTGGTTTCATTTCTGTGTCTCCTAAATACCATCCGTGGTGTTGTGGGAAGCGCACTGGCAGAGGACAATCTGCAACAGGACAACAGCGGGCCTGGCTGTGGCCCGGACCAGGCAGGTGCCAACGGTTTGAGTGGGGGAGGAGATGGTGGGAGATGTCCAGGGAACATGGAGACTGCAGGCCAGGGCTGAGCAGAGGGGGACGGAGTCGTCCCCCATTCCTTCCCAGCCCGAAGGAAAAGAGAGTCTGGAGGAAGAGGGGCTGTGCAAGAACCCCCTGTGAGAGAAGTGAATTCTTCCTGAATGCTGGGGAGTATTCATTATCAGTAAATAGAAGTATACACCTGTCACCTCGGCAGGCTCCAGGGACGAGATTGAATTTCCTCGGGAGGTAATCAATGTGCCTGGGGTGGAGGGAGGGGGCAGGAAGAGGTGTTGGATTTGGTGAGTGTCAGACCTAACGCTGCCCCTTTGGAGAGAGAGATGGAAAGGGAAAAGCATGTAGACTTTGTCCTCACACCAACCTAGGCTTAACGCCTGCCACTGCCAGCTACTAGCTGTGTGACCTGGAGCAAGCTCTTAACCTTTCTGAGCCTGTTCCCTTGTCTCTAAAGTGATAAAATGGGAAACTTAAAAGGCCCCTAAAGGGATAGATCCAGGAACACATGTGAAATGCCTCATCAACACTTAGCCAGAGAGAGCCCAGCTGCTTGCTGGTTCTTTCCCAGCCTCTTTTTTTCCCTTGACGTCTAGATTCAGTCACACAGGTAGCCGAGGAGACCGAGCTCTGAGAGGACTCACTGTGACAGAGATTCTCAGTCTTCATCTCCCATGCCATGTGGTCCCCAGGTGGCTGTCACACTGGTGGGAACTTCAGCCTTTCTCCTCCACTCAAGAAAGCCTTCCAGAATGCAAGTGGGGCGGGAGAGAGGTTGTCTGGGACTGGGACACTATAGAGAGGTTGTCTGGGACTTAGGACAGCAGCAGTGACTGGCCAACGGAGAGGGCAGGAGAGACAGCACTCTGAGACACCGGGGGGGGGGGGGGGGGAAAAAGCCCCCGCGGCTCTGCCTAGAAAGAAAAAGCTTTGTTAATGGCGGCGGGGCGGGGAGGCAAGTCACCT